>NW_022437014.1:6135269-6333557 GCF_009761245.1 Sapajus apella | reverse complement strand
ATTTGCCCCCCGCCGGGGAAAAAAGGGGAACCCAAAAAAAAAAACAAAAATAACCCAAAAGACGTGCCTGAAAGGACTCCATGCTACTGGAGCTTACTGAATGATCAAGAAAGGGGTATAAGATAAAGCTGGAGACGTAGATAGGAGTCAGATTATACAGGGCTTTTGGGTAATGGCGGGAAATTGTGATTTGTTTCTCTTTGATATTGGAATTCTCCGGCAATTGGGTATAGTTGTTGAAACAATAAAAAATAAAATCTGCCTCATTTAACACTTTTACCTACTTACATATGAGAGACCATAAAATGCTTGGCTGAAATCAAGATACACATCTTAAAAGCTGCATAATAAATGATTTTTAATAAAGGAATTCATTTTTATACTCTTAACCCAAGGCCAGAATTATTGCAATCAAAGAGGCAAACTTGTAATAGTGATATGGTCCCGAAAGAGGGCCTCTCTACATTTATTTAATAGTAACACAGGAACTCAAGTAAGAGGTTAAGCTGAAGCCCGAGAAAGGGATTCTAACAGAGTGGAGAGAGGCCTGGTTCTACATTACTGAATTCTACATTACTACCTACCCAGTTCTACATTACTTAATTTCCTTTTGCCTGCCTCCGTTATCCCATCTGTGAGATAACACTTCCTGGCTATATATCTCACAAGGTTTTTCAGAAAATTAAATGAGATAATGCATGTGATGTTTACTTCCACACTGCATAGTATTCAAATGTGTATAGTATTATTTTTGAATAACATTACAGGAAGAATATTGTGTGAGGGAGAAGATAGAAATATTAAATACATCAGTAAATATGAATTAAAAGCTTCCTGCACTTCTCATGTGCAGGCCTGTAATAATAACCAATGTGATAAATATTTATTTAGTATCTATTATTTTGAAGGCCTGGTGACAGATACAGCAAGTGATACGCAGCAAGTTAGACAGCAGGAAACCAGAATTTCCAGTGGTCACACTTTGGAGGTAAAATCCTGATCCCAGAATGAGGGACAGTGCAAAGCTATGCAATCTGGAAATCAGGCTGGCAAAGTCCACATCATCTGTAGCTTTCTTGCCAGTTGTGAAATGCTCTAGTTGTGACAACTAAAACCTCAGAATCGAAATAAGAAATGGATCCGAATGAGAATGCTTTCTAAACTATAGAGAACTAAACAGTAGCATGATTATGAGAGAAAATACTAAAAGATCAGCTTATATCAGGAAGCTGCCTCTAAAATTTTGACCTAATGTTTTAACCATCTTCAAGTAGCCCATGAGTTTCATTTGACCTTCAGTTGAGTGCAGTAAAGGCACTCATTTGATTCTTACCTTTTTGTTATCTTTTAAATGCCACTATTATCATTGCACATGTGAAGCAATCGGCTGTGTTTAGCTGCAAAATAAACACATGAAGCCGAGCCACCTAATCTTCATTACCACGTGCTAGTTCACATGAAAAATCCAAGGGCACGTAGACACGCAGCTCTGCCCAGATGGAACTGACCTCCACAGTCAACAATTAAAGTAGGAACACGCACCAGCTAAGAGGCAGAAGTTGTAACTACTCCCTTAAGATAAATAATAAGACAAAATGACATTTTTCATTTCTTTCAAGAGTATTGAAGCCAAGGTTGCAGCTTAATCATAGTAATGGGAGAATTAAACACTTTCAGACCCACAAAATCAAAACTGTTGATTTATAACATATCCATCTGCCCGGTAAATGTAAGTTCCTATTAACCTTTTTCTTTACTTGGTCACTGGTCAATTACAAACAGAGGTCTTCCCCCTCTTGTGTTCAGTTCTTGTATTATGATTGGCTAAAGTCAATATGCCAGAAAGATCTGCTGTTGACCAAAAGCAAGTCACAACAGAAAAGTAAAAAATCTTAACTAAGCTCCAACACTTAACATTTGAAGAGATACTTATTTATGAGAGAAAAAAAACATTATTTCCTCTATGAAATGAACATTTTATTAAATGTGTCCTCTTCAATGTCTAGACCAACAGATGCTACAAGCCAGTTCTTTTTATCTTAAAAAATTAAATCCCTTACCCTCTCACTCCTCTAAGCATTTAAAAATTTATAATATTCCTGGCAATCATCTTTCATAATAAAAAGAATGGATATTAAGTTGAAATGTCTATAGTTCTAAGCATACTTTTTAATTCACAATTACAGATTTTATTAAGCAACTTTTGAAGATAATGATTGCATCAGTTATCTATTACTGCAAAACAAAATTCTTTTGGGGTGGTTTGTAACCCAGTCATAGATTAAATAAGATAAACTATACCATCCCTTTATTGAACATAGCCTTTTTTTTTTTTCTTGACAGTCTCACTCTGTCACCCAGGCTGGAGTTCAAAGGAGCAATTGATCTCAGCTCACTGCACCCTCTGCCTCCTGGGTTCAAGCAATTCTCCTGCCTCAGCCTCCCTGGTAGCTGGGATTACAGGTACCTGCCACCACGCCCGGCTAATTTTTGTGTTTTTAGTAGAGATGGGGTTTCACCATGTTGGCCAGGCTGATCTGACCTCCTGATCTCAAGTGATCTGCGCACCTCGGCCTCCCGAAATTCTGGGATTACAGACATGAGCCACCATCACACCCGGCCTATTTAATAAACTCTTACCAAGCATTTTTGGTTGCAAGTATCAGAAACCCATTTAACCTATCTTAAAGATGTGGAATTTGCAGCAAGGTTATGTAGGTAGTTTATGGAAAATGAGGGCAGGAAGTGCAGTTGGGCTTCATCAGGGACAGAATCAGAAAATGGAAAATCTGACCAAGAACTAAGGCAGTTGATCTCTGTTTTCCTCTGTGCTGCATGGATTCTCTTTGTTTCTTTTTCTTCTTCTTCTCTCTGTGCTTTCACTTTTATCTTCTCTCTGTGCAGTCATCTTTGTTTCTTTATGGACCTGTCAGAGGGTGGCCACCCTATGGCCCTGCAGTTAGAATGTCCTTAGCTCATGTAACTAACAAAAACTGCTTAGCCACTTGCAATCCCAATTCCAATTCTGAGGGCAGAGAATTTGATTGGCTTATTTTGGGCCAGGTGACCACGCCTGGTCTCATCAGCTAAGGCTAAGAGTCAATAAGGGGCATGAAGTTCAAATATAACTACTATGGGAGCAATTTTTAGGGAAGACAGGATGAGGGCTGGGAAACACCTTGAAACTGTCAACTACAACTATCATTCCAATGGAGGGAAAGCGGGAAAAACAGAGTGTACGCAAAAATGTTATAGAGTTATATTTAGTACTATGTGTGGGATAAAACTGGGAGAGCATAGCCAAAGAAGACACATTGATGGAAGTAAAGAATGGTGAAGCATTAGGTCACCAAGAAGATTAAAATATAGGATAAGTAATTTGAATTGGAAAGAGAGAGGTCTTGTTGAAGATTTTGAGATGGGAGGTGATGAGGTCAAAACAACAGGAACAAAATCTACATTCATGCGTTTAAAATAACGACCCAGTGAGTGTCTCCTGTGTGCCACGCCTGGTGCTGAGCCCTGGGATTAGTTTAGTCGTGTACTTCAGAGCCTCTGAAGTGTCTTCAATACCTGGAGTGAAGATAACCTATCGGTGATATTATCTTAATGTCCTTATACATGCCTATCATGCTCGTAAGTTTTTGTCACACATACGCTTCTATCATGGAGGACCATTTAGCTAACTAGATGTACCTCCCTGTCCCAAAGTAACTAAATGCACAGGGCCAGAGATACCTATTTGCAAGGTACTGTAAACAGAGTGTAAACAGAGGAATCAACAGCCTGTGCTAGTCAACCCTCCATAAGAGATCCAAGCTCCTGTTTTTGTTTTTGTTTTTGTTTCTTGACAGCGTTTTACTCTGTTGCCCAGGCACTGGAGTGCAGTGGCATGATCTCAGCTCACTGCAGTATTGGACTCAAGCAATCCTCCCGCCTCAGCCTCCCAAGTAACTGGGGCTATTGGCGTGCACTACCTGGCTGATTTTTGTATTTTTTATAGAGATGGGATTTAGCCATGTCACTCAGGCTGGTCTCAAACTTCTGGACTCAAGGGATCCTCCCACCTTGGCCTCCCAAAGTGCTGGGATTACAGGCATGAGCCACTGTGCCTGGCTAACTTCAAGCTCTTGAGGCCAGTTGATGTACCCAATGCACTCCCTGAGCAAACAAGAGTGCTATTTCTCTCTGGGTAGGTAGGGGCAGTGTTTAAAGGCTGAGTCTCTGCTCACTGCTCTGCTGCCTCAGCCCCATGCATACATATGCAGGCAGACACACACGCACACACACAGACGCACACTCTCACTCTCAGTGGGAAAAGCATTCTGTGTCCTTACTGTCACAGAGGGACTGGCACATCCAACTTCCCCACCAGATCACTTCTGCCCTAGCTACAGAGTAACTCTATTATATACAGGGTGACTAAAAACTTTCTTCAACTTCAGGGCTTTTCTGACTCTGTACACTGAGTGGGAGTTCATGGCCTTGCCAAAGAACCGTGCTGCTTGTTCAGGAACTGGGAAGGCATCCTCATCATCCCCCTATCTGTTCTTAAGAGCCCCTAGGCTGGAATGGTCCAGTCACCTCTGAGCAACACAGGTTTGTCTGTTGGCGGGCGTGTCCCCTGTAGCTGGGCCGTAGCCAGCTGCTGAGAGTGCCTACATCAGAATGGTTGAGGGAGAGACACAAACTTCTGGCTCCACGAAAGCAGGCCAACTTGCAAAAATGCTTTACCACTCTGCTAACTCCAAACCTGCTCAAATTTTATTATCTAAAGGATCAACGTCAGAAACCTAAACATCAAATTATCAAGTTCCATTGCCTGATCTAAGTTGTCAGTCCTTAGCCGTTTTACATGAACTCTGGATAAGATGATGTTGCGGTGTGAGGTCTTTTGAATTACAGGAAACAGAGAGTCACTTGTGATACTTTAAGAAAAGGGAGATTTTGCTGCAAGTCTCCAAATGAATTAAAAAAGAAACAGGGGCAGCTCTAGAGGCCAGTGGGCTGTCCAGTTATCAGCAGATGCTGCATTTCTAATATGTTGCTGCTCTCTACCTCCTCTCTATAGTCAGACTTCCTTGTTGGCTCATATTTGCAGAGCACACTGGAAATTAAATTCCTCTATTTTGAAATGAATGGTTCTACTTCGGCTCCTAATAATGCTCCCTGAATTCCTTCTCTTGACATTTCTGAGTTCACATTCCTAAGAAAAGGAATCTCGCTCAACACATTTTTTTGAACATCAAGTCAGAGGTTATAGGCCAGCCTTGAGCTGGATTGTCTCTCCTTGTTTAATCAGCTATAATGGTAAGGAAGAGTCAAGTGGTAGATAAAAATGGCTGCTGGCCGGGCGCAGTGGCTCATGCCTGTAATCCCAGCACTTTGGGAGGCCAAGGTGGGCAGACCACCTGAGGTCAAGAGTTCGAGACTAGACTGGCCAACATGGTGAAACCCTGTTTCTACTAAAAATTTAAAAATTAGCTGGGCATGGTGGCAGGTGCCTGTAATCCCAGCTACTTGGGAGGCTGAGGCAGGAGAATCTCTTGAACCCAGGAGATGGAGGTTGCAGGGAGCCGAGATCTGGCCATTGCACTCCAACCTGGGCAACAAGAGTGAAGCTCCATCTTGAAAGAAAGAAAGAAAGAGAGAAAGAGAGAAAGAAAGAAAGAGAGAGAGAGAGAGAGAGAGAGAAAGGAAGGAAGGAAGGAAGGAAGGAAGGAAGGAAGGAAGGAAGGAAGGAAGGAAGGAAGGAAAGAAAAGAAAAGAAGAAAAGAAAAGAAAGAGAAAGAAAGAAAGAAAGAAAGAGGGGAGGGAGGGAGGGAGGGAAGAAAGAAAAGAAAAAAAGGCTGCCAATGATGCACTCTTGTGTACACTGTCTCTGTTTCTGTCTCTCTCTCTTCTCTCAAGTGGAGGTTGCCTCACTAGAAGCTACTCTGGGCTAGCAGGCACTGTAAAAACATGTCTAGTCTAGGTGGGATATTTGGGGCAGAACTGAGAACTTGAGCCTGTTAATAGCCTGTTACCAGGGTATTAACATTATCTATTTTACATAATTACATTAAATTAAAATGGGACCATTTAAAAACTTTTTAAATAATCAAATTTATAGTCATTTCTAGGCAATCAATCAATATCTCAATCTTTAATATGTAAGACTACCCATATTTTCCAAAGTTGATTCTTCAATAAATTTATGTACTGCCTTTGAAGAAAGCAGATTTTAAATGAGTAAATTATCAAAGAAAGGTTTGAGACTACTTACAGTCTCTTTCATCTTCTCAAACTTCAAAAGTATCCTCAGCTTTTCCAATCTTTTCCCTGGAGTTTGGTTTCTACTTGCTCACACCTCACTTTAATTTAGGCCAGATAGTCATTACAAATGAAAGTACCAGAAGCAACAAGAAATGGTCAAAGGATTTACCGTTGTTTGGTTTCTCACATAGAACCTACAAGGTCAAAGTTTACAATATTATCCTCTAAAGATAATTTTTTTGGGAAGGAAATAGCAGATTTGGAGCTAAAGATGTATTTTAGCAATAAAAAGTAAAGTATTAGGTTCAAAATCTATGAACCTAATTTTTATCATTTTTATTTTAAATGTTCTCATGACAAGTAATCTAATCAGAAGTATCTCCCTCCAAAGATGGACATATCTAGAATGATCATTTTTGAAGATTCTTATTCCAGATATGCTCATCATTTTCCCTTGTCCACACTCTCTTCTTTGAGAATGTTTCCTGCTAAGGACCCTGAAGGGATGTGGCTCATACCCTTGGTAAATGGACCAAGAGTGGGCAAATGATCCAGTCTGGACCATTCAGAAATTTCCAAAAGTGAAACATAGAGATGGGATAAATGGACATTTTAGGCTTAGGAGCCATAAGGTTGAATATAATTAATATTAGGACTGGCTCTATAACATCTCAAAGTTAAATGCAGCTGAAGCTACTGGAAGCAGACCCTGAAAGACCTATAAAAGAAATTTGTTTCCACAGGAAAGATGGAGCTGACCTGCAGAGAGAAGTAACAACAATCAACTGAGAAAGACCAGGAAGAATTATCTGCCTGAAGAAATTTGAGTTCCCACGTGTGCCCAGCTGTATTATTAGATTCATAGGATTTTTTCAGACCCTTACAATAAATTCCTCTTTTCTTCAACTAGCTTGAGTGTGTTTCTTTTTCTTACAATGAGATTAAGATAATTGATTTTACGTGCATATTTTTAATCTGGATGAATACCATATTTAGTAAAGCCTCAAAAAACAGAAAGGAATGGCCTCCACCCACTCTGGTACTCGGAAGGAAATTGAAGGCAAGCACCAAAGCATGCATATCTTAAGTATTTGCAAAGAACAGCAGTTTCATCCAGAATAGGATTTGATGAGTAACTTCTGTGACCAAGATGGAACTTAATAGAAAAGCTTTTCCTAATAAGATGGATGGTTCAGTTACTGCAATCACTCAGCAAATTATAGAAAGTGTCCACTGCCTGTCCCAGGCACTGTGTGAGCAACTCTGCAGCCCTCAAGATTAGGTGAGTTATAAGTAAGGTTCCCAGTAGGACAATGAGTAAATCACAGCTACTATATAATACACTCTAGCCCTCTAAATGCTATGGATGATTTCAAAAGGAAAGCACTGGGCCGGAGAGTTAAAGGGTTTGAGCCACATGTAAAAAAATTCAGGCCTTTCTTCCTTACATTTCTCTGACAACGGATTCCAAGTTTAAACAAATTCCTGTAAGCAAGTTTCTGAGATAATTCTGAACAAGTTGACAAACATCTATGAAAAACTTACCATGTGCTAGGCAGTGGGCCCACACTAAGATGAAAAGGGCTTGGCACCTTGTCAAGTTTTTGTGACTTGTCACTTAGAAAGTGAACTAAGATAAACACATCCAAATGGCTTTTATATCCTGATAAGAGATACCATTCACTCGCTAGCTTCCAATTTGTATTGATGCCTAAATATTGTATTGGTGAATTCTGTAACTGTCTAAAACCTTTGTGACGCTACCTGATCTCCCACCATTAGTTTAAATTCTATCCCATTAGGAACAGATGTGATTCCAAATAACATCATGATAGCTTCGTAAGAGTATAAATAACTGGAAACCCTCAACTAGCTGTCTGGACAAAGTCTAGGAAAGTCCACTGAGTCTTAGCCTTGGCAAGCACAGTGTCAAACCTTAAGCAATGATAGAATTGGTGCCATTTTTGTTGTTGAAGAAAAGGGCAAGCGTTAAAACATCAGTTGTCAGCCCAGGAAGCAAGTTGAAAAAGAGCTCTCTGACACAAGAGCTGAAGCTGTCAGTCACATTAATGGAATAAAAAAGAGTGTACAAATATCTCTGGATTCCCAAATCAAATTGTCTCTTTCTTCCATGACAGATCAAGGAACCTTCTCAGAATTAGTTAAGGACCCAGCACAGCTGGGATTAGGGACTTAGAGGAAGAAGCACAAGATCAGAAAATATTTAGACCACATCCTGCAGACGCACAGTCCTGCATAAGTGCTTCACAATCATAACATTACGGTTGAGTGCCTATCAAATTATAGCCGAAATCAAGCAAAGCACAGACCTTTTCAGAGCAGTTACTGCTTATTTAATGGTCTGATAGGGCAAAGGATAAATTCTTGGAAATGTCAGGTATTCAGTAAGTCATATTCTTAGAAAGATTAAAAAAAAAAAAACAAAAACAGCCTTTCCAGAATTCCGGCTTATTACCTAAGATAAAAGTCACATTTGATGTCCAGCAGGAATTTACAAAGACAAACACAAATGTTGCACTATTAGTCCCCAAAGCCCCATAATCAAACCAAGGGTTTTGGCTGCTCTGAATCATTCAACTGCATTCCTAAAGTGCCATGCTAGCAAGACTCAAGATTCCATAGTGAATTATCTGAGCTAGGATTCAAGTGGACCCTGACCCAAAAACCCTCAAGAGGAGGCAGACTGTGGCTATGAAAAGGGGCAAGAGCGGGTAAATTGAAGTCAGATGGATCTGACTTTAGATCTCAGGGCCAACATTTGACAGCTCTGTTCAAGTTACTTAACACCTCTGAGCCTCGACTCTGTCTTCTATAAAATGGCAGTAATGATACCTACCTCGCAGGGTTATTGGGAGAATTAAGAAAAGTAATATGTGACACATAATACCTGGCGTGTGGTGGAGAATCCGTAAACATCTGTCCCCCTTCCCTAGTACAGCTTAGAAGTAAATGACACTTTATAGTTTGTGTTTCCTTATACTTTGTTTCTTCACTGGACTGGAGAGGCAAAATAGAGGGGTAGTTAATGTGCACAGTAAATGGAACTGAATTGCCTGAGCTCGAAGCCTGGTTTCACTGCTCTCTAGCTGTGTAACTGGGCTAGTTGCTTAGCCTCTTTGTATCCCAGTTTCCACTGAGGCTGAACTGAATGAACACAGGTGAATGGTGGGAACAGTGTCCAGCACTTAGTGAGCACTGTAAGATTTAGTTACTACCGTGATTTACCATTGATGTTACCTGCATCCTGGGTCAAATCTGTATCATCAGAAGCAATACCTCCCATCTCACATTTCTTTTCTCACAGTGTAATCTGTCACTTCTCCATCAACAGGTGGTATCCCCCTCACCTTGAATCTGGGTGGGCTTTTGACACCTTTATTTGATAGAGCATGATGGAAGTAACTCTGTAAGTCACACCAGGACATTCAGCTTCTACCCTGTTTGCTGGAACACGTGCATTTGGAGCCCCAAGGCCACCACGGCTTCTGAG
Organism: Sapajus apella; assembly: GCF_009761245.1. NCBI lineage: Eukaryota > Metazoa > Chordata > Mammalia > Primates > Cebidae > Sapajus > Sapajus apella. The sequence goes on along the minus strand of NW_022437014.1, from coordinate 6,323,791 downwards.
GAGGCTGAGCCACATGGGGAGGACACATGGAGGTACTCCAGTCAATAGCCCTACTCCACAAATCACCTTTTTATCCCAGCTATGAGAGTGAAGCAGCCTCCAGGTATGAGGATTCCAGCCCCAGCCCGAGTCACTCTCAGCTTCTGGGCCTTTCCACCTGAGAACTCAGCTATCACAGAGCAGAATGAACGCATCCGTTTTGTGCCCTATCCAAATTCCTGACCCACAGAATCCTGAGCTTATTAAAATGGTTGTTGTTTTAAGCTACTATATTGTGGGGGAGTTTGTTGTGGGTCAGTGGTATCTGGAACACTTTCTTTCAGGCAGAAAGGTACATTATTTGAACTTTCCTGGAGTCAACATATGAAAAAAATTATTTTTTGATGAACAGGAAATATGGTCCCCCTTCATAATTATTCATGGGAATAACTTGCGAAAAATAAGCATTTTAAATTATATTTTTCTTATATGAGTTGATGGGCAGGGCCTAGAACTGGTACTTACATGCTATATGTCAAAAAGGCTTGCATAGTTCTAGTCTTCCAACATGTGTACAGTTATCCATTACTTTTCTCCAATTGGAGTTCCCAAGAAGAAATTCTTTTTTTTTTGTAACTGGAGCTGCAAAAGTCTCTCTGGTGTTTCCTAACACTGAAATAGAAATCATTTAGAAGTGTTCGGATAGCTATACTCCATTATTGCTGAGTATGTTAAATAGCTAGTGGTCTCTGATTCAGAATTATTCACAGCAGCTTATTAAAGCGGTAACAGGGTCTCTACTGATTTGTATTTCTATGTGTACTTGCATCCCTCTTAGTGAGCTGCGCCACTCTCATCATGGTATCTCCGTGGAGGGACCCGTCTCACGTTTATAAAATTGGAAAACTTGTGGCTAGGTATGTAAGACACCCAAAACAGGCTTGCTCTGCGTTAATTAAGAACACTGAATTCCATTTCTTAAGGGAAGCTTTCCTGAAACAACATCCTCCTTGTGTGTGCGTGTTTTAAGCAATCCTGATTTCAAACCGGAAGTTCTAGTAAAAGCTGACCTGAAACATTTCCATATGTCAGCTTTCACGACCCTCTCGTGGGCAGATCTATTCTGTCTCATCAGTGTTTGTTTGAGGGGACACAGGGGGCATGGGTGCTGAGCAGTGACAGACTGTCACTTTCACATGGTCTGAAATTCCCTGGTCTCATTTTTTAGGTTTTTGAGCCCTTCTTCCTTAGAAAAATTGTCTTTTTGCTAGGTTCCCTCCCCACTTCTTTCTCCTGTGCAAGCAGCTTGCCCCTGTAACCTTTCAGGCCTTCTACAGCATGGGCTTTGCAGTTAAAGACACCTGGATTTAATTCCTCAATTCTCTATCTAACAGCAATATGCCTTTGGGCAAATTACATAGGTTCTCTGATCACCATTTCTTTTTGTTTTCTGAGGCGCAGTCTCGTTCTGTCACCCAGGCTGGAATGCAGTGGTGCGATCTCTGCACACTGCCACCTCTGCCTCCGTGTTCAAGTTATTCTCCTCCTTAGTCTCCTGAGTAGCTGTGACTACAGGTGTGCGCCACCACACCCAGCTAATTTTTGTATTTTTAGTAGAGATGGGTTTCACTGTGTTAGCCAGGATGGTCTCGATCTTCTGACCTCGTGATCTGCACAACTCGGGCTCCCAAAGTGCTGGGATTACGGGTGTGAGCCACAGCGCCCGGCCGATCATCATTTCTTAACATTAACAGAGGAGGCAATGATCTCCCTACCCTACGAGATTCTTGTGAGAATTGAATAACAATGCCTCCTCAGTACCTAGAACAGTGCCTAGAACATAACAAAATGTTCACTGCCCACTAGCTATTCTTTAGAATAAATGAATGTATGGCATAGATCTTAGAACTGGGAAGAGCTTTCTAAAATGCCCTCTTGGGCCAGGCGCAGTGACTAACTCCTGTAATCCCAGCATTTTGGAAGCCCAAGGCAGACAGGTCAGTTGAGGCCAGGAGTTCAAGACCAGCCTGAGCAATGTGGTGAAACCCCATTTCTACAAAAAAATAAAAATAAAAATTATCAGGGTGTGGTGGTGCATCCCTGTAATCCCAGCTACTCAGGAAGCTGAGGTGGATCAGGATAGGCCTGAGCCCAGGCTGTTGAGGCTGCAATGAGCCAAGATCATCGCACCACTGTACTCCAACCTGGCTGACAGAGTGAGACCCTGTCTCTAAATAAATAAATAAATAAATAAATTTTTAAAATGTCATTTGGATTTCACAGTTATTCCAGGAGTGTTAGGAATAGGCAGAGGTGTCAAAGCCAATAAAAACAGCCCCAGAGGTCACCTGAGGCTCTGCTGATGAACTTTGCAGAGGGCAGGCTCCTAAGGGGATCATGCACTCCTGGTTTAATAGTGCTATGTGGGCCGGGCGTGGTAGCTCACGCCTGTAATCCCAGCACTTTGGGAAGCCAAGGCAGCACGAGGAGGCAGGCAGATCATGATGTCAGGAGATTGAGGCCATCCTGGCCAACATGGTGAAACCCCGAATCTAGTAAAAATACAAAAAATTAGCTGGGCGTGGTGGCACATGCCTGTAATCCCAGTTATTTGGGAGGCTGAGGCAGGAGAATTGATTAAGCCAGGGAGTTGGAGGCTGCAGTGAGCTGAGATTTTGCCATTACGCTCCAGCCTGGGCGACAGAGCAAGACTCCATCTCAAAAAAAAAGAAAAAAAAAATAGTGCTATGTGTTCCTTGCAGCTCCTAACAGGATTATGGCATGATAATGGGTGGGCTAGTGGAGAGCACCCTCCTACAGCCTCAGGAATCAGACACATCCTTGCTTTCTGTTCATCACAGTGAGGAACTCCCCTGGCAGTATGTAAATTACGTGAAGATGCAGTCCCACCTGCGACAGGGTTTGGCTACCCGATTCAAATATATGCTTGTGAAAAAGGTTTCCCTCATTCCTCCTACTTCCCTTACTCTTGTTACTTTGTTTCCGGAGCTGGAGGCCCTAAGGTCTCAGCTTTTCCACCTCTGCTGCCTTCAGAGAGAAAGTGGAGGGAGGCAAGGCTGCGGGAAGTAATATCAAATATGAAAACATAAATATTGGCAGTTTTTCTACTTCTTTTTCCATGCCCCTTTGTGAGGGTTCAACTCATACCTCATCCCAGCCCTTCTCTAATTTGTGAACAAACACTTCGGCAGCCCTGTTAATTCCATCATCATCTGTGCTTAAGAATATTTTTAATTAAATGATATCATCAAATTTTGGTCACAGCTCCCCATCCTCTAATTTTCAATAGCAATTATCCTTCTGGTTATATATTTCAATATGTTCCAGAAACATTTTCTTTCTGGTGAATTCATGGGGGGGGGAGGTCCCCCTTATATTTTTCCATAGAAATCAGAAGCTAATCAGCTTATCCCCTCATATTAATAATTTACTGAGGCTCCAGGCAGCTCTGCTATCAGCAACAACCTATCACTTTTTGCTTCCTGTCTTGGGAATTGCCCAAGCGTTCCAGCATCTTTGTAAGGCTGAGAGGTGCTGAAGTTGGCACATATGTATTGAGTGACTCCCCTCTATAGAGCACTGTACTCCAGTTGCTATAGAAATAAATTAGAGCATCTAACTCTGGATTCTTGTGTCTCACGTATTCAAATTTAGATGAACTATGACGTGGCTACAAAAAAAATGCCAGCTTCCATGAGATAGAAATGCAAACCTGCCATGTCATTTAGCTCCTTAAACTGATAAAGCAGTCATGGCAAGACAAAGGATGTCATTTACCTGTTCTATTTTATTATTGTCCAGTTCGAGGAAGCTTCATTTATGGTAAAAACTGCCTGAGTATTTTTGCTTCCTTGAAACTTAATGGAGTGGGAGAGAAAGACAGAAGAGAGGAAGTTACAGCAGAGTGACATGGCATATTCTTCTAGTGTTTGAGGTGACGAACTGCTTCTGTTTTTGTTTTTGTTTTTTTAATTATATCACATAAAGAGAATTCACTTGGAGACTGGCCAAGATTGAGACTGCGAAGCCTGAGAGGCAGTGCAGGTGAGGGTAGTCCAAAACGTGTACCGAGATTCAAAGAAGAAAAAACAAGGAACCAAAACCAAGCACAGGGTATTGAGAGAGAAAGAGGCAAAATGCTCTATTTCTGATTGTCCTTCTTTTGAGCCAAGCTCTTTTCGCCTTTCTTAAAAGAAATTGAAAATCAATCCAGTACACATACTACTCTTTAGCTTTCGTTACTGTAAAGCGTACGTTCAATTTAAAAGTCGTATTGCTGAAAATAAAGCCATTGAGAAAGGCTAATAGGATGGGGAGAGAAGAGGGAGGAGAACAACAACAACAAAAAACCGGAGAACATAAAAAGTTTTAGGTCTTATAACTCTTTAAAATGACACTTTCCCTTTCACCTGTAACAACTAAGAAAACCTGCACTTAAGAAAACACTTGAATAAATCTTTCTTCAGCTGAATTTCAAATGCTGTGTTGCAATGTTTGAGGGGGAAATTGATTTACGTGAGAACAGTAAAACAGGACTTACACATCACTTTACTTCTAACTGATTTGCACCTTAGCATTTGCACCTTAGGTTTATGGGTCCAGGATTTAGGTACTCAAGGTTACCTACCTCAGCAGGGACAGTGTCCAAATGTTACAACGTGCAGGGACTCTCTGAGAGTTTGGGGCCTGGAGATGTTAACTAAGGAGACGTGGAGACCATAGCACTTATATTTGCTTCCATTTTCTTTGAAGAGAAAAGGCGATCATATTGATTGATCACCTAATTGCACAAGGGGAAGTGACAGCTAAGAGTTTGAAAGGGAAGTATAAGGAATTTAAGTTGATTGTTAAAGAAAGAGAAGGTTTCACAAGAAGCTAGAAATGTGATTTAAAAGACTTTCAGATGACAAAATTCTTGGCTGTAGGGACCATCCTGGCACATAATTCTATAAACTATAGCAGCAGAATAATGTAACCGAAAGGCAATGGAAGATAGTGACTAGTGATTTCCCTCTGGAATCAGATGGAGGTTCAAGTCTCAGCTCGACTACTTGACCGCTGATGAAGGCAAGCAAGTTATTTAGCCTCTCTGTGTTTTAGTTTCTTCAGTTACACAATGGGGGACAATCAGTGTTTCCCACTTGGGCTCCAGTGAGAACTAAGTGGAGTAATGAATACTATGCTAAGCTTCGTGTCTAGAGCACAGCAGATAGTCAATAAATATTAGCTCCTATTGTTGCTACCGTCATTACTTCTACAGAAGTGAAATAATAGCCTAAGCTACTTCTTCTAACTTGTATTGCACGCTTCTTTTAACTTGTATCGCACCAGAATAATCACACCCGCCACTCTCCTGTTACTACTTCAGCTTCTCAGAGATTGCAAATGTGCTAGGCCTAAAGCTGCCTACACATTTCATGTCTGGGTTGCCCTTGGGTGGGACAATATTAACTTTCTCTATCAAATTCTGCGATACTTCGCTGCACCAATATCAGCTTGGGCTTCATATCACCAAAAACATACTACCTGCCCACCGCTAATTTACAGCTTCTTTTAGGTATTGGGGCCTTCAAAACTGGATATGGTCAATTTCATTACTTGTGGTCTACAGAGTCAATTTTAAAATCATTCCTCTTTGTGAACTCAAAGATGCACCCATCAGCAAAGGTTCTTACAGCATTTTCATTATTCTGGGCTACAGAGTGGAGGGACATACAGGCAAAGTCCCTCTGATGGCAATAAGATTATAACGACGGAATTAACAGAGAAATGGTTATGTGCTCCAAGTGGTACAAGACTTGCATTCTTACTGGATTTTTTAAAAAGTTGCTGAAAATTAGTTTTGGGGGGTTATTAGGACCATCCTGCTAATGAAGGTTATTCATGCAAGTTCCTAGAAAATGCAGGAAGATGGCTGGGTACAGAGGCTCATGCCTGGAATTCCAGCACTTTGGGAGGCCAAGGCAGCCAGATCATGAGGTCAGGAGCTCGAAACCAGCCTGGCCAACATAGTGAAACCCCGTCTCTACTAAAAATACAAAAAAATTAGCCATGGTGGCAGGCACCTGTAATTCCAGCTACTTGGGAGGCTGAGGCAGGAAAATCACTTGAACCTGGGAGGTGGGGTTGCAGTGAGCTGAGATCGTGCCATTGCACTCCAGCCAGGTGACAGTGCAAGACTCTGTCTCAAAAAAAGAAAAAAGAAAGAAAGAGAGAGAGAGAGAGAAAAAAAAAGGAAGAAAGTAAGAAAATGCAGGAAGATATTAGATGAGACAACAAAACAGTAGGGGACCCTTCTCTGGTCAGGTCTTTAGTAGAAGGAGGAAAAATGCAGAGGTTCTGTACCTTTGCTTACTTACTTATTTTTGGAATCCATACACGGGATCTGAGAAAAGTCATACCCTGTTTTGGCGTTTTTCTTGGTACTTGTTTTATTTACATTTTTTCTGGTTTTAAACCCCAGGTAAATATGAGTAAATTAGGAAAGAAATGAGCAATGACTGCTTGACTAAAAAATACATAAGCACACATAGAAACAAGAAGACATGAGTTTCCCAGTTCAGAAACCATTATAGGAATAGGAAGAGTCTTCTGACATATTTTTCCAGGAAAAATCAGCCTCCAGTAAATCAACTTTTGGAGACATGGCTTTTGCACAACAGTAAAAAATAAACACAGGCAGATGAAATAAAGGGAAGCCACTTTACCTTGCAGAGCTAAGTTTAAATCCAGTTTTCATGTCTTCTGCAGGGTTGAGAAGTTGAGGGAGAATTAGCTCAATGAAAGCAATGAAAGAAATGAAGAACACCTCCTCAAATTTAGGGGGCCTGTTAGCCCATCCCATGATAACAACATCCTGGAGAAACATTCTTTGCACATTAAACCAAAACCAAAAACAAAAAAATGCAATGACTAAAATAAAAATTATTGTAGAGAGAAGTTCCCTGTGAAAGAAAAGCCTTTGCTTAAAATGTGGTTATTATTTTCAGAGCAGATGGGGCCGTATTCTGCTCAAGCTTCCTCACATGCAGAAACTGGCCAAATTTGCCACTAATTAGCAACGCACCACACTGTTCAATGGCCTTCTCAGTCCATTTGCAGGCCAAAGCCTCGGCGACCTGCAATGCACCACCTGAGACCACGACTCGACCGTGAAGGCTTGTGAATCGTCCCGTGGTGGCCACCCTGTCAGTTGAATCCAACGTGTAGGGTAACCAAGAAAGCCAGAAGGCAGCTTTAGTTTTTACTTATTTTTCCATTTTAATTCCTTCAAAGGAAATTTCAGTTTCTCAAAGGTCATTGGCTAAAGCAAAAATAACAATTTTTGTCTCACCACCTATTTTCCCTACTTAATATTTCTTATCTTTCTCACAGAAAGAACACGTGAAGAATATTTTTCTCTTAAAATAAGAGCAAGGGGAATCTTTTTCTTTTTCGTGCCCACATGGTAATTTTCAAAAGTGCGTGTATTTGTAATTTGCTTTTTACTTGCTTCATACCATTTGGAGGAAAGCCTTTCTGGTCAACCCTTCTGCCAGGCAAAATGAACGTGCGGATGGCAGCAGCTGCCCTATGCTTTTTCTCTCCTCGCCTTCTCCATGGGCCTTTGGCACTGATGGATGCTCAGCAGGAATTGGGGCCTTCAGGATTTCATCCAGCCACAAAGGCCCCGGCCCCTCCCTGTGTCCCCCCGTATATGACTGGCGTTGTCATGTTCATAAAGACAAAAATTACACGTTTTTTAATCCCCTTTTCAAATGCGCCACCATTAAGGGAAACATTTCAGCAAATTTAGGGGTAGCACAAAGAGGTAGCTGTTCTGAGCAGACAGAAAATTCAATTCTTCAGATTCTCTCTCTCTCTCTGTGTGTGTGTATGTGTGTGTGTGTGTGTGTGTGTGCGATGTTTGGAAAATTTTTATACTTTATCATCACAGCTTGTCCAGCACTTTCTCAAAACTTTTTGCAACAGCACATTCAAAATAAAGGTAAATAAATAATGATATGTTCATTAGGGTAATCCTAGAACTAGCCTTATGCTACCTCCCAAATTAAAATCTCTTACCACTTCTAATTGACTTTTGAAATGGAAACCTTGGATTCCTAATATCTCATATTTTAAATAGAACATATTGGTTATCTTCATCTCTAAAAACATGAAAGCAAGCATCTTCCAATATTATTATAGTTTTTTCTGCCTTTATAGTCTTCAATTAGCAGGAACAAGATCTAATATTTAAGGTAAATTAGGTAATAATAATAATAATAAACATTTATCTAGCACTTCAAATGGGCCTGAAACTATACTAAGAATTTTATGCCCATTACCTCATTTAATTCTCAAGACAATAGTACATTAGAAACTAGTATTGTCCTCATGTTAGAGATGACAAAACCAGGTATCAGAGAGATTGAGTAATTTGCCTAAGATCACACAGCTAGCAGGTGGCTTGAGTAGGTCCATCTGCTCCTGGTGTCTTAACACTTAACCATGACACTTGCCCACCTGCCTTTGCCAAGTGGCAAATAATTGACTCTCTAAAACTTTTTGAGGAAAAACTTGCCTTCGATATGTCTGCCAATCCCATCGTGAATAAATAAACGCTACACGGGCATGCTTCAGGCGATCCCTTCCCACCGTTTTGTATACAGGAGTTTAGACATGGCCCCAGATGAATCCCTTACAGAGAACAGCTGGTTCTGACTTTCGGAGCATCAGAATTAGCTGCAGCAGTTGCTTTTGGCACTTTATTGTTAACCAAATTTTTGGCTCTGGTAACAAATACTCTGGGACAGAATTTAGCAATCACAGAAAACAAAAGACCCAAAATATTTAGGCAGGCAAACAGTTTGCAAGGGACATAATGTGAACCCCAGACCTTAGGAGTTCTCATTCTTTCCCATTCTTGAACCTTGCCTTCACACAAGGGACTAGTTTAGAGTCATATTAAATCACAAGGCATCACAGTGAAAGCAAGAAAAAGGCAAAATCATTTTGCCACTGCAGACCTTGATTCCTATTTCCCATTACAAAATAATGTGGGAAAGTCCCTGATTTGGCGAACAGGGGCTCATTTAGTTATTTTAACAGATGTGGGGTTTTCTTCAGAATCTTTAGAAGCAACTTTCTTCCTATTTGCTCCTCAATGCTTAGAAAAATAAAATCCCTGAAATGAGATAAAGGTCAGCCACCAACAGAGACTCTGTAATCTCTTTCCCATCTTCCTTCAGGCGGTTAAAATTCTCCTTCTTTATTGAAATGTTGTGCTCAGTAGAGGTATAAACAAATTGTAAGAGGACATTTATTTAGCAACCTGACAGCTTAACCAAATCTTTTTGTAGCAGAGCTTCCATTGTAAGATTCGGTTCTCATATGCCACAGAGGAAAATTCATATTCATAGCAGTGTAATCTCATGTGAAAACCTGTCACGTTGATGGTACAGCCTTCACAGTCACACTGTTTACAGGTCTTGTAGTGGCACCAGCCACATTACCCTATTTGTGCTGAGCATCCACCATCTCCTTCATCTTCGGAAATTTTGGCACTGAATAAAATAAGAGAGCTGATCCTTTATGCAAATACTACCAGTAAACATGGACCACTTATGTGGTCTTGCCAGCCATAAGGAGCATTAGTATTAGAAACATCACTTTCTGCCAAGAACTCTGGAGTCCTCCTGTCATGAACTATGAATTCAAAGATCAGTCTTCTTGTTGGCAGCTAACCACCAAACCCACAAAGTTGCTCTTGGAGGACAGACTGAGTTCTCCTCCCTGAACTGTGCGAGAGGGATGCCTCACTGAGATGTCCCAGAAAACATGGTGCCTGGAAATTGTCCATACCAGACCTTGTGAATGATACAGCACTTCTCATGGCTGCTAATGGCACGGCTGATCTGTTCCAGCCTGCCTTACCTGAAAGCAAGGACAAAATAAACACAGCAGACTGCATGGGTTCTTGAGGGAGATTTGGCTCTACTCTGCAAATTCAGAGCTTTCTACTAACAAAAGTCTCCCAACAGCCGGCTCATTTGCACAATAAAAATGACATGCCTTTCTGGCAATTGGAGGGGTTAACCAGCAGCTGTGGCAAAAGTTAATGTTCACATTTTTCTTATGAAATGTATACATGTGGACTGCCTCTTCAGCAGTGACTCTCACAATGGACCAATTTTTGTTGGGGGGATCCACTCCTTACTCACCCCTCATCCCAGAGGGCTGGACAGGGATCTATCTACCTAGCTTTCAGATAGCACTCATGGCCAGGTCTAAGCCAATACACGTATTGCATGTCTTTAGGTCACATACATTGCAGGAAGTTTGTATTTAAATTGCTAGATGTTTGCTAATACAGCAGGGACAAGGGCTCTGCTAATTCCTGTTGTATTCAAACTTGAAAGGATGTAGCCTTGGAAGCTGCTGGCAGACATTCTTATGACTACAAAAGCCGTGAGAATAGAACTGATATGGAAGAACTGACCAGAAGAAAGGAGAGTAACCAGTTTCTGGTGATGCCATTTAAAGCTGAGCAAGCCACCCTCGAAGCATTTAAGAAGTTTAAATGACAATTATCCAAGAACTTTATGTATTAGGATTGTCACAATTGCTCTTCATTAGAGTTGTATATTTTTCTAAAAATATTTTAGGGACAGTAAACATATCTTGTCAAACGTATAAAGAATAGTAATAATAAATGTTTTGAATAGGCAAAGTGCTTTAGTTTATCAAAAGCTTTCAGAAACATTATTGCATTTGATCCCCATTAGCAAAACATGAGCTATATAAGACAAAATTATTATATTCTATAAGGGTTAATTGGTGTCATATCAAAAGAAAAGAAGGGCAGAAATTGACCTTAGTGATCATATGTCCTGCCCTACTATATTACAGATGAGGACCTCACAGTTCCAGAACATCAGGAGACTTACCTAACGTCACACAACTAGTCATTTAACAATATTTTAGGGGAAAAAAACTTATTTTGAACTTCCTTGTAAGTTCAAATGCTACCACATATTTATTATCCATGAATCTCGTATACCTGGGTGCTTGAAGTACAGCCTCCTTCTTTAAACAAACAAAACCAAAACAAAAAGAGGCCATGTTTCACTCTTACAAAAGGAATCTTAAATCTAATTCAAGTCAGGGTGCCTGAGCCTTTGAAATGTGACTGGGTCACAAACTGGACAGAGCCAATTTTCCCATCCATAACCAGAACCAGAACCAAGACCATAACACGGCAGCTTTCCTCGCTGCCCTGAGATGTTATCCCATCACTTTGATATTATAAATCAGTAAGAAGTGATTCCACCCTGTCCACGATGCCTTGCCTGGTAGTTGTGAGCACTGGTTTTCTTATCCTTAGGGTCATGAAGTCAGCCCTTCATTGGCAATGAGGAGCTGTATGGCTGGAGGCCGGCCATCAGCCTGCAATGAAGAAAACAGTGTTCTCGGAGATCTCATTCTTGATTACAATGGATATGGTTACTACTACCTGGTATCTTTCCCAGGTCTGGCAGAAGTTCAAACACTACAGATCACTAGATTTCTGCCACATTTCTCCACAAATACAGTATTTTTTAATCCCTTAAAAATATTGGATGGTGGGAGATCCAAGATGGCTGAATAGGAACAGCTCTGGAGTGCAGTTCCCAGTGAGAACAATGCAGAGGGTGAGTGATCACTGCATTTCCAAATGAATTTTCACCGCCCACAGACCAGAAGATTCCTGGGCTGAAAAGTGCCACAAGTTACCAGCACGGCCGGCATAGCGGGTCTCTGCAAAAAAACTCACACAAATCTGGGCAGCCGTTTCAAATGGCACTGGGAATGCCTGGGAGACAGAGCCACCCATTCAACTGAAAAAAACAAGGCTGAAACAGGGAGCCAGGTGATCTGGCTCAGCAGTTCCCACCCGCACAAACACGAGCAATCAGAGATGCTCTGGATTGAGAGTTTCACAATAAGCAGAGCTGGACCTGGAAGGGTCCAGCTCTGTGGGAGGAAGGGTGTCTCCCATTACCAAGGCAGTCCACTGCTACAGAGGAAGTCTGCCATTACTGAGGCAGTCCGCCATTACCGAAGCAGTCTACCATTACCAAGGCAGTCCATCATTACTGTGGCAATGTGCCATTACCAAGGTAGTTCTAACTATACCTCTATAAACAAAACTGCAAGGAATTTCACACAGCAGCTGGGCAGAGCCCACAGCAGCTCAGCAACACCTCTGCTGGCAGACTGTGACTAGGCTACCTCCTTGCTGGGCAGGGCATCTCTGAAAAAAGGCAGAAGCACATCAAGCCCTACCTTCCCAGAACACAGCACCTGGGAAAAAAGGCAGTTATGAGTTCCACTGCAGCAGACTTAAATGTACCTACCGGCCCAGCAATTCTGAACAGAACAACGGACATCACAGCTCAGCACTTGAGCTCCTATAAGGGACAGGCTGTCTCCTCAAGCAGCTCCCCAACCCCCCATATATCCAAAGAGTCACCTCATAAAGGAGAGCTCAGGTGGACATCTGGAGGGTATCCTTCTGGGATGATAATAACAGAAGAAGAAACTGGCAGCAACCCTTATTGTTCTGCAGCCGCTGCAGGTGATCCCCAGGCAAGCAGGGTCTGCAGTGAACCTCCACCAGTCCTACAGCAGGGGGTCCTGACTGTTAGAAGGAAAACTAAAAAACAGAAAGAAATAACTTCAACATCAAGAAACAAAACGTCCACTCAGAGACCCCATCCAAAAGTCACCAACTACAAAGACCACAGGTAAATAAATCCACAAAGATGGGAAGAAACCAGAGTAAAAAGGATGAAAACACCAAAAACCAGAATGCCTCTCCTCCTCCAAGGGATCACAACTTCTCACCAGCAAGGGAACAAGGCTAGATGGTGAATGAGTATGATGAATTGACAGAAACAGGCTTCAGAAAATAAGTAATAAAAAACTACTCTGAGCTAAAAGAACATGTTCTAACACAATGTAAAGAAACTAAGAACCTTGAAAAAAGTTTGATGAAATGCTAACGAGAATAAACAGCTTAGAGAAGAATATAAATGACTTGATGGAGATGACAAACACAACATGAGAACTTTGTGAAGCATACATAAGTTTTAATAGCCAAATTCAACAACCAGAGGAAAGGATATCAGAGATTGAAGATCAACTCAATGAAATAAAACAAGAAGTTAATATTAGAGAAAAAAGTGAAAAGAAATCAACAAAGCCTCCAAAAAATATGGGATTATGTGAAAAGACATAATCTACGTTTGATAGGTGTACCTGAATGTGATGGAGAAAATGACTCCAAGCTGGAAAACACTCTTAAGGATATTATCCAGTAGAACTTCCCAAGCCTAGCAAGAAAAACCAACATTCAAGTCCAGGAAATACAGAGAACACCACAAAGATATTCCTCAAGAAGAGCAACCCCAAGGCACATAATTGTCAGATTCACCAGGGTTGAAATGAAGGAAAAAATGCTAAGGGCAGCCAGAGAGAAAGGTTGGGTTGCCCACGAAGGGAAGCCCATCAGACTTACAGCAGATCTCTTGGCAGAAACCCTACAAGCCAGAAGAGAGTGGGGGCCAATATTCAACATCGTTAAAAAAAGAACTTTCAACCTAGAATTTCATATCCAGCCAAACTAAGCTTCATAAGCGAAGGAGAAATAAAATCCTTTATGAACAAGCAATTGCTGAGAGATTTTGTCACCACCAGGCCTGCCTAACAAGAGCTTCTGAAAGAAGCACTAAACATAGAAAGGAACAACAGTACACAAAAAACTCTTCAAAAAATCAATAAATCCAGGAGCTGGTTTTTTTTAAAAGATCAACAAAATAGACCACTAGTCAGATTAATGAAAAAGAAAAAAAAGAAGAATCAAATAGATGCAATAAAAAACAATAAAGGGGATATCACCATTGATTCCACATAAATACAAACTACCATCAGAGACTACTACAAACAACTCTATGCACATAAACAAGTAAACCTGGAAGAAATGGATAAATTCCTGGACACTTGTACCCTCCCAAGCCTAAATCAGGAAGAAGTTGAAGCCCTGAATAGACCAATAACAAGGGCAGAAGTTGAGGCAGCAATTAATAGCCTAGCACTCAAAAAAAATCCAGGTCCAGATGGGTTCACAGCCGAATTCTACCAGACATACAAAGAGGAGCTGGTACCGCTCCTTCTGAAATGATTCCAAACAATCCAAAAAGAGGGAATCCTTCCCAAATCATTTTATGAGACCAATGTCATCCTGATACCAAAACCTGGCAGAGCCTCAACAAAAAAAGAAAACTTCAGGCCAATGACCATGATCAATATAGATGCAAAAATCTTCAATAAAATATTGGCAAACAGGTTGCAACAGCACATCAAAAAGCTTACCCATCACGATCAAGTAGGCTTCATCTGGGGGTGCAAGGCTGGTTCAACATATGCAAGTCTATAAACATAATCCACCACATAAACAGAACGAAAGGCAAAAGCCACGTGATCTTCTCAATAGATGTAGAGAAGGCCTTTGACAAAATTCAACAGCCTTTATGCTAAAAACTCTCAATAAACCAGTACTGATGGAATGTATCTCAAAATAATAAAAGCTATTTATGACAAACCCACAGCCAATATCATACTGAATGGGCAAAACCTGGAAGCATTCCCTTTGAAATCTGGCACTAGACAAGGATGCCCTCTCTCATCATTCCTATTCAATATAGTATTGGAAGTTGTAGCCAGAGCAATCAGGCAAGAAAAAGAAATAAAAGGTATGCAATTAGGAAAGGAAGAAGTCAAATTGTCTCTATTTGCAGACAACATGATTGTATATCTAGAAGACCCCATCGTCTCAGCCCAAAATGTCCTTAAACTGATAAGCAACTTCAGCAAAGTCTCAGGAAACAAAATCGATGTGCAGAAGTAACAAGCATTAATATACACCAATAACAGACTAACAGAGAGCCAAATCAAGAGAGAACTGCCATTCACAATTGCTACAAAGAGAATAAAATACCTAGGAATACAACTAACAAAGGATGTAAAGGACCTCTTCAAGGAGAACTACAAACAACTGCTCAAGGAAATAAGAGAGGAAACAGATGGAAAAACATTCAATGCTCATGGTTAGGAAGAATCAATATTTTCAAAAATGCCATATTGCCCAAAGTAATTTATATATTCAACACTATACCCATCAAGCTACCTATGACCCTCTTCACAGAACTGGAAAAAACCACCTTAAACTTCATATGGAACCAAAAGAGAGCCTGCAGAGCTAAGACAATCCTAAGCAAAAAGAGCAAAGCTGGAGGCATCACAATACCTGACTTCAAACTATGCCAAGGCTACGGTAATCAAAACAGCATGGTACTGGTACCAAAACAGAGATATAGACAAATGGAACAGAACAGAGGTCTCGGAGGCAACACCACATATCTACAACCATCTGATCTTTGACAAACCTGACAAAAACAAGCAATGGGGAAAGGATTCCCTATTTAATAAATGGTGTTGGGAAAACTGGCTAGCCATGTGCAGAAAGCAGAAACTGGACCCCTTCCTGACACCTTACACTAAAATTAACTCCAGATGGATTAAATACTTAAACATAAGACCTAATACCATAAAAACCCTAGAAGAAAATTTAGGCAAAACCATTCAGGACATAAGCATAGGCAAGGACTTCATGACCAAAACACCAAAAGCATTGACAACAAAAGCCAAAATAGACAAATGGGACCTAATCAAACTCCACAGCTTCTGCACAGCAAAAGAAACAGTCACTAGAGTGAATCGGCAACCAACAGAATGGGAAAGAATTTTTGTAGTCTACCCATCTGACAAAGGGCTGATATCCAGAATCTACAAAGAACTAAAACAGATTTACAAGAAAAAGACAAACAAGCCCATTCAAAAGTGGGTGATGGATATGAACAGACATTTTTCAAAAGAAGACATATATGAGGCCAAGAAACATATGAAAAAATGCTCATCATCACTGGTCATTAGAGAAATGTAAATCAAAACCACATTGAAATACCATCTCATGCCAGTTAGAATGGCGATCATTAAAAAATCTGGAGACAACAGATTCTCAAGAGGATGTGGAGAAATAGGAACACTTTTACACTGTTGGTGGGAGTATAAATTAGTTCAACCATTGTGGAAGACAGTGTGGCGATTCCTTAAGGACCTAGAAATAGAAATTCCATTTGACCCAGCAATCCCATTACTGGGCATATAGCCAAAGGATTATAAATTATTCTATTATAAAGACACATGCACACACATGTTCATTGCAGCACTGCTCACAATAGCAAAGACCTGGAACCAACCCAAATGCCCATCGATGATAGACTGGACAAAGAAAATGTGACACATATACACCATGGAATATTATGCAGCCATAAAAAAAACTATGAGTTCATGTCCTTTGTGAGGACATGGATGAATCTGGAAACCATCATTCTCAGCAAACTGACACAGGAACAGAAAATCAAACACTGCATGTTCTCACTCATAGGTGAGTGTTGAACAGTGAGAACACATGGACACAGGGAGGGGAGCATCACACACTGGGGTCTGTTGGGAAGAATAGGAGAGGGACAGTGAGGGGTAGGGAGGTTGGGGAGGGACAACATTGGGAGAAATGCCAGATATAGGTAACGGGGGAATGGAGGCAGCAAACCACATTGCCATGTATGTACCTATGCAAACATCCTGCATGATCTGCACATGTACCCCAGGACCTAAAGTGTAATTATATATATATATATATATATATATATATATATATATATATATATATATGGTGGTGCATATGCACTAATGGGATACTATTCTGCCAAAAAACAATTGGATGGCAATATGTTTGGTTATTCATTCAATTAATAAACTCCATTTATTCAAATTTTCAACAAATATGTGACTGGTCCTAGGTGCCAGAATAAAGTTGTGAACAAAGCAGAGAAAAGTGTCTGAGCCTGTGGGACATGTGTTCTAGTGAGGAAGCCAGCAAACAAGGTAAGTATATTGTGAGGTTATGTAGTGATAACTGGGGAGGGAAAAATGAAGCAGAAAATCAGGCTAGGCTTTTCTAAGATAGAAAGCAGATTTGCTTCTAAATTGCTAGTTGCTTGCTAACAATGAAGGGACAAAGGCTTTACTAGTTCCTGTTGCATTCAGACATGGAAGGATATAACCTTGGAAGCTGCTGGCAGGCATCTTAAAGACTACAAAAGTCATGAGAACAGAACTGATATGAAGTCGATCTGAGGAAAGAAGAGTAATTAGCATCTGCTGATGTCTCAGCCTAATCAAGCTTTTGGAAGTAACTAGAACTAACATGGAATAACTAAGGAAGTGAGGGATCTTGCCATAAGAATACCTAGCAGAGGAGCAATCCAGAGGGAACAGCAAGCACAAAGGCCCTGGGGCAGAAGCACGCCTCAGTTGTTTGAAGAGCAGGAAAGAGACCAATGTGGTTACATTGGCATGACTGAGGGGAAAGCAGTAGGAAATGGGGTCAAGGGGTAAGAAGGCATCATCATGTATACTTGACTTTTATCCTGAATGAGATGGGAATCTTTGGAAGGTTTTGAGCAGACGAGGGTCATGATTGAACTTGATGTTTTTTAAGAGAATAGCCCTGGCTGCTAGATTGAGAAGAAACCTTGGAGGGCAAGGGTAGAAGCAGAGAGACTAGAGACTGCCACAGCAGTGCAAGAGGATGGACAGTTGAACCCAAATGATAGCAAGAGGGTGATGGGAAGAACGTGAAGGTTAGATACAGACATAGATAGATGTAGATATAGCTATAGATATAGATCCAACAGTATTTGCTGACAGATCATAAATAGGGAGTGTGAGAGAGGAAGGAGTAAGGTTGCCCTTAGCATCTTTGAGCTAAAACAACTGGAAGGATGGAATAGCCAACAACTGGAGACCACAGGCAAAGCTAGTTTCAGGAAGAATGCGAGGAACTCGGCTTTGGATATGTTAAGTTTGAGACGTCAATTAGATATCCAATCGGAGTCAAATGGGTAAATGGTTGTGACTTTATTGGAGAGGTCCAGAACAAAGATACAATTTTGGGAGTCATCAGCACGGAGGTGGTGTTAAGGTTATAAGACTAGAAATGTTTGGCAAGACAGTACATGCAATTACACAAGTGAAGTATCAAGAGATGAGCCCTGGGCAAGTCCAACATTTAGAGGCTGGAGGGATGAGGAAGACACTGCCAGTGAGGTTTGGGGAACACTGGGAGAACCTGGGAAGCAAGGGAGAAAAGTGTTTCAAGGAGGCAAGCCTTCAACTTTGTCAAATGCTGCCCATAGGTCAAGTAAGAGGAGGTCTGAGAAGTCATGTTAGAGCTAGCAGTGTTCTTGACCACTGGTGACTTTGAGCAGTGTGGGTGGAGAGGTGAGAGGCCCAAACTGGTTCAAAGAGAGAGAGAAACAAATGGATGTTGCAAGAACAGATGCTTCCTTCAAGGGGTTTTCTTCTTAAAGAGAGGAGGAAAATGGGATATAACTAGAAGAGGAAGTAGGATGAGAAGAGATTTATTTGTAAGAAATAATGGCATGTTTAGGCCGGGTGCGGTGGCTCACGCCTGTAATCCCAGCACTTTGGGAGGCCGAGGTGGGTGGATCACGAGGTCAAGAGATCGAGACCATCCTGGTCGACATGGTGAAACCCCGTCTCTACTAAAAATACAAAAAATGAGCTGGGCATGGTGGCGCGTGCCTGTAATCCCAGCTACTCAGGAGGCTGAGGCAGGAGAATTGCCTGAACCCAGGAGGCGGAGGTTGCGGTGAGCCGAGATCGCGCCATTGCACTCCAGCCTGGGTAACATGAGTGAAACTCCGTCTCAAAAAAAAAAAAAAAAAGAAAGAAATAATGGCATGTTTGTAAGTTGATAGGATCGCCCCTGTAGAGAGAAACTCTCAGGTGCAGGGTCAGGGGTGGAGGTGGCAGGGAATTGCTGGAGCAAATGTCCTTGGGTACAATGGACTGTAGGACGAGCACCCAGGCGGAGACTTTGGCCGTGGGCAGGAGCAAGTCTAGGTCATCACAGTGACAGGGGAAGGTAGAGGCCAGGCCAGCGGCAGGGAGGCTGGCAGATGCAAGGTAGAAACCTTGTGACAGCTCTGCTCTCATCACTTCCATTTTCTTGCTGAAGTAGCGTACCTTTCATGCAAATGGGTTACTTTCAACATTTTTATGAAGCTAAGCAATGTCAATGTTGAGAATTTTGTGACTAGGAAACCTAACAAGAGTTGTGCAGCTCTTGTTAGTTTTGGGCCTAACTTATCACACTCTTCAGAATAGATGGCTCTGCTATCCTAGGACCGGGCCTGTCTTTCTAGAAACGATTCCTGACATCCAGATTAGGAGGTTCTGAGGAAGTCTCACATACCCGATTCTGTCATTCCTAGGGGAAGAGACGCCAAACCTCCCATTATCTTTATTTCATGAGTGTCTGCCTTTTTTCTCTTTCACAAGCTTCCCCCTCCCTGTCAAATCTCTTTTCAGACATTCAGGGGAGCATGCTATGGAGGAGATGGCAGCAAACAGTAGACCAAAGGAAACCCCGGGGAAACTTCAGGGGCGCCTGTATCTTACTGTTTTCTCCAGATTTACATTGAGATAGTCCCCGATAATTCCTTTCTCTACTTTCGCAACTTTTAAAAAGTCATCCTTAAATCTTTAGGAGAGATGTTTATAGAACTGTGATGGATATAATAAATACACTCTTTTCCACAACTTAGAATTTGAGATTTTCAAAGTGTCAGGTAGGTAGGGAAAGAAGAGAGGGGATTTGTTATGTCATCCAATTCTGACAGCTCCATGAAGTACTATGATTATCTTGGTTTTATAGATCAGATTCAGAGAGTTTAAGTAACTTGCCCAGATAGTAAATAGGGGCCCCAGACTTGAACTCTGGACTCTCAGAGCCCAGCGCTATGCTCTTTCATTGTACTTTGCTCTA
Source organism: Sapajus apella (assembly GCF_009761245.1). Classification (NCBI taxonomy): domain Eukaryota; kingdom Metazoa; phylum Chordata; class Mammalia; order Primates; family Cebidae; genus Sapajus; species Sapajus apella. The sequence goes on along the minus strand of NW_022437014.1, from coordinate 6,303,795 downwards.
TGATCATTTAGGAAAAGCAAGTATGATGTCAGTAAGTTAAGAAGGATTTTCCTGTTCTGTCCATACTCTGGCTCTCTAAATAACTCAGAAACTCCTACCTCAGACCCTTGTTCTGTGGGGTTGTTCTACAAAGAAACTTTTGTTATAACATGGGCATTCACATCCAGAATGCTGCTTTCTGCCAAGGTGACTTTTAATTTATCAGAGCTCTCTTTGGTATACACGTGTCCAAACTATTGGCCTACTGTTTTACTGCAAAAATCAGTAAGGAAGGAGGTCCAGGCCTTTTTTTTTTTTTTGGTCTTTGGGATTGCCTGCTTCCAAGCCAGCTCCCATTCCCCACCTCCGCAGCAGTGTTGTTTTCTTGCTCTTCATTCCACATCCCAAATATACTTCTTAGGCATTCTAAGTGGACATTTATGACTTTTTACAGATGAGCTTTTCCAAGCACATGATCTAAAGTGGCACTCCTCTATTTTCAGAACGCCTAGCTCCTTCCGTTAGCCATCTTTAGTGAGAAGATGGAGGCCATCCTCAATAAACTTCGTCAACTCCTCCACCCTTTGCATCAGATGTGCTTCATGTTTATCCCATCCTCCTTCCTCTGATCTCAGAGGCAGGAAACCGTGTCCCTTATCTTCCCAAAATAACCTTTCCATGTGTGTCCACGATGCCACTTCCTCCCATGTCTTTAATGGGAACCTCTTCTCACATGTTTAAGCTCATATGTAACCTCATACCTAAAATTTTTTAAAAATGTCTGCTATCCTCTTCAGCCACTGCTGCATTTCTTAAGTTTCACTGTCAAACTTTTTGGAAGAGATGCTAAAACTCAATATCTTTATATATTTTTATGGCAATCTGCTCTGATGAATCTACTGAAATCTCTCACGTGGGATGCCTTCCTTTGGGAATTTCTTCATCCCTTAGCCTCCCTGCCACTGAACTCTTAGCTCTCCCCCAGTCTGTGATGGTTTTCTCTAGGCATCTACCTTTTCTTCAAATCTAGGCAGTCTCCCAGCTTCTGCCTCTCCCTTTTCCTTTCCCCACTGTGTCCTCTCCTCTCTGTGATATGACTCACTCCCCAGCTCCCTCTCCCCGGGGGGTGAGCTGGTACCCTCTTGCCATTGCCAGGCCACAGCCCTTCTGATTGGCTAGAAGGCTCCTTGCTCCCTCTCCTCTGGTGGAGCCCATCCTCAAAGCCTCTTCCTTCACAAAGTTTTCCAGGCTCATCTATCCTTGGTTAGAATCAGCTCTTCCTTGGGAAGTTTTCACTATTCAGAACCTTATTCCTGTACTTATTAGAATGTTTTCTTATTACTTTGAGTTACCGTTGGTTCCTTCATTTGACTGTAAGCTCCATAGAGCAGGCACCATATCTGAGCTGCCTTTTCACCCCCCACACTCCTAGGCTGAGTGTGCTGTTTTTTTCATGGTAGGCTGAACCAGTTTGAACTGAGTAAATAGGGCACAGGAAGGACAAGTGGAGTCTGGTGAATATTCAGATACCCAAGCACCTTTGATACTTGATTTCAAGTTATGGAAAGGCTCACAAAAGCCAGGAAACATGGGTGTTAAAGAGGAATCAAAGGAAAAAAGCATAAAAATAGACTAAATGAAAGGACTTGGGGATGACAGAACCACAGCAGAGAATGGAGACAGGAGAGCAAAAGGAAAGGCCAAGGAGAGCCTGGGAAGCAAGGGGCATGAAGGCAGGGGCGACATGAGTACAGAACAGGAGAATCCCGTTTTCTCTGTCCCAGGCCTTTGGACCTTTATTTCTCACATGTAATTCCTCTGACCTAGGGAAAATAATATCAAATTTTCACAAGGGTATTTGGAAGCTTATCATTTATAAAGCTTTGGAAGATTTTCAAACATGCAGCATGAGAGAGACAGATTTTATAGTTTCATAAATAGTCTTTAAATATTAAAGTGAGATAAATGTCTTTAAATACAACTGGAAAATATGCCAAGACTTTTCTTTCATTTTTCTGTTGAAACACTATAACTAAGATACACTGACCACACTGACTATAAATATCTATTGAATGATTTTTTCAATGACCAGATGAGAAACAGTAATTGATTATATATAAAATACCTATTGGCACCTCCTTGTTTTACTTACCCTTTTACCAAAAAGAAGAAACAAGCAACACAGCAAATTTATTTTTACTATCAGTTTTCCTTTCTTTCCCCCATTTTTCTTTGCACTATTAGTAAATATTATAGTTAATTAAGCTGAAATTTCACAGGTTGCTCTCCTAATGTGATCATTTAAATGCAGGCCAGATGCTAACCAAACCCTATTTAAACAAGACCTTCTCCACTCTTAAGGTTCATCCTAGAATGTTCCATGGACAGTTTTAGCATTTTTTTTTTTTTTGAGACGGAGTTTCGCTCTTGTTACCCAGGCTAGAGTGCAATGGCCCGATCTCGGCTCAACGCAACCTCCGCCTCCTGGGTTCAGGCAATTCTCCTGCCTTAGCCTCCTGAGTAGCTGGGACTACAGGCGCGCGCCACCACGCCCAGCTAATTTTTTGTATTTTTAGTAGAGACGGGGTTTCACCATGTTGACCAGGATGGTCTCGATCTCTTGACCTCGTGATCCACCCGCCTCGGCCTCCCAAAGTGCTGGGATTACAGGCTTGAGCCACCGCGCCCGGCCAGTTTTAGCATTTTTATTTCTGAAAACTGACATACAAACATTTTCCACAACAGGAAAGAAAGCATCAGCTTTCTATTTGCAGCACAAGAAAACACCACTGGGATAAAGCCTCAAAAACACATTTAGGTGACGGCAGATCACGAGACACTTGGAGTCAAGATATCAGGTTTCAATCAAAAATATATAGACTGGATATGAATAACCCCCCCTGAAATCTCACTCTCTTCCACTGACTGGGACTTCAGATAGGGAGATCAGTAACACTTACAGATGACTCCAGAGAAACAAAGATCCCATCTGCAGACAGATGAAAAAGAAGAGGAAATTTTTCTTGGGTGCTTTGCTTGAGACGTGTTAGAAACAAAATAGTCTATCACATCTTTCTAAAAGCATCGGTGGTAGTCTTTTGCCAACAATTCAATTGGTTTAGAATGCTAAGCTTGGAGAATTGCATCATCTGTCTCAGAGGTCTGCAGACTCACTCCTGCCTAACTACTGGGACATGAAGACATGAAAGGTCAATGACATCCTAGCATCGGCAGCCCACTGTGTTCTGTTTTGGCCCTGAGCTCACATGCAACGACAGCACAATAAGGGAAATTATAAATGGCAGCATGTTTTCAACCCGGTCTCAATCAGATGTCTTCCATTGTCCTGTCCAAATCTACTCTCCACTCTGCTACATGCAACAGAGGGCTGACCCCTACACTACCAACTGGGCTTGGTTAATGGGACACTCTGGCAGGAGACTGGAGGAGGGAGGAGAGTGAGGTCTGGACATGGATTCCCCAGCTCCCTCCTTGTCTGATTGCAAAGACTCTGCTTCTCTCCACCAAAGACTCCTGTCAAATACTGTCTCCATACAGCCGCTCCTTCTAGATTCTTGCAGCCACTTGTCCCGTCAAGCCTAAGAGTGAAAAAGGTTAGCAATAGTCCCTATATTAAGCATCCTTAAAATTACTAGTTTGAATCTACCAGCTGCTTCCTGTTCATCCCTGACTGAAGTGTGGGCTTACAGTGATACATTACTGGTGACTGCCCCCAATAATGTTGTATTGAAGATTCAAAGACTAGCATACAGATCACAATAACAAGTGCTATAATTCTTTTTTTTTTCTTTTTAAGACCGAGTCTTGCTCTGTTGCCTAGGCTGGAGTGCAATAGCATGATCTTGGCTCAGTACAACCTCCACCTCCCAGGTTCAAGCGATTCCCCTGCCTCAGCCTCCCGAGTAGTTCCGAGTAGCTGGGATTACAGTGCATGCCACCATGCCCAGCTAATTTTTGTATTTTTAGTAGAGGTGGGGTTTCACCATGTTGGCTGGTCTTGAACTCCTGACTTCAGGTGATTCGCCAGCCTCAGCCTCCCAAGGTGCTGGGATTATAGGCATGAGCTACCATGCCTGGCCTTTTTTTTTTTCTTTTGAGAAGGAGTCCTGCTCTGTCACCCAGGCTGGACTGCAGTGGCGAGGTCTCGACTCACTGCAACCTCCACCTTCCAGGTTCAAGCAATTCTCCTGTCTCAGCCTCCCTAGAAGCTGGGATTACAGATGCATGCCCCACACCTGGCTAATTTTTGTATTTTTGTAGAGATGTTCATCATGTTGGCCAGGCTGGTCTCAAACTCCTGACCTCAGGAGATCCACCCGCCTCGGCCTCCCAAAGTAGCACTGCTATGATTCTTTGTTGTTGACCTTGGGTGTAGGAGGAAAGAAAAATGGCAAAAATCCCATGTATTTCCTATTCCTGCCACAGACCTTTATCACGCTAGATAAAGATCAGGCCATAAAGAACTTCAATCTAGGATCGACTATTTGCTCTTATAATTTAGTTGAGGCTTATTGATAGTTTTCATTTACATGTTGAAGATACCCAAATGTTAATATGGATATGAAGAAGGAAATTATAACTAGAGAATCACATGAAAATTTAAAACTATATTATCCTATAAAACTTAAAACTGGCAGACGAAATTTTGAAAAACACTGCATTTGAAACCAATTTTCCTTGAATTGAATCTATCCTTGGTTTTGTGTTTTAATTTTTCTCCTTCAGTCTTACCATTTACATAATAACACGATGCTTATTTCTGTAGTAATCAGTTCTCTTTACTTAATTTTCCACTTGAAGTTATTTAATCCTCCTTAAGAAGGCAAGTGTGTCCTAGAAACTAGAGTAAGAAAGAGGAGCACGCTGATCAAATTAAATTCCTTGGAGTCAAACTTGCCTTTCCTTGTGCCTAAATTTGTCTTTTGGCAAAGTGAGAGAAAATCCAAGTTAATACCCCTATACTTCAGTAGACTGAGTCACACAAAAAGCTGACAATGCCTCAGCATTTGTGGAGATCCCAGGTTTACTACAAAAAGGTTTCATTGTTACATCATGCAGCACTGTACCTCCTAGCAGACAGATGCAGCAGAAGGTATAGTCTCAAAAATAATTCTTTAATATTAAGACATATTTGATTATAAATGAAATGGAGAAAACGTGTTTATCTGAACATAAGGTGTAAATGCAGACACTTTTAAATTTTTTGTTGTTTTTTGTTTTTGAGACAGAGTTTTGCTCTTACTGCCCAGGCTGGAGTGCAACGGCATGATCTTGGCTCGCTGCAACCTCTGTCTCCCAGGTTCAAGCGATTCTCCTGCCTCAGCCTCCCCAGAAGCTGGGATTACAGGCAGGCGCCACCATGCCCGGCTAATTTTGTATTTTTAGTATAGACAGTTTTCTCCATATTGGTCAGGCTGGTCTCAAACTCCTGACCTCAGATTATCTGCCTGCCTCGGCCTCCCAAAGTGCTGGGATTACAGGCATGAGCCACCATGCCTGGCGCAGATGCTTTTTCAAAAGGAAATATGTTCTTCTTGAACTGTCAGTATATTTCACCCAATTGTTTGATGAGCTTATGGTCCTGACTATCAAGACTCTGCCTAGATTATTGTTATTATTATCATTTTTACTTTTAACACTTAAATAAAACTTTTACCGCTTATAAGGGAGAACAGGGGTTTTGATCACTGAACAGAAACCCTCCACAACTGCAAACCTTGGTGGGTATTATCCATTTGCCCTTTTCAGCCATTATACATCCAGAATTTATTCATTTATTCATTAATTTATCCATCCATCCATTCATTCCATTCATTCAAAACACTTATTAATAAATGATGAACCATAATAAAATGTAGGTATTATTAAGGCTTGGATCATAAGATATTGGAACATAGATAGTTCCAGAGTTGAGAGCGGGTAATGAGGGGGATTCAATTTTATGTTGGGTGTTGAAAGATGAGCAAGAGTCCTGTCAAAACGGTGAGGAAGGAATTCCAGGCAGAAAGAACAGCACGTGTAAAAGCCAAGGAGCATGAGAATGCCTGGTATGACCAGGTGATGAAGATTGAGCCGGATGTCAAAGGCCTGGTGTGCTGAGTTAGGATCTGAATCTTACTCTACAAATACAGGGAGCCTTTAAATTCTTGACCCAGGGATAGGGCATAATCACACTTGTATTTTTAAAAAGTTGTGTTGTTTAAAGTTTGGATGAATGGGAGGAGGCTTGGAAAGCAGGAAGGGGGTCACTCTAAAAGTCAAGGTGCAAGAGCGTGCAGATTTAAATTAGGGCCATGGTGCTGGAAATGAGAGAAGGATATATCTGACAGATATTGTAGAGACACAGATCAATAGGTCTTGGGCTGTTTGTTGGGAGATGGGAATGAGGAAGAGTGAAATGAGTCAGAGATGACTCTGAAGTTTTTATTCTTTTTTTTTTAAGACGAGTCTCCCTCCGTCTTAAAAGTGATGGAGTCTCACTCTAGCCCAGGCTACCATGCAGTGGCACGATCTCAGCTCACTGCAACCTCTGCCTCCCAGGTTCAAGCTATTCTCCTGCTCCAGCCTCCCTAATAGCTGGGATTACAGGCATGCACCACCACGCCCGGCTAATTTTTTTTAGTAGAGATGGGGTTTCACCATGTTGGCCAGACTGGTCTCGAGCTCCTGACATCAGGTGATCCACCCACCTCAGCCTCCCAAAGTGCTGGGATTACAAGCATGAGCCACCATGCCTGGCTGACTCTGAAGTTTTTAACCAGAGGTAATGCTTGTGAAGAGGGAGAATGAATTCACTTAATGATATGCACGGTTTGTGGTTGCTGGGGCTGCGCAGACGGAGATATTCAATTGACAGGTGAAATGTGAAGGTGAAGCTCAGAAGCCAGGAGAGGGCTGAAGATTTTGTATATCATTACTTCATGAGAATGGATGCCATGGAGATGGATGAGATCGTGCAGACAAAACACACAGAATGGGAAGAGGGAAGGAAAAAGGAAAAAATTTTAAAAAGTCCAACAGGCATGTGCTTTTTCAGCTGCACAGGGTTCATTCCTTTTTTCTGGTGCTACTTCTTTATTTCCTTTGGCCAGCCATGCCTCCCCACTGCATGTAATTCTGTTGAAGTAACCCTTCATGTTGCCCTGCCCAAACCGCTATGCTTCCTCCTCCAGCATGGACAGAGTATGTGTCTCATCACCCTGGCCACAGTGACTTGATCAGCGATGTGGCAGTGACGTGCTGGAGCGGGCTCCTTCCACTTCACAAATGGCCTTACATCAGTAGCTTGAAATCAGCCCTGCTGGACGTATTTACACCACAAAAATTAGCAAACACTAAAAATCAGCCCCCACTCCTTGCCGAAAGCCAGGTTACTGGCACAGTACTGAATGTGGCATAAAGACATGCAAAGCCATGAATGCCTTCCCAGAGATCTAATAAACAAATCTCAGAGAAAAAGTACCCTTTTCACTCTGCTTGCAAACTGTGAGGTGCGCTTATGGCAAACGTTCTTGCTGTGTAGAGAACCTGCCTGAGAAAGAACAGACAATACAGAGAGAAGGTTGACAGAGAGAGAAGAGACAGAACTCCCAGCACAGGATTTGTTGAGGTTTTGTTTTTTTCAATGTTCAAAAATTTCCTACATTTAAAAAATGCAACCTACCCATAGAAAATTCCATTTAACCTATGCGTTCAGTTAACAAATTAAAAAATAAATAGTGAATGCTCACTGCTCAGGTCAAGATATAGAATATTATCAATTCCCCAGAAGCCTACTGTATACCATCTTGCTCCTCTTCATCTTGACCTTTGTAATAATTTTCTGATTAGAAAAATCAATTTTACAACCTATGTATACATTCATAAATGCAAAGTTATCTTCTCTCCCTCCCTCCACCCCCTCTCTCTAGAAGGGAGCATTTAGGGAATCATTGGTTTTCCTGGTGTGGGGAAAATGGGATAGGTTTATAGGATGATATGAACGATCCAAGGGAGAAAGACTGAGGACAACCGAGCCAGAGAGAGTGATTTAGTGCACAGTAATAGGGAAGGCAGAGGAACATGGAATCCGGAGTGCTGATGGGGGCCTTAGCTTTGAAGCAGAGGATGGAGAGATGCCTATTTCTAATATGAGGAAGGGGATTAGTGTCCATTCAAGAATGTCTTTAATATATGAAAGGTACAGCTGCAAAATAGTAAGTGCTTCCAATTTCATCTTAGCCCATGCTCTGTGAGTGCTGAGCCTGTCTTGAATAAGCCTTTGCATCCATGGACTTTGGAGCTAGTGACCTGGGATCTCCTCTCCCTTACTCCTTTGGCCTGGCGTCTCTGGACACAGGTCTTTGTGCTTGGTTCTGGCTCCTGGAACCTGGTACTCCTTGACTCTCCCTGGCACAAGGCTCTGGCAGTGGTTCTGCCCCATAGATCCTCAGCCTATGGCTCAGCACCATTTCTTATTTCCTTTGGAGCATCCAATACCCTGGCCCAGTCGGCACTCCTACTTTCTCTTGCTCTAGTTTTGTCTCTAAGGAAACCAGCTCCTGCGATGGGGTAGGGTTCAGGGTTAGTGGGGTGGTTGGCAGGAAAGGAGCAAAGCAGGTAAATGCGGAGGTGGAGGTGCAGGAAGTTGAGTTGCCAGGATCCACTCCTACGACCTCCTTTGCTGAATCTACTTGCTTAGCCCACAATCTCATGTTCACAGAATATTCCTAGGTCCTCTGTAGTTTGCTCATTCAAGAATTATTGAGACCTCAGATCTAATTTCCAACCTCTCCCTGCTTCGGATGAAGCGTGTGTTTAAACTGCTTTCGCTACAGCAAAAACAAAACATTTCTACAAATTAAAAACTTTCTGGAGTCCTTGCCTTGTTTCTGAGCTTGCTTTTGAAATACTAATTAGCCAGAGAAATATATGCTTCATGTTTCCAGAAACAAAAATAGGGAAGACCTCGCTAAAGATAGCTAGCTCTGGTGAGAGATGTTTTTTTCTTTGAGAAGCTGCAACTAAATGTCTATGTATTGCAACAACATTTAGCAAAAGACATCCCTGTCCTTAAAAGAATGGAAGGCACTGAATGAGAAGTCTCTCTCAGGGCAGGCAATAATGAAAGGCTTTGGACTATTAGAACTAGAGTCTGAATTGTATAAAACATTCATCTGTGCAGGAGCAGAAACTCAGTCAAATGACTCCTAACAGTTCCCTGACTCTGGATTTGAATGGATAGGTATGGGCATAAATACTACTTTAACTGAGCTGACACCAAAGCATTCCATCTCGTCCTAATAGATGGCAAAGGTCACTCTTTCCCTTCATTTGATGAATGGCTATGGCACCACCACATTTGTCTTATATCTGGCAGCAATTCTCAAGTTAGTGATAATGAGGGTCTTCCTAAGGACAGAACCAAGTGCCCTAGTGAGTTAATGGAAACCATTGCTTCTGCCCAGCTGCTTCACATACAGTTCACAGCCAAAGCAAAGTCCTGCTGGCCAGAGGCACACAGCAAAAGGATCTTAATGCTGTAACATCTCTGAGGATAGCAGTCCCCAAATAGTGATCATAAAAACTCACAAACACTGTTAGCCCATAGAATAATATTAGGTGGTGCAAATGAAATTGTGGTTTTTGCCATTGAAAGTAATGGCAAAAACCACAATTACTTTTGCACCAACTTAATACTAAGCACGGAACTGACTACAGAAAAAATATCAAATTTTCCTCATTTGGAAGGATTGTAGAAAATGAGAATTGTCATCATTCCACCCCTACCATGCTTCATCTGGGTAGAAGTTCTGCAGTACCAGTGGATAATTGCATGGATAGCTTAGTTCTGTCCAGCGGCTACTTACAAATTAATGTGGTGAGTGGGAAGAATATTTCTTTAAGAAGAAATATTGAACCAACAAGAGGGGCTAGAGGGGAAGTAAGAATGTCAGAAGACAGAAAACACAGATGTGAGCAAGTAGAAAGCTAACATTGTGCTTTTGTTCTGTTAGACATAATGAGACTTTGACTCAGTGACCTTGACTCTCCAAACCTGGAATTTGTTTCAAATAGGAATTGGAAGTCCTACTAATTGGCAGAAAAACATTTGTTCATGGGGTCAGCAACGCCTTATACTTCCCTGAACATATTTCATAGCAAATCAGCAGCTGTACCAAGGATGGAGTTCTAGATTCTAACAAACTTCAGACCCAAAGCAGCAAATAGACCCCCCATCACTTAGTTCTTTCATCTTTAAGGAACATGCCCAACAGGATGGTTGAAGAATAAACTGCACAGGGGCTGTGTATTTAGCTCCACAATACTCTTTAATATGATTCCGTGCTACAATCAAAACTTTATTTAAATAAATTATAGGTGCATTTTTTTCTCCTCATTAATTTATTCATTCTTTGGTCATCGCTTTTTAAAAACCCATATGTATATGAAGCATTTTCTGTGTGTTAGAGACTGTGCTAGATGTTAGATAATCAAAGGAAAAGCAAAAACAGGGTACCAGCTCTTGAAGGACTCTTAATGTCTAGTAGAAAAAGATCGTCACATTAACAAGCCAAATAAAGATGTGCAATTGCTACTGCTGGAAATATTTATATTTACTGGCTGTGGTGAAAAAAAAAAGCAAGGAGAAAATGGTCAATTAACTCGGGGGTGTGTCTGTGTTTGTCTATGTGTGTGCACACGCGCATGTGCGTGCATGCATGCACATGTGCTCTCACACATGCAAGATACAGTTGAAGATGTAGATTGATAAGAAAGGATTCAGGGAAAACATGGCCCTTGAATGGAGTCTTTCAAGATGAGTCAAGACAAGTCCGAACGGACTGGGAGAGCAGGGTGAAGGAGGGAGAACGCCGTGGTCTTGACAGCTGGAATCTGGAGTATTGGTGAAGGGATCAAGTGACCGGGACACAAACGTGGCAGGGACAAGATTTCAGAAGGCTTTCTATGCCACACTAAAAAGTCTGGGCTTTCCCCTGCAGTCACAGAAGGTTTTAAACATATTAAAACTGTAAACTATTACCGTATTGGAGCAATCCCTTCCCCCAGAAATGCAGAGGAGAGATTGGAGGGGCAGGGGGCTGAGGCTGACCAGATGGCGGGCCATTGCAAGGTCCAGCCAGTTGAGACTAAGCCAAGGTAATAGCACTGGAGGGAGAAGAGACTTATAAGAAGCCGAGGAGGGGAGTGACTGTGGGAGGGAGTGAGGGAGAATGCAGCCTCGGAGCCAGCCCAGCCTGCAGGCCTGGGTGGTGCATCTCCAGAGATCGGGAGTGGAGGAGTGGATGAGATGATGAGTCCATTCCACTTGTCTGAATTGGAGTTGTCTGTGGGACATCAGGGTGAGGGGTCCAGCAGGCAAGATCATATAGGGATTCTTATATTAAAGAATTTAGGGCCTGTGATCTTGGGTGGGCAAAAAATTGCATCTTCCTATTCATTAATCGCTAACTAAAATTTAGTATTTCCTTTATGAGGGTAGGCAACCAACCACAGTGATATTAGCAGTACCTTTGACTTTGTCATCCATAGAAATGACAGATGTATTCATATCATGTTTCAGTTACTGCCGACATCTTGAAATATTGCTCACACATATCACTGCTGAAAAATGATGCTTGTTATTATACCTGCTGCTAAATGTTATTTGATGCTAATAACAAGCACGCATACTATGTCACACCTTCATTTTTAATATTTTAATAATTATATTTCTATATGACGTTTCATTTGTAATCTCACATATTTTAGGTCAAGTATTACAAACATTATTCCCAGAAGGAGTTTGTGGGCTTCAGCAGACTGCTAAGTGTATCCATGGACCAAGCAAAGGTCAAGAACCTCTGGTCCAGAGATTGAAGGCACCAGGGTTGGTCCAATAATGCACAGACTTCTGCTGGCAACAATGTGCTGAGGAGGATGTGACCTATTCCTGGCGCTCCAGAAATAGACTGGGGATGAAAGGAAATGGTTGACTGCAAAAGAAAACGAAGTTTGTGCTTGTTTGGTTAGGAAGCTTCTGGCCTTCTGCCTGAAATAGTTGGCCTTTATAAATCCAAAGTCTCCTGCTCAAACTGTGCCCTGGGCTGGTTTCGGTTATTGCTCTGGGGAAATTGTGAAGACAAGAGCCATGAGTCAATGCAATGGCGTGCACTGGTCCCAGGGTAGAGCATTCTCAACATGAACATCATTTAGCAGAGAGATTGAATTGTTTGTGAAAATCAGTTATGATGAGACAAATGTAAAGCCATGGGTGAATTGTGTAACTGTCCTGGGGAAGGACTTTTCCTTTCTTGAGTCCAGATCCTAGTGTTCACTCAGCCACAAAGAACTATGTTTGAAACTGGGCAGAGAAGATATGTGGGGCTGGAGCCAATCAGCTCGGCTGACCACAAGGCCAGCTCTGTCCATTCGCTGGACTTGGGAGGCCTCCCTCAGTTCATAGAGCATCTCTTTTTCCGGCCCCCTAAGTCCAAGAGGTTGAACTTGACACTTGACCTTCTCACTAACCCCATCTCCCTCTTTAGTTGTGCCATCTTGTAGCTGCTCTTAGGAGGCAAAACAACCGAAATTGCTATATGACTCTCAACCCTTAAAAAAATATAAAAGTCGACTTCAGAAGCCAAAGCCCTGTATATTTACTTCTGGTAATCCATCCTACTAAAATCTCACTCCTGCAACAGTTGTTAATTGAAGCACCACGTATGATTTTAAAAACTGAAAACAACCCAAAAGTCTATCAAGAGGCAACTGCTTAATTAGACACGGTTCGTCCATACTTACGAAGTACTTCAAAGGGCTTGAAAAGAAGATACCAGTACAGATACTCACGCCACATTGTAAAGTGAAAAAGAAACTGTAGAATAATATGAGTAACGGGACTATTTTTAAAACAAAAGTGTGTGTGTGGTCTTTAGTAGGTTTGTAAATGTGTAGATAAGGTTCTAAAAGATGATCCCTGCACTTAAAAATGCTTATTTTGGAGGCTGAGAGTAGAATAAACAGGGCGGGTAGGAAAGGAGGATGAGAATTTCAAAGAGAAATTGTCCCTCTTTACTACAATGTCTCCATATTGTTTAAAAGTACAAAATTACTTTTGTGATTTAAAATATAATTGGAAGAAAGATCATATTAGCTCTCATCACATGTAATGGTAATCATCTGGGAATTGGTTTGCAAATTTTAATTTGTTAAATAAACTCATACTATATCAGAAAAAGTTCTGTTCAGTTAGGATTAGGTTTAACCCAAAATAACAGTGTTTTACACAAGCTAGCACTGTATTTCTTTGGAGATAGACATTCCAAGGTTACTTTGACAACTGTTTTCCTGATGCTCCTTTGAGCTCAATTCCTAGCTCCTCTGTCTTGAGTGAGGCCTCAGCCTTGTGCTACAAGATGGGCCTAGAGCTATCACTATCTCACTCCCGTTCTCAGAAGCAGAAGGACAGGTCGGGCACAGTGGCTCATGCCTGTAGTCTCAGCACTTTGGAAGGCTGAGATGGGTGGATCACCTGAGGCTAAGAGTTTGAGACCAGCCTGGCCAACATGTTGAAACCCTGTCACTACTAAAAATACAAAAAAAATTAGCCAGGTGCGGTGGCACGTACCTGTACTCCCAGCTACTCAGAAGTTGAGGTGGAGAATCACTTGATCCTGGGGAGGTGAGATCGCACCACTGCACTCCAGCCTGGGTGAGAAAGTGAGACCCTGTAATCAAAAAGAAAAAGCAGAAGAAGGACAAAGAAGGGACTCAGGGGAAAGAGCCAGCCCCATCATCTGCATATTTTTTTCCACAAGTCGCCAGCTCCATATTCTATGAAAGTGCAGCACACGGAGGAAAGCTTGAGCTGCCTTTCCTGGTGACTCCAGACCAGCTCAGCAGTATCTGAAGCCTTCTTCTCAGGGGCTTTTCTTTTTCTTCCTTCTCTCCACCTGCTGTCTTCTCCTTCCACATCCCCTTTCCATATTCTCCCTTCTCCATACACCACGCTTCGGTTCACCAAGCAGGTACCAGTCAGAGCTGAAGAGTTTGCTACTTCCTTGGTTGCTTTGGGACTTGCTAGATCCTCACAAAAGAATGACAGGGACCACAGTGAAGGCACCTTCCGTCTGGGCAGCATTTAGAGAATTAGTTCCCAGGGTGTGAGTCAAAACATACAAAGCAGAAAAGACGCAGCAATTGAGCCAGCTATGGGTTCTGCTTCTGGCTGCAGAAACAGCTAATTCCGTGTGTGTGCGTGAGTACGTGTGTGTGTGTGTGTGTGTGTGTGTGTGTGTGTGTGTGTGTGACTGACAGTGCATGTGTACTGTTTATGTGAAATTTTAGCTACTTGATCTCTCAATATCTCTCTCCCATCCAAACCCCTAAAATGTTTCACTAACACTTATGACATTTTTCTTCCTCTTTTGTTATAATTATTTGTATATCTATTTTCTGTCTCGTACTAGACCATAAACTTCTTGAGGGCAGAGACTATTTTGATGCATCTGTATATATTTTGGCTTCTAGAAAGGTGCTGGGCACAAGTGTCTATTGCAGGAACAAATGCACCAAATGCCACTGAAATCTAAAGCGTCACCAACCTCCCAGAAAAGGCAGGTTATGGTTGCACAAGTTATTGTGAGGTCTTATTGAACACAAGAAAGGGAGAGGATTGGCCAGGTGTAGTAGCTCACATCTGTAATCTCAGCACTTAGGGAGGCTGAGGTGGGTGAATCACAAGGTCAGGAGTTCGAGGCCAGCCTGGCCAACATGGTGAAACCCCGTCTCTACTAATAACACAAAAAATTAGCTGGATGTGGTGGTGTGTGCTTGTAATACCAGCTACTCAGAAGGCTGAGGCAAGAGAATCACCTGAACCTGGGAGGCGGAGGTTGCAGTGAGCTGAGATCTCGCCACTGCACTCTAGCCCATGCAACAGTGCGAGACTCCATCTTGGAAAAACAAAAACAGACAAACAATAAAAAAAAGGTGGTGTGGGGGGAGATGATTTAAATAGGAAGAAAATATGAAGAATGAGTTTATATTCTGACACATTTCTCTCTCTCTTCTGGAGTCTCCCTCCCTTGCAGAGTTGACACTTTTTCTCCCTCCCTGCATCTCCTGTCACTTTGACTCTGTCCCAGGGCAACGCTGCTCACTTTGGGATTGGATCACCTGCCCACAGTGACCCACCTCCGTATTTTAAACTCCCTCAAGGCATAGACCCTGCCTTACACTCTTGTATCCCTCTAACGTAGTGCTGGATACATAGTAGATGTGCAACAAATGTTTTTTCCTTTAGCTGATGACTAAATCATCTCTGAATATGTTACATATGAAATGATTAAAAAAGATAAATAGGAACATATAACGGAACAAGGACTCTGAAATTGTCTTCCTTTTCCTGTTTTATTTTCCCATAGCACTTCTCACCTCTAACATACTATAGAGTTTAACTTTTTATATTTAAGAGACTGTTCCTCTTCCCACCAGCAATTGGAATCTCATACATTGCTGAGAGGTGTGTAAATTGTTACAACCATTTTGGAAAATTGTTTGGCAGTGCGTACCAAGGTTACCAAAGATTACCATTACTAAGAATTCTACTTTGAAATATCTATTATCTATCTATCTATCTATCTATCTATCTATCTATCTATCTATCTGAAAAATGAATGCATAAGTCCACCAAAGACAGCTATAAAATGCACATATCATGCCAGGCATGGTGGCTCACACCTGTAATAACAGCACTTTGGGAGCCAAGGCAGGCGGATCAATTGAGGTCAGAAGTTAGAGACCAGCCTGGCCAACATAGTGAAACCCTGTCTCTACTAAAACTACAAAAATTAGCCAGGCCTGGTGGCATGCCCCCATAGTCCCAGCTACTCGGGAGGCTAAGGCAAGAGAATCACTTGAACCTACGAGGCAGAGGTTGCAGTGAGCCGAGATTGTGCCACTGCACTTAAGCCTGGGTGACAGAGAGAAAAAACAAAAACTCTGTCTCAAAAAACCAAAAAGTTCATTATCAGCTTTATTTATAAAATCTTAAAACGGAAACAAACCAAGTATCTGTCAACAGTAGAATGGATAAACAATAATATAGGCATTCAATGTCGTTATATGGAAATAAAGAAGAACAAACTAGTGACACTATAATAACATGGGTAATCCTCACAGAAATTTTTCCTTAGTAAAATAAGCCAAATACAAAAACGGCAACCCCACAGAGCATATACTATGTGATTTTATCTATATGCATTCAAGACTAGCAAAACTAGTAATTGAAGTAAGGACAGTGATTACCTCTGAGCAAGGGTAGTATTGACTGGGTAGAAACATGAAAAAAAAAAAAAAACCCTGGGATTTTGGAAATATTTCTATTTCGTTATTTGGGCAGGGGTTCCATTGGTATATATGTATACAAAAACTCATCAAACTGCACACAATATTTGCACACTTTTCTGTGTATATACTGCACTGCGTTTGTTTACGTTAGAGAAAGAAAGAAACACAAGCTCCCCAGGGCAAGGGTTCATGTTTTCTGCTCATCATAATATCCTCACCATCTGCAGAACCTGAACCTAGAGTAGGTGCTCAATAGCTATTTTTGAATGAGTGAAGCCACCGACTCTAGGTTTGCATCCTATTTTATTCATATTTCTTTCTTTCTGTTTTGTTTGTAGCTCTTGGTTAAGCAGGAGCGTGTGAAAACAGGCCCAGAGAAGTTATGTACCTTGGCCATGAAAACCCAGGTAGTTAGAGCAGGGAGGTTCTGTTCACCTCCAAAGTCTATGCTCTTTTTCTTTAAAAAAGCCAGTCAAATGTAGGAGTCAGAGGTTGTATACCAGCTTTAGTGAAACAACATTAGCGTTGTGATTCTGATAATCCACTACCATCCGACCAGCCCTGAGCTATTCCACTACTTCAACGCTCCAGCCTCAGCTTCAAGAAGAGACAGTTGGGAAATATGATGATGGAGGTGTGAACAGGGAAGAGTATAAACATATTATTGACCAAAGAAACATATGGATAATAGAGAAGGCAGCCAGTGTACGAAAGGGTCAGGTTCTAGACTCAGAGGAGCTGCTGTTAGATGCAGGCTGTCCTCTGAGAGTTCTCTGATCCCAGGGCCAGCAAGTGGTTCTAATCACTGTGCCCATGCAGTGATTAGAACTCTAATGCAGAGATTATTAAACTCTAATCTTTGCCTAGAGTTTAATAACCCAGGATTCCTCAGAAGTCAAATAAACCAGTTATGCTGGTGTAGGCCAGCCTAGCCCACACTGCACTTTTTGCCAACAGGGATTATAGTACAGATGATGAAGACACAGGCAGGTTCCTGAGGAAGTGAGAAAAATTCAGACACCTGTCTACTGGGCTCTTCATCCACTTCTCTTTGCCCAGTCACTATTTTTGACTAACACAGCTTAAATAAAACAAAGAGATCCTTTACAGTTTGCCAGACACAGGAAGGGCTGTTGGGATCTTCGGGTCTTGCAACAAGTCCAGAGGGAAGAAGAGAGGAGAGTGTATGAATGATGGGAGTGGATGTATTGGAGAGTATAGCAGCGCCTCTTCACCATTTCAGTCTCTGCCCCCGAATGAAATTCTTAAGGGAAGGCCTGAGTCGAAATGGCCATAGGCTCTGATTATCTGTGCTCCCTGCTTCAGAATCTAGAAACTACAGTTGGGAAAGAATTCAAGTTGGAAGACATTCTCTTTGAAGGATCATTTTGCCTCATCCCCTGCATTCAATTCTTCAATTCCTATCAATTACATGCTTTAAAATGTTTCAAATCCCCAGTTCTCTCCATCCCCACTTTCACTACCTGGTATTAACCCTCATCTCACCTAGATTACTGCAATATTTTCCTCACTGCTGTCTGTTTCCTTCCACCCTTGCCTTCTCATTCCACCCCAAATCCACACAGCAGACAATGCGGCCCCTGCTCTAGAATAAAATCCAACTTCATTACCTGGATCCATAGGCCCCAGCTTATGTGAGACTGCTTGAGAATTTCCACCTTCATCTCATTCTCTCTCCACCACCCTTGCTTCTTAGGCTCCAAATACTCAGGTGTTAAATTTTTTTTTTTTAAATAACAGCTTTATTGAGTTATAACTCACCGACCATACAATTCACTCATTTAAAATATATAATTCAATGGTTTTTAGTATATTCACAGAGCTGTGCAACCATCACCACAATCGATTTTAGAACATCTTATCACCCCCTAAAATCCTACACCCTTTAGCAATCACTATTTCCCCCAGTTTCCCTAGTCCAAGTCAACCACTTACCTACCGTCTTTGTCCATTTGTCTTATTTTTAGCTCTTGAGCACACCAAGCTCTTTCCTGCATTCGGTCCTTGGATGTGCTCTCTCTGCCAGTCCACTCCTCAGGCTCCTCACTCCCTTCTTCACAGGTCGCTCGGCTGGTTCTTCACCTTTCAACTCTGCACTCAGTGACATCAGGTTGCTAGCTTGAAATTAGCCACTGTGGGAGCATTTACAACAGAGAAATTGGCAAATACTACACATCAGAGCCTTTTGTTTTGAAACCAGTTGTTAAATATTTACACAACTGACTTCATACATTAACATTATTTCCTGTCTGTCCTCCTCACTCCCTTTTCTTCTTTTTTCCCAATTTTATTTTACCCTAAGTTCCAGGATACATGTGCAAGATGTGCAGTGGCACAGGTAAACATGTGCCATGGTGGTCTGCTGCACCTGCCAACCCATCCCCTAGATATTAAACCTTGCACGCATTAGCTATTTATCCTGATGCTCTCCCTCCCCCTGCCTCGCTGGCAGGCCCCAACGTGTGATGTTCCCCTCCCTGTGTCCACGTGTTCTCATTGTTCAGCTTCCACTTATAAGTGAGAACATGTGGTGTTTGGTGTTCTGTTCCTGTTAGTTTGCTGAGGATAATGGCTTCCAGCTCCATTAATGTCCCTGCAAAGGACATAATCTCATTCCTTTTTATGACTGAACAGTATTCCATAGTATATATGTTCCACATTTTCTTTATGCAGTTTAACATTGATGGGCATTTGGGTTGATTTTCTGTCTTTGCTATTGTGAATAGTGCTCCAATGAACATATGCATGCCTGTATCTTTATAATAGAATGATTTATATTCCTTTGCTTACCCTCTTCACTAAGAGAATTCTGAACCAGGCTTAAAGAATGACTCACAAAGAAAGACTTTGAGGCCATATATTTATAAAGCAAATACTTTTTTTTCCCACTCTCTTGCTCAGCCGTTTTGCAGATTTCACTGTTAAGTGCCTTCAAACCTTAGCTCTGTTCTTAACAATGTACTTCCTAATTTGCCACAACAGGCTGAAATGAAAGTAGAACGTCTTAGGGATTTCAGCTAACTTATTTATGTCAGAGAGAAGGAAAATACCTAACGCACACATCTTCCAGTCCGCAAATGGGACCAGACATGTGCTTAAAACGGACACTTGTTTGTATATACATATATATTCATTCAACCTTCTGCACTTCTGTCTTTTGAGATGAAAATCACCCTAAAATTCCTTGGGAAATTACCTGTTTCCTAGCTCAGTGACTCCGTAGCACACAGGTTCGTAGAAGTTTAGGTTTACCAGGAAAATAAAAGACCACTCACTGGATACAATTTTCTCCACTAGGCTGCACATTAGCATCACCTGGGAAGCCTAAAAACTTAATGTGTCTAGGCCTCACTCAAGACAAATTCGATCAGAATCATCTGACTGGGATCAGGGAATTACTATTTTTAGCAGCTCTCCAGGTGATTTTAAGGGAGCACCATTTATCCAATTGCCCCTCAATTTTCAGATGAGAATTCCAAGACCCAGTTCTAAAAGTTTTGCTCAAAGTCCCAGGGTGGCTGAATGGAGGCAGCACTAGTCTAAGACTCAGATTTTTTTTGACTTTCAGGCCACAGATCTTTTAAAATCATGCCCCAAATCTCTGGATGTTTCCGATTCCTGTTTGATAAGCCCCCAAGCATGAATCCTAAAAACAACAATAGTTTTCCTATGGCAGAAATTTTAACAGGCCTGATTTTTTTCTTAAGTCTAACTGATCTTTGATCTTGAGCAAATAATTTTTCTTACCTTTTTTAGTATTTCAGAATGTCTAAAATTAAAGGGGGGATATTTGTAATAAGATATGGTAATGTAAACTATGTAAAGACACAGACTAGTGTCTAATCTTTACTATGTCAACCACAGGGCCTGATCAAGGCCATATGCCCAGGTATACATTTATACAAACTTGATACGTGAAGTGCTTTGACTGGATGTTTAAAAGTATTTGTTCATACTACAAAGTCATGTATCTCAATTTCAAATCCTGGCTCCACCACTGACCAGCCTGAAGCCTTGAGTAAGTTATTTAACAATCTGTGCTTTGATTTTCTCACTTGGAAAATAGCCCTACACCATAAGGTTGCCATGTGCATTTAAGAGGTAATGAATCACATTGCCTGGTCCCAAACCACCCAACAAATATTAGTTATGATTATTTTGTTATTGCAACCTTTCTCTCCCTCTTTGCTTGAATCTTATTGGGAGAGGAGAGAGATGGGTGATGAGGGAGCAGGAAGTGACAGGCTTTGAGCACCTTGAACTGAAATGTCTGCCTTGGCTTCAAGGGTCACTGTGAGCTAAGAGGAAGCTGCACCACGTCCCTGAGGGCAACACCCAAGAGGAGGCCTGGAGCAGGGCACTCTGGCCTGGTCCCATTCTTTTTCCCTCCATGAATGGCATTGATTCTTGAGGACAGCAGCCCCTGTTCTTGCTCATCCCTCTACCTAGGCACTAGACTCTGGGCCTGAGCTACTGAACCCAAAAAGTGCCGACACAATGCAGCTCTCAGCGGCCAGTCACCACCTCCTGCTCCCCACGGCTGGTTCACAGCTCAAGTTTGCATTTCACCCAGCACGTCAGTTCAGCAAGCGTCTCCCTTCCAGCCCAATAGAAGATGTTATCAGAAGTCCATTCATAACACTGACATGGCTTCTGCTCCTCACATCAGTTTTTAATGAAAACCCCTATGAGATTAAGGCAGAGCAGGTAAACGAACAGAGAATGATGATCCTAAAGTGAAATGAGATGCAGCTCAGAGACGGTTGGGTTGCAGTTTCTCTTTTAGACATTTTATGAAAGCCATTGGCAAAGTGTCAAAAACTACTGTGATTTGAATGTGTCCCCCAAAGTTCATGTGTTGAAAACTTAATCTCCAATGCAACAGTGTTGGGGAGTGGAGCCTAATAAGAAGTAATTAGTTGATGAAGGCTCTGCCCTTCTGAATGGATTAATGTCATGATCTTGGGAGTGAGTTTGCTGCCCCATCTTGCTGTCCTACATTCTCTTGCTCTTCTGCCTTCCCCCATGGGATGACGCTGTACAAAGGCCCTGCCAGATGTGGGCCCCTCGACTGTGGATTTCCCAGCCTCCGGAAAGGGAAGAAATAAATGTCTTTTCTTTATCAGTTACCAAATCTGTGGTATTCTGTTACAACAACACAAAATGGACTAAGGCAAAGCCTTTTGTCTGAGTTTCAAATATTAGCACTGGATGTTTTCTCCTGAGGCAGGAATGCATTCCTGCTTAGGCCTCATGTGGTTCAGTCTCCACCTTCAACCAGAGCACACTTCTAGAAGAAGTATGCACAGAGATCAAAATGTGCTTGGTTAGAAATGGCTTTCCAAATTTCATTAGATGAAAACTTGAATGTACAAAATACTTTTTCAAACAACTATTCACTTTTCAAAAGGAGTCACTATCTACCCAGGCAAAGCAGAAGCCAAGTTTATATGTGCACATATAAATATTTTCTTTTCTTATTTTCCCTACTAGTTGGCCCTGTAATAGCCTTTTCATTTCTCCTTAATAGATGGTCCCTTATTCTCATTTTAATTCGCAACAATTTGTCCCAGTTTGAATTTCCTAAGAACTGATAACCTAAGTAATACAGGAGACCATCAAACATCTCAAAATAAACATTCCTCCTCAGCTGAAAATAATCAGTTTGCCTCTTCTAATAAAATGTGTTTGAACTGGTGAGAAAGTATCTTCTCTTACCTATCATTAAGAATTTGCTATAGAATTTTTCTTAAAGGCAAATTTAATATTATTTAATATACGAAAAAATTATTTGTACATAACATTTCAGGACCATGAAATCTGGAGTGGAATCTAAGTTATTAGCTAGCCCCAAATCTTTAATTTATAGATGAATAAATCAAGATCGACAAGGAGAAGACAATTCTTCCAAGGTCACACACCACTGTTAGGAGCAAGGCTAGAATTTGAACTCAGAAACTCTGACTCATGAGTCATTCATTAAGGAAATAGTTATGAAGGAATTATTATATGTCAAGCACCATGTAAGATACTAGAACATACAAACAATCCAAAAAGAAATACTGCTGCCCTTGTATGTACTGGAAAAGAAGCTCTATACAGGCAAACTTGAATGTTATGGAAAGAAGATACCATGGGATTTGACCTGGCCTGGAGGTCAGGGATGGCTTCCCTGAGGAAATGGCATCTGAGCTGAGATCAAAGAGGTAAGTAGGAATTAATGAGGTGAAGGGATATGGCCTGGAGGAGCAGGAGAAAATTCTAGGTGGAAGGTACCCTGTGTGCAAAGATTCTGCGCACGTTCCAGTATACATCGCTATGTCTTGACTACCGAATCAAATAAAATACAGCTGTTTCTTTTCTTTCCTTTAAGAAGGTGTGGTTTATGAATATAATGTCCAGTCTCCAATCCCTGTTGATGACAAGAAAGAGCAAACACTACCTGTGCTTAGGAGAAAGGTAAAACTGGATCTGGAGTAACTTGTTTGGTATAATTTTTAAATCTGCAAAAATAAAAGAATTGACTGGAACTAATTCTGAACTCACTGAAACACTTTTTTTTTGGTCTTTTTAAATATTATTCCAGAAGTGAAAAAAATTACTCTCACCCCACATCTCTTGATTTTTCACCTAACTCCCATTCAATTCAATTCTTTATTTATAATTTCTTACTTTCTTTGTCTGAAATACAAGGAAAAGAATGAAACTTTGGAAATATAGAGATCACAATGTCCAATGGAAAATAAAAACTTTAGAATCAGGGAGAGTTTGATATCTTGCTTTCATTTTAAAAGCAAGGCAATGTGAACCGCATAGGGGGAGCTCTGTGTACGGGAGGAGGTGGGGAAGACGCATGAAGAAGGGACACCAGGAAAGCAATGCCCTAGGATCCATTCTTCTAGCTGCAAGCTGCTACCAACTGACTTGAACCCCTCTCTTGTCTGGTGTTTTCATCTTCTCTTAACAACTAACCCTGCTGTACTTTCTTAATTGAGTAGTTAGAAGCTGTAGTGAGACACAGCATGCAAATGAACAAGGTTGTACATCAACTCAATAGATCTGTGGCTATGAGGTTCCAGTCATAATTTCAAATGAGGAGAATGAAGGGCATCTGAGCTATGACAGATAGAGAATACCTCCTCGTCTGGGGAGGGGAAAGCATGGGCAGTGAATGACCACATAGATGTACTACATAGTGTGTATCAGGGCGTCGTGTTTGCATTGTACATACGCCCTTGTGTCTTTCAACATGCTGAATCTCAATGGGAATTGAGATTCTTGTGGGCGCTAAATGTTACAGTTTTAGAAGAAATGAAGCACTCTAGGCTCTTTTGAGTCTGAGTCTTCCAACAACTATTGAAAAGGTTTAGAATGCAGGCTACAAGGCTACATGGGAACAGTGATCTAGGAAATTCTGAACCCACAAAAATATCAGACCACCAGTGATACTATATAGAAGAGCCACTCAAGACAGTGACACACAATTAGTTTTTGCAGATGATGCCAAAGATTGGGACTGGTTGAAGGAGTTATCTTCACCATGGCCACTAATTCCAAAAACCAGTTAAGCCCTCTGTCCCCATTAGTACAGCTTCACAATCTTTCTACAGTTTCCTTTTCTCTCAGTTCTTACATCTGTTGGCAGTACCAGCCTCTCTTCACCAACTTCCGGACAGAAGCCTGGAGTTAGCTCTTTGCATTCCCCATCGCTAATCATCTATATGCAATCCATCACCAAGTCTGCTTCTTCCTTCACTGTTCTCTCAGGTTAGTTCTTTCCAGCTTCGTTTTCTTTGTCACCATCCTAGTCCAAGCCCTCACC
This sequence comes from Sapajus apella, assembly GCF_009761245.1. Lineage (NCBI taxonomy): Eukaryota > Metazoa > Chordata > Mammalia > Primates > Cebidae > Sapajus > Sapajus apella. Next base: position 6,279,620 of record NW_022437014.1, on the reverse strand, counting down.
ACCTCAGCCGGGATACAGCAATAACAGTCTAGCTCTTCCATGATCCACCAGCCCCTCTTCCTGTGTTGAGACAGCTCTCCAGCCAGGTGTGGGGGCTAGCACCTGTAATCCCAGCACTTTGGGAGGCTGAGGCAGACAAATCACAAAGATCAGGAGTTCAAGACCAGGCTGGCTAATATGCTGAAACCCCTATAAAAAGTTAGCTGGGCGTGGTGGCAGGTGCCTGTAGTCCCAGCTACTTCAGAGGCTGAAGCAGGAGAATTGCTTGAACCCAGGAGGCAGAGGTTGCAGTGAGCCAAGATAGCATCATAGCACTCCAGCCTGGGTGACAGAGAGAGACTCCATCTCACAAAAAAAACAAAAAAAAAAAAAAAAAAAGCTCTCCATTGTGTAAATTTTGATGGGAGGTACAGCCTGCTTCCTGCTGCAGAAGCCCAGAAGGGCAGCTCATCTATTTACCAGCCTCTTGCAGCTGGAGCTCAGGTGCCTAATCAGAAGCACCCACCCTGGACACGAAATCTGGGACTAGTGATCACAGAGCAAAAACAGTTGAGAAATCTTCCGTGGCAGCAGCAGTGGCAGCAACACCAGTGGATGCCTTTAGTGTCACACAGGAGGTCCTAGCACTCTAGGTCAGCCTCAGTGACCAGTGGCCAGCCACTGTGCTACAGGTGTCTTCACCAGACCAATTCCATGGGAGTAATTTCAACCATGGCTCTGGCTATACTGCCCCCTTCTCTCCTGCTCATTTCCTCAGCCTGGTTTTCTAACCTTCCAGCATGTCTGTGAGGGATGCGATAATCCTTTTGAAAAATTCCTTTTATGCTCAAGACAGGAAAAATTTGTTTCTGTTCTGAGACCCTTCAAGGATATTCTCATTTCTATGTCCAGCCCCCTCCCCCAAGCTATCACCATGCTGCTGCAAAACTCATTTAAAAGCTTCACCTTTATCATATCATTTCTCTGCTTAAGAAGGTACAGTGAATTCTACATGAAGTCAAGCTCCTTATCTTGATACTCGACATCCTGAATAATCCAGTCCCTCTCCATCTAACAGAAACTGCCATTTTCTCTGCTGTCTGTCAAGAGAGTAGCTTTCAAATGTTTTATGAGATCCACAGAAATACCAAAATTAAGAACCAATAAACACAACTGAAGCAGACTCTTCGTGAAAAACGTACTTACTGTTAATATACGTGATAACTTCTGATATTCTGTATTCCATTCTGTCCCACTTTAAAAACATGTTGGTTGATACTCATCAAATTGATTTGTTAAACACAGGCTTAGCCTATATTGTGGTTTGCAGGCCACCCACACTCTGTTCCCAGTTCCATGCTGGAAGTACATAAAGAGATTGACTCAGAACCATGAGTTAATCCCACTTTTCCTATTAGGGTTTCTTATACAAACCTTGCAGAAAAAAAAAAAAATTGTCATCCTGACAAAGTAGGTCTATGGAAAATATTCAGGACTACTGACTAATATTTGAATATGTAGTTAATTACAAAAACAATTGTTTTTCCAAACTCTTCTTTGATTTTGCTCTATTACTATAGAAGAAATTTTTTGATTCCACATTTTGAAAAGCAGCTTTTTACCTAGACTTGGGGTCTTAGAAGAAGTCCTGCCTCAGTTCAAGACTGAGGGCACTGGTTACACAGGTTTGACCTGGGATGCTTCGCTGTAGAAACTTTAAGCAAACACCTGTGTAACAAATCATTGCTGACACTTACCAAGTGAGTGAGGTAGACTTAGATTATTAAAAAGGCAGGTCTACACAGGTGGGACTGGAGGCTTCACTGAGCTGTTAAAATTGCACGTCTCTTTATTAAAGTCCAAAGGCTGGTGGAATTGGGGCAGGGGATGGGGGTTGGTGTCTAGAAATGGTGATAGGTGGAGACTGACAAAAGCAACTCAGAACTGCTGGTGGGGCATCTGAGCTCCTGCCCTGGGGACTTTGGGACATTGCCTCACCAGCTGCTGTCCCCTTCCTACGTCAATGCATTTAGTCCCTGTGTTTGATGGTCTGTAGGCTTTGTGCTTTGCAGCCATTACACCAATCTCTTTACCTTTGTGAATACCTAATAGACAGTAACGTGCTCCCCTGGGGTTAGAAACGTACACTGAGGTAAGAAAGGAAAGATTTTTCTTTCTGTTGACTCTGCAATGATTTATCTTCCAATACATCATTGTATTCATCCATCTTTGTGGTCTGGAGCTGGAATGCTAGCCATATGGAATCAGATACACAGAGCAGATTCTCCCCTACACCCCCGCTTCCCCTCTCCAGCTTAGGAAAAGCATAAATAATGACCCTCTCCCTCTTGCTCCTATTGGCTGAAATTCCTTAGACTTTTTGGCTATGTCCAATACCTTTGGAGTTCTCTTCAGCTCTCTGCTTCACAGCTCCCTTTGTCTACGTTAAAAGAAGCACGGAAGAGTGATCAAGATAAGCCCCAAACCAGAAATTCTTTGGTAAACAGAAAAATGCATCCTGTAACTAGCAGGCTGATCGTCCCATTCCCGCCCCCTCCCTCCCTCCCTGCCCCTCCCATCTTCACACTGCTTTTCAGAGTTTCAAGCTTTTGCTGCAGTGAAAAGCTGCTGGTACTGGGGAGACAAGTATTTTCTTATTTTTTCTCTGTAAAATCTACAGGGACATCTTTGCCTTTGTCTGCACTACTATTTGGGGGTGGCGACAAAGTAAAGGAGGTTGACTAATGGATCATGGAAAAGAATGGTAGAAATTGGAAGTCATCAGTAACAAATATTCCTAATGCTGCCCCTCTCCCCATGCAGGGGAGGCAATGCAGAATGGGGGTCAAGCACCTGCAGTCAAATGACTTGGGTGAAATCCTGCTCTGTCTCTAGCTTCCTGTCTGATCTTGATACATTCCCAGTTTCCCTCTTCTTACCCCAGTTTTTATTATTGTCCCCTGTGGGGACACAGGCTCGTGCCCTACCCTGTAGAAGCTTGCACTGAAGTGGAAAGAGTGTTTCGGCCACATGTTCTACATCACTGTTATCTTAAAGTTTTACCATGGTGGATGCTGTAGGTATCAAGTCTCTGGTGAGAATGTGGATCGACTGCTTTCCTTCACATGACCGAGTGTTGCGGGCTAGGGAGCTCACCTTTCCCTCCATGGCTCATCCAGTCTTTTACAATAAATGACACCCTTAGCCTTCCAGGTTTGTTGATCTTCTGGTAATATGACACCAACCTTAGGTTTCAAAGCAGAATCTTTTCTCATCAACAGTATGTATGGCACACAGCTGGCATCCAATCCAGAAATAGCAATCCATGTGCTGAAAATGGATGCTTCTGGGGACAGATGAATGCATTTCATTCTCCAATAAAATTTCTATTTTTCAATGTGAGAGGAACTTCCTTCCTTCCTTCCTTCCTCCTTCCCTCCCTTTCTTCCTTCCCTCCTCCCTCCCTCATGCACTTGTTCCCTCCCTCTCTCCCTTCCTCCCTCCCTATCCTCCCTTCCTCTTTTCCTTCCCTCCCTCCCTCCTTCCTTCCTTCCTACTTTCCTTCCCTCCCTGCCTCCCTCCTTCCTTCCTCCCTCCTTCCCTCCCTCATTCATTACCTCCCTTCATTCTCTCTTCCCTGCCTCATTCACTTCCTCCCTCCCTCTTCCTTCCTTCCTTTCTTCCTTCATCCCTCCCTCCCTCCCTCTTTCGGCCTCCCTTCCATCCTTTTTTCTTCACCTGATTCCTGCCAGAAACCATTAGATTATTTGGGACATCTTTCTTTATTCTTAAATAAAGGTTGTTGACATTAGCTGGATGTTATGGTTTCTTGCCAAAGCCATATCTGCACAGCATGTCTAATTAGATCCTAGCATTGCAACAACTCATAGGTTCAATTTTTTTTTTAATATACAAACCTGGAGGACACCAGAGTGAACTAAAATACCTTCACCATCTGCAAAAGATTTCACAGACAAAAAGTACTTAATCTGAGAAATCCCTTGATACATGTGCCAGTAGACCAACCCTCCTCACTGGTACAAGGGAAGCTTATAACAGGCACCCTTTGTGCATTGTGGAAGGCAAACACACATGCATTTTACATGAGCGAATTCTAAACCAACTGGCCGTGATTTTTTTTCAATTACACTTTCCCCAAAATAGCCCTTTGAGAACAAGTTCACAAAGGTTTTTTCTCCATAACCGTACACTGCTCTGGAGCGCTCGAACGGCTGGAGAAGGCAAACCGAGAGTCGGAGCTTTCCATGGAACCACGGTTATTTCTTGCACTGGAGGCTGCTTATTTTTATCCTCTCTTGAGAGAAAATTGCAGAGAAGATTTTACGTCTGTCTCGAAATTGATTATGTGTTTTCAGTTTTACCAAGTTCAGACTTTTTAAAAAATCCCAACACAAGAAACACAGAAATAACCCTTATCGTCCTCTGCCCCCTGGTAGGCGAGTCTGCTGGGCCCTTGTGTTTGGACTAACGTGATTTGTTGCTATTTACTAAGAAATGCTACACACTTACAAGTAGGGACAGGAGGACAGCGTGAGGACAGCTGTGTTGTGTGAATTAATTCAAGGCTCTCATTCATAAATTAGCTAGACCTTTGGTCAGTTTTTATATTTATTTTTTCAGGTAATAACTCAGCAAAGTCTGGATCCAAGCCACCCTCATGAGTGCTACCATTTAAATAATTTGTTTGAAGTCCAGCTTTCACTCTTTTGGGGGGCAAACAAAAATAATGCTTAATATTGTAGAATCTTTCTTTGTTTTATTTTACATGATTACTGGTCTTTTTTACCAGAAGGACAAATGTGTTGCATAAAATAATATTTACCTAAATAAAGGTAGAAAAGGTATAGAGAAGCAGAAAGTAAGAAGAAAACAGGCACAGAGGAAAAGGAAGAGAAAGGGAAAAAGAGGAAGAGGGAAAGGGAGAAAGAGAGAGAATGAAAAAGAAAGGGAGAGGAAGGAAGAAGGGGAGAAAAGACTGGTTTCGGAAGCCTTTACCAAGGGCAGGAAAAAAAATTTAACGACTGAACTAAACATCATCACTGGATCTCATTGGTGAGTACATATTAAAAAGCACCAAGAGTTTGTCCAAATTCTTCAAGCTTCCATACAAAGTTTTCAAATATGTATCCAAACCCAGCAAGCCCTATCGGAATGACCCAGTAGAGGTTATTCTTAATGTAACCCACATGGCAGCTGGGATCTTCCTGCCCCTTGAGATCTAGATAAGTTTGGCTTGCATCCGTATTCTGTGTTTTGTAGAGGCTCAAATCTCCTCCACCCTGAGCTTTCTGTAACTTTCAGGGAAAGTGGTGGTGAAAGGACACGGGAGAGTGCAAGTTTGTCTTCTCAGTTCTACTGCGGGCTCAAGGAGCTGACTTTGCTGAAATCATTCAATTTCGGGTTGTGCTCACTAATTCAAATGTGTTATTTTATTCAACACCGCATGAACCCTGATGTAAATATTTCAGTTTCCAAAAACATTTACAAGGCTTTATATGTGGAAGATACTTTGGAATATTTGGGGTAAAAAAAGATGAGTTTAAAAATCAAGTTGATAGAGGCATCACTTGAACATAGTCAAATGCATCCCTTCTGAGAGTATAGCTCGCTGAGGTTTTTCTCACATAGTTATTATGTAGCCACCACCATAATTAAGATATAGAACACTTCCATCATACTATAGAGTTCCCTTGGCCCCTTGGTCAATTTATACCCCACCCCACCCCTAGTCCCAGACAACCAGTGGTCTGCTTTCTGTCTTTATAGATTAGTTTTGTCTGTTTTAGAATTTTATATAAATCAAATCATATTGTATTTATTTTTTAATGTCAGGCTTTTTTGTTCTACATAACGTTTTTGAGATTCAGCTGTGTTGTTGTGAAGTATCAGTACTTAAGTATTTTTCCCCTCTGAGTAGTATCCCGTTGTATGACTATACTGCAAAATGTTTATCCACTCACCTGTTGGTGGACAGCTGGTGTTACCAAGTTGTCTGTCTATTATGGCTAAATCTGCTATGTATACTGATTTAAAAGTCTGTGTGGATGCATATGCTGTTTCCTTTGGAAAAAATACCCAGGATTGGGAATTGTTGGGCCATGTGTTACGTATGATTAATTTCATAAAACCGCCATACTGTTTTCAAAATCATTGTACTAGTTTAGAATTCCACCAGCACGACATGAGAATGCTACTTCCTCTACGTCCACACCCGCACTTAGAATTAGCAGTCTGTTTACTGCTAGATGTTCTAGCGGACAGTAATGGTATCTCACTGAGGTTTTAATTTGCATTTCCCCTATGACTTCATGTTGAACATCATCATTTCATGTGCTCATCTACCATTCATACATCTTATTTTGGTGAAGCATTGGTTAAGTCTCTTGCCTGTTTTACCACATTGTTTTACATACTGTTTTATCCTCGCATAATTTATGAGAGCTCTTTATGCATTGTGGATAAAAGCCCTCTCTCAGGTATATATTCAGCAAACATTTTCTCCTGCTCTGTGGCTTGTCTATTCATTTCCTTAACGTTGTTTCTGGATGAGCAAAGGTTTTTAACTTTGATGAAGTCAAATTTATTGATTTTTTTCTTTTATGGTGTATATATTTTAATTTTTCTTTAATTTATTTTGTCTACTCAAAAGAGGACATATTTTAAATACTTCAAGCAATTTTAAGTTGAACATTAGACATCCCAGCTGACCTCTCATCCAACAAGATTTCACACTCACCATTCTGTGCAGAGATACTTCAGACTGGCCCCACCCCTGGGCTCATTGCTGCCTCACACTCCAGATGATCCAGCATGCCAAACGCAACATTGCCTTTAATATTCAGTCACTCACATTTCTAAAGCTCCAGGATTACCTTCGCATGATTAAAACCTACAAGATACCCAGCAAGTCAAAAGGGTTTTCCAGAGCACAGTTGAGCTTAGAATAGCAATTTTTCTCATTATGTTATTGAATCAACTCTAACTTCTAGACCAAGTTTCCCCATCAATATTTAGGGATTTTAGTTAAACTCTGTCTTTTACTGAAATAATAGTCAAAACCCTGGAGACCTCAGAAACCTGATCTTTTTTTACCTGTGGTAGCCATACTTCTGATTCTTATGTGACATGGCTGAATAAAAAATGGATAGGCTACTTCCCTCCATGGTAGCACTTCGTCTTCTGGTCTGTGACATTCCACACGATCATCCCACAGTACAGAATGTTAGCCTAGTGACTGTCCTCTTATTCCAAATTCCTGAGACCACTTCACCCAGGTCTACCCATGGAAAATCTGATATTGCAGGGCTACTTTATAACATAGAAACTCAATCTTAAATTGCTCATCTCAAGAGTTCAATTCCAGCTTCATAATTAACAGACACATTTCTTTAAAAATTTATCTTTAGTTGTATTTCAAACTGTCCTGTTGCTTCAAGTGTAACATGTCCCAAAGATAATTGGTCTTTCCTTCCAAAATGGCTCCTCTTTTCAACAGTCCCATTTATAACAGGTTCATATCCTATACACTTTAGACTCTTACATCCTCATTAACCTGTCTGTTACTGTGGCCTATTATTCTGAAATGCCTAAGATTTGTTCTTCCTTTTTTGTTCCCACCCTAGATGGGGCCTTTCTTGCTTGAGTTACTGTGGTAACTTCCAACCCATTGTCCCCAAGATTTTTCTCCCCTCTCATTCTCTTGGTCTTGTCATCAGCCCACAGACCTTTTACACTAGGAGATCTTTCTGTCTTTGCTTAACAACCTCCCTTACCTCACTTCCTTCACTTTGGATACCCCTGGAGACAGGCCTCACCCCACTTAGCTGAATCTGGACCATCACAAGTTCTGTTCCAGGGGGCCTGTCTCTCCATTCTCTCTCGATGTGTAACAAGCTCATTCTGTCTTTGAATTATTTGCTTGGGCTATTAGCCCTCCTTAAATACTCTGAACTTAAAATGCCACTCTTCACAGTTAATTTCAAAATCTTTCTTTTTTAAAATGTGGCTAATTTTACCTTCTCTAATTACTCTCTTCTGTAAATGACTATTTCACTTATAATTCGCTGAGTCCTGACTGGAATATCTCAATACTATCCAGCTCACAGAGTTCATGTGAGAATCAAATGGAAACTGAAGGGAAACAAGAGGTAACCTGCCGACGACAGAGTCTCCATGAGGTAGTAACCAGCCCTTGAGGCGTCTGTTAAGTAGGACTGGACTCTGCTCCTCCCCTTGACATTTGCTCTCCCTTCCACTAACTTACAAGGGGACTGAAGCTTCCTGGGGAAAACAAAGGACTTAATCCTGTCCACCACTATTGGGAATTGCAGCCATGTCTGATGGGGTGGCTAGGTCTCAACGGGAGGCAGAAGGACATTCAAGTCTTCAGAGAAAAGTTATCACAGGGAACAAGGAGTCTGGCCCAGGAAACCAGTATGGGGTTTCAGTATGGACCATTCAGAAATGGTCCACAGGTGATACCAGAGTCATCCTGACCTAGTGCAGGTGACAGCACTTGTCGTTGTAGAAACAAAGCTTAGTTATGTGAAACTGAGTGGCTGTATATGAAGCACTGTAGCACTCTGGGGCTCAATAACCCTTCCTGAGAACACTTCCTTATATTTCCCTGCCCCCCTGTCTGAGCAAAATACAGAAGAGCATTCTTCTCTTTTTCCCAGAGTGGTGACAAGATCTCTGGCCTCAAAGTACAGTGGCATCATTCCAGTTTCCCCAACAATGAGTGCAGCGGATTCCCACCTTCACAGGTGCCTAGAGGGACAAGGGCCAAGTTCCATTTCTAGAGGGGCACCTCTGTGGACCTGCCAGGGCCCAGACTGCAGATGCTGGGCTTGACACTGGTCACAGTGGCTGGGTGAGTAAGCAGAAGGCTGGATTACAAGCTGAGGCTCACTCAACACAGCTGAGGGGAGCCCTGCACCCAACTAAATCTCCCAGTATGATTAAAATCCATTTTCTAATTCCAGAAGTGAAGTGTGACCATTTTATTCTACACAAAAGCATAGACTCAGACTAGACATCAAAAACAAGCACACTTTAATTGCACTCGCTGTCCTCCCATTACTGAGTTGGGGGAAGAAAAGAGATTCATATAAAATTAAAGGGCTAAAGTTTCTTACCTATTCAGGCAGACTCAGTGCAATCTGGCTATGAGGAAGGAGTTGTTCTGATGGCCTATGGGTTCCTGGGAAGTTGGATCCTTCTTTATTCATTTGAGGGAAGGAACAGCCTGAATGTAAAAGGTCTCAGGAGCTGCAACAATAGTAATACAAACTAGGTGACTATCCTCATTCCTTAAACTGCTCTGCAGCTCTTCCGTTCAGGGAGCCAGGTAATGTTGACCTGTCTTTGAAAGAGAGTAGTCAGGCATGAAGGCTGCACTGAGTTGTCATACCATAGGTGACCAGCCTCAAGTATTCCACTCTTTAAAATTATATGGCTACAGCTATTCCCGTGCTCGCATTTCAAGCATAGCATTGCCACCTACAAGCAAAATACTATATTATAATCAAATTGCATCAGTCATGTACATATATAGTCCATAAATTTCGACTACACTAGGGCACAAGCTGATGACTAAAGAAAGAAAACACCACTGCAAAGTGGCATTCACTTAGGAAGGCTGAGGCATAAAAATTAGAGCGTGCTAGGGTCTCTACCAAGACATTATGCATGATCAAAAGGAGATGCTACCTTATATTTGGTGAGGCATTGGTGAGGCTTTGGTGAGGCTGTCTTCAAGGCCCAGTGGCAACACACCACCTTCACAGTGGGTGTGGAGGTTTCCGGCACTATTAGTATTATAGAAGTTGAACTGTGTAATAGGCTGGATTTATAACAGGTGGACTAGAAGTTGAACTGTGTAATACATTGGATCTGGCACTATTAGTATTATAGAAGTTGGAATGTGTAATACATTGGAAAGGAAAATGAATTTCCTTTGGCATTTGTTTTATAAGTTTAAAATATGTCAGAGTTTTACATAATCCTATAAAATTCTGTCTACACATCCAACAGAAGTAACAAATGTTACTCTTATAGGTTTTGCCATCAGAGCTTTTTAATATAAATAAAATAGATAATTATGGCTAAAGTGCAAATTGTTTCCCTCTTCAGCATTATTTATTCCTTTTTCTCTCCTCCTACAATCAATCTTTCCTGTTGTTTGAGCTCCATGTCTACATTTTTGATATTTTTTCTTCTTAAATTTGTATCCATGAACCATGTACAGTACTGCTTTGTGTTTTTACATTTCTACACCAAAGCTATCATACTGTACAAATCTTTTGGAAACTTTTTTTCCCTTCTACTATTTTAAGATATATGTTAATACATACAAATCTAGTTACATCCATGCAGTATTATCTTGCTATCCAAAATGTGGCTTATGGCTTAGTAACAGCATTGTGACTAGGAAGCTTCTTGAAAAGGTAGCATCTTTTTCAAAGTTTCTTTGGTCATTCAAGATCTTCCAGAATTCTAGAATCAGCCTGTGAATTTCTTCAAAAACCGGCTGGAATTTTGATTGGGATTGCATTAAATCTATAGATGAACTTGAGGAGAGTTGATAGATGAACAACATTGACTGTTTTGCTCCAGGAACACAGTATCTCTCTCCACTTATTTAGGTCTTCGTTAATTCCTCTCAACAATACTTTTTAGTTTTAGTATAAAAGTCCTGCATATATTTGGTCAAATGTAGCCTCAAATATTTTATATCTTTGATGCTATTGTAAATAGCACTGTCTTTACATTTATGTGTCTACTGCTAGTATAAAGAAATAGATGAGTTTGGGTCCTTTGTAGGGACATGGATGAACCTGGAAACCATCATTCTCAGCAAACTGACACAAGAGCAGAAAATCAAACACCGCATGTTCTCACTCATAGGTGGGTGTTGAACAATGAGAACGCATGGACACAGGGAAGGGAGCACTACACACTGGGGTCTGTTGGGGGGGAAATAGGGGAGGGACAGTGGCGGGTGGGGAGTTGGGGAGAGATAGCATGGGGAGAAATGCCAGATATAGATGAAGGGGAGGAAGGCAGCAAATCACACTGCCATGTGTGTACCTACGCAACAATCTTGCATGTTCTTCACATGTACCCCAAAACCTAAAATGCAATAAAAAATTAAAAAAAAACAAAAACAAATAAATAGAACTGATTTTTAAATTATTTACCTCATATACCACCGTAGGTTATTGTTTTGTTTTGCTTTTTTGTAGATTTGGTAGAATTTTCTCCATACACAATCATGTTGTCTGCAGATAAACATAAGTTTTATCTCTTCCTTCCAGTATTTATGCTCACTTTCCTCTTCTTCCTCCTCCTCCATGTCCTCCTCCTCCTCTTCTTCCTCCTCCTCTTCTTCCTCCTCTTTCTCTTCCTCCACGTCCTCCTCCTTCTTCTCCTTCTTTGTTGGCTTATCAGTTATAACCTTTTCAGTTTTTATATTAGTGGTTGCTTCAGGGGTTATAGAATATATCTTTAATTCATCACAGTCTACCTTCAAGTGATGTTATTCCATTTCACATGTAGCACAAGAACCTTATATCAGTACACTTTCATCTCCCTCCTCCAGGCCTTTGTGTATTGTTCTCATACATTTTGCTTCTCCATGTTATAAACCTCACAACACATTGTTACTATTTTGGTTTTAGATGGTCACTTTTTTTTAAATGACTAAAAAAAAGAAAAATATTTGCTATATTTACAGCAGTGCCTCACACTTTTATCTGTGTGTTCAGTTTCCGTCTGATACTTGGTGGACTAATTTCCTCCACCTAAAGACTTTCTTTAATGTCACAGAAATGCAGGTTTGCTGGTGATGGATTCTTTTAGCTTTTGTATGTTCAAAAGTCTTTGGTTTTGATAAATATTTTTGAATTACCCCATTTTAGAATTGCAGAATTTTGTTTTTAACTTTTAATACTTCAAAGATGTTGCTCCACTGTTGCCTGGCTTACACTGTTTGCTTGACTAAATGCAAATTTTAACCTGTGTTTTTCTGAAAATAATGTATCTTTCTACGCTGGCCACTTTTAAGACTTTCTCCTTATCACTAGTTTTAAACAGTTTGATTATGTCCTCAGTGTTGTTTTCCTCACTTTGTGTGGTTTACTGAGCTTCTTGAAACTGTAGGATTATAGTTTGCAGCAAACGGGAAACATTATGGTCATTTTCTTCAAATATATATATACTTTTACTCATTTTTCCTTTTCTCACCTTCTTGGACTCTAAAACAAATATATTAGGCCACCTGAGGTTGTCCCACAACTCACTGATGCTCTGCTCTTCTTTTTTAGTCTTTCATCTCTCTGTTTAATTTTGGTTTCAATTGCTATGTCTTGAAGTTTACCACATTTTCTTTGTCAGTGTCTAATATAGGCAGAGAGAGCAGTGAACGGAAAGCATGGAGAATAAGGTGCAGGAAACTGAGTTAGTGTTCCTGAATCTTAAAGTCCAGGGGAAAAACGAAGAGAGTTAAAGCTGGCGAGGTGTGGCAAGCGCCAGATAAAACAACACCTCAGATACCTTAAGCATGTTAGATGTTGACCTATAGGTCAGTGATTCTCAAACTTCAGTGTGGATAGGGATTACCTGAGGAGCTTGCTAAAATGTTGATTTGTTGACTTGTTCAACTGCTTGCTCAGACAAGCCCTCTTTGAATCTGCAACCCACAAAATTGTGATATATAATAAAATGATGATTTTTTTTAAAGCCACTGAGTTTTTGCACAAAGTTTTCTTGCATAGCAATAGACAACCGAAACAGAATCAGGCCTCATATGCACTAACCACATATTAAGATCACTTAGGGAGCATCTTAAAAATATTGATTCCTAAATCCTAACCCTAGGGACTTTGATTCAATTGGTCTGAAGTGGGGGTTAGGTATCGATAGTTTTAAGCTCCCAAGATATGCCTTATAATAAACTCTACATAGATTTTAATGTGCAGCCAGAATTCAAGGCCATTGTAACAGGTGTTGAAGAACCATGAAACAGGTTTGAGCAGGGAGCGGATGTAATCAAGCTTGTGTATAATACCGTCATTGTCAACTATACAGAAGACAGAGTTGAGCTGAAGACTGGATCTAGGAAAATCAACTAGGAAGCTTTTGCAGAAATCTAGGAAAGAAACAATGGGGGATCAAACTAGGACAGTGGTAGCAAGGCTGGAGAGGACAAAATGAATGAGAAAGATTTAGGAGACAAAACAGGTAATGCCTAGAGAGTGAATACGGGAGATGAGGCAAAGGAAGGAACTCAATGTATAGTTGAGGAATGCAGCCTGGGTGCCTGGTGGATGACAGTGATATTCATAGCAACTGGAATAGCAATAAGAAGAGAAACAAGTACAGCCTTAGTGATAGGTTGACTTCACATTATCTGGAATATCTAAGTGAGGCTGTCTCGCAGAGAGTTGAATATATTAATTTTGAAGTTCAGGGGAGAGGTATTAACTACAGATATTGAGTTAGACTGTAGTTGAGACCAAGACAATGGAAGTGATCTCCCAGATATGAGTCTCCAAGTATGGAGATCACATCCATTAGCATGTTGGGCAAGAAAAACCACAGGCTGAGGATAGAACCCTGGGACACCAAGGTTTGGGTGGGTCGGGTGAAAATCTTCAAGGAGGCCAAGAATACATAACCAGCCAAATCGCCTGGCTATGTTGGGCGTCAGTGAGGGATATTTAGGCTGTACAGCTCAACGCCATTTCAACCCCTCTTTTATGGTGTCTTCCTATTCTGCAGAGGTGAAAAGTTGTTAAACGATACTTGCTTGATTGGAAGGCAGATGGGAGGCAGAGGCCATCCTCATTCAGCTGTTTCTGCTGGCAGGTAAAGTCATGTATTCATGAGTGAAAAGACAATTGCAGGACCAGATTCAGATGGCCGGATGTTGGTTTTTATGCTTCTGTGTTCCCACCTTCCATTTTATCGCTTTATACCCATGCCTATATTTATTAGGGCCTTACAGACTACTAGGATCCACTATCTTCATGCTGCAGCTCTGAATTCATACCTTTAAAGTTAAATAAAATTTCATTTGCTTATGTCAGCATTTGTTAACATGTTAAAATCACCTAAGCTGCTTCAAAAACCGATGCAAAAGTCCCATGCTCAGATATTCTGATTTAGCACAGCCAAGGTGTGGTCCAGGCATCCTAGACTTAAACTATTGACTTTTGCTAACATGGGTGTTATGACAGTTAATATGGAGTGTCAACTTGATTGGATTGAAGGATGCAAAGTATTGATCCTGGGTGTGTCTGTGAGGGTGCTGCCAAAGGAGATTAACATTTGACTCGGTGGGCTGGGAAAGGCAGAGCCATCCTTAATCTGGGTGGGCGCCATCTAATCAGCTGACAGCATGGCTAGCATATAAACAGGCAGAAAAATGTTAAAAAAAGAGACTGGCCTAGTCTCCCAGCCTACATCTTTCTCCCATGCTGGATGCTTCCCGCCCTTGAACATCAGACTCCAAATTCTTCAGTTTTAAGATTCAGACTGACTCTCCTTGCTCCTCAGCTTGCAGACAGCCTATTGTGGCACCTTGAGATCATGAGAATTAATACTTAATAAACTCCCCTTTGTATATATCTATCTATCCTATTAGTTCTGACCCTCTAGAGAACCCTGACTAAAACAGGTGTAGTCTTGATTATTTTGGGACAAACCACAAAACCTTGCTTGTCCATTGTGTCTTCACAGTACAGATCAAGAATTTGAGTGGTTAGGCCGGGCACGGTGGCTCAAGCCTGTAATCCCAGCACTTTGGGAGGCCGAGGCGGGTGGATCACGAGGTCAAGAGATCGAGACTATCCTGGACAACATGGTGAAACCCCGTCTCTACTAAAAATACAAAAAATTAGCTGGGCATGGTGGTTCATGCCTGTAATCCCAGCTACTCAGGAGGTTGAAGCAGGAGAATTGCCTGAACCCAGGAGGCGGAGGTTGCGGTGAGCCGAGATCGCGCCATTGCACTCCAGCCTGGGTAAGAGCGAAACTCCATCTCAAAAAAAAAAAAAAAAAAAGAAGTTGAGTGGTTATCTGATTTTCAGAGAA
The DNA here is from genome assembly GCF_009761245.1 of Sapajus apella. NCBI lineage: Eukaryota > Metazoa > Chordata > Mammalia > Primates > Cebidae > Sapajus > Sapajus apella. The sequence continues at coordinate 6,264,524 of NW_022437014.1, read as the reverse complement.
GAAACTGAGGGTGTTATTTACCTTGATTTATACTCTAGTTTGAATAAAACAGGTTGACCTAGGCATCTTGAATTCAAAAGCTACATTATTCATGTTTACATACATAAAAGCACCTTCCTTGCACCAAGTCGATGAACTATAAGTAACTGTAGAATAAATATCAGTGACTCAAGTATTTTGTAGAAGATTGGCTTCTAAATCTATTAAGTTTCCAGAAAGCATTTTTGTATGTGCCCATTTGTTAGATATTCATTGACAAGCTAGATTTGGGTTTGATCTGGAGCTAGGGTGTTGATATAGCAAGTGAATGAGATGAACGAGGAGAAGAGCCTCTTTTTCACACCAACAGCATCTAATCAGGCTAACGTCCTTCAAGTCAGTTTTCTGATTAAACATCCCAATTATCAGTTAATTGCTAGAGAATAGATGCAACAGACTCATTTATCTTGCAAATTCCAAGCTGGAAGCCTCAAGTGAACAAGAATAATTCTAGCTCCGCAGTTAGTTAAATGCCAGGCTAAACCTAGCCCCTGTCGCTGTAAAATATGTCCTGAGGCTTCACAACCCTAGCATATAGTACCAAAGAGATTTAACCTTAATAGGGTATTTTGAAGAGTGCTATCACAGCAGAGAGCTAAATTCAATAGCCAAAACCACATGGATCCACATTTTTCAAGATAAATACTTCACACGATTCCTTAATTAAAGTCATTAACGATAATTAACCTCGTGTGAAAAATGACTCATCTGATTGGTAAAAATACACTTGGTTTCATTTGGGTCTCTTGTCTTCTAAGGTTACAGAGGAATTGTCTTTCCTTGTACACAGGTCTTTTCACCTGACAAGCAAGAAGACAGCTCTGATGACCCTTCTGTCGAGTTTTGAAAGACTTGGAGTACAAATCTGATACTGTGTAAAAAAAATCTGATCTCTCTTAAATAAGCCTGCTACTCTCCCTGGGGAGACAGAATGCACACCAGTTCAACGGCCTTAAACACTACATTGGTTGATCAGTGATAAATAATGCAAGATTTCTCACTTTATTGGCTTCCCCAGAAAAATCAATCTAGGGACTCAAATTTATTATTCACCTAAATGCATGGATCAGTTAATATGCATTTTTTACTCCTGGGTTTTAATCAGATTTGAAACAAATGTACTGTATTATGACACCATGAAGGAGCAAGGTATGTACAAGTTCCAGTACTGAGGCAGAATCCTAATTTCTCATTTTCAGTACAGGTATGATGGTGAGGAAGAAAATCCTATGAGTTTCATTGTCCACATAATTGCCAGATTGATTCCCCTTTCTTGCCCGGGGAGAATGAAAATAAATGCAATAGGCAAGATGTGAATGAGCTATTCTTTTTACGCTAGGGGAAAAATCACAAGGGTTGGGAACATGTTTTATTAAAGTGGTATAAGCCTTGTTAAGGGGCTGTTCATGGATATTCAATTTAAAACAGATCTAGGTAACTCTTTTCTCCCGTTATGGCTACTTCTCATATAGTACTTCCAATTTCCACAGAAGAACCCTGGTCCTGTGAACAAGTCCACAGCTAGCTTGTTCAGCCCTGAAATTAGGATCCTCTACAGATGGTGATGACCCCGACTTACCATAGTTCAATTTAAAATTTTTTTATTTTACCATTGTGCCTAAAAGATACATCTTCAGTAGAAACTATACTTTGCGTACCCATACAACCTTTCTGTTTTTCACTTTCAGTACAGTGTACAATGAATTACATGAGGTACTTCACATTTCATTATAAAATAAGTTTTGTGTGAGAGGATTTTGCCTAACCATAGGCTAATGTAAGTGTCCTGAGAATGTTTAAGGTAGGCTGAGCTATGGTGTTCAATGGGTTAGGTGTATTAAATGCATTTTCAACTTATGGGTTTATGGGGATGTAACCCCATTATTAAGTGAAGGAGCATCTGTAGTAGAATCTATAGCACTTGCTTGTGATACAGCAAAGCAGAAGGGTAAAGTCAAGTCGTATGAATTTTTCCTCTTTCATGTGGTATAGTGGATGCTATGGTATGGCACCCAAATCCTGCTTTTAGAATCTAGACCCTCATTCCCTCAGCTTCCTGCAGTGTTGGCTGCTGAAAGATCCCAGGAAAGTTACCCTTTAAGAGCCGTCAAGAGCTGAAGGGAGCTACTTCGCCCAGTTTGTGATGCCCTCTCCCTCCCCAGGCTGGTCGATGCATGGGGTGGAGAGGGAACATGGGTATGGGTGTGGATGTGAGTAGCGGTGCTTACACAAAGGCTCAGACCCTTTCTTCGATTTGCGTAATTCTGAAGGGCGACCCAATCTCCAGAGCTTCCTATAGGATCAAAAGAGACCTCTGTAGCAACTGGATTATTGTTCATCTCCCTCTGCCCAGTGCTGCTTCCTTCATGTCCCGAAAGATACAGTTCCTCAGAGTACTCCCAATAAACTGCCTGCAAACAAACCTGCATCTCAAAGTAAGCCACATCTCTACCATCCTTTGCAAAACAAAATATGGGCCCAACTCAGTTCATAGAAATATCCTAGGTCATTTGTACTTGCCATATTCAGATAAATGATTACAATGTTGAAAACTTCATTGATTTGGGCCAGGTTAGCATTTGTGACCCTTTAGACATCATGTAACTGGGTATATTTAGAATAATACAGTGACTTTTTTGATAAACGGACAACTGCACCCACATTTATTTGGTGTGTAAAACATTGTGCATATATCTAGTATGCAATGTTTAAAGTAGATTAAGTCTCTAACATGCTGAAAGGAACATATTGTTTTCAACACTTAGGTACCTTAGAAGCACCCTTTATAAAAACTGATACACTAACTAGAGATTATTTTCTTCTGTTTAAAGCAGATCATCAAAGGGCCTTGTTTAGGAAACGTCATTATTTTAGTTCTGTCAGTGACTTATTCTAAAAATTCATTTTTTATTAATATACATCTCTTTTTCTTCCATTTACTCCAAGTTATTGTCATTTTGCTATTATGATTAGGAATGTCTAAATTAACAATAAATTGCCATTAGTCAAATCAGCATATATTAATAGTTACAGTATTTTGAATATCTACTTGGCCTCAAGTACTTTCTGTATATAAACTCGTATAATTCTTACATGAGATAAGTACTATTGTAATCACTTTTTTCCAAATGAGGAAACCTGTGCAAAGTTGCAAGCCTAGGAAGGAGCACAGCCAGATTTTTGATTCAAGTAATTTGGCTCCAGAATCTGTGCTCTCAGCCACTTCTCTCTCACCTCTACAATACTTAGGGCTGAGAAAAAAAGAAAAGGGCTAAAATATTTTATGGGGGAGTGTAGAAAAGAAAATTACTCATATTTAGAGAAATCAGGGAAAGTTTCAATGAAGTAATTATGTTTGAACCAAGTTCTATAAATATTATAAGTTACAATGAATCTTTCTCCTTTTAAAAAAAAAGCCCTACAAGAAAACCTCACTTGCTGGCAGTTTCAGCAAAGAGAAAAAGGGCACAATCGGCTGAAATAATAAAATGAAAAACCTAGCTAACTGATTTTATCTGTCAATAAAAATAAATCATTGTCTGCCTGGCACTGCAGGGAATATCACGACTTTTGACGTATGGTCAACATCTGCAGAAACTTAGAACTAGTGGGGCAGAGGAGACACTGAAGTTGAAAAGCTACTGAGCAATAACTATCAAGTTCTAGATGGTGAATACCAAATAAGAGTATAGCTGGATGAGTAGTAAAAAGAAAACTGGCCAGTGTCAGCAGGCCTGCTCCCATCCCATCCTCAGGATATATTTCCAAAGACTCGTTGAAAGACAGTCACTAAGGATTCATCAGAAGAGGACGGTTTACTGGGAAGAATTTGCAGTGTGAGGAGTGGAAATTATACGAGATGAGAGCCACAGTGCAGAAGAGTCTTTGAGACTAGATTAGGGTTGAGCTTTTCGGATTCCAAGGTTTTCAAGACTTTACCCTTATAGCATTCTATGGAGCTTGCCAACCCAAGAGGAAAATGGCAGAGTGGAAGAGTGCTGTTCTCTTTTTTTTTTTTTTTTTTGAAACAGAGTCTTGCTCTGTTGCCAGGTGCCAGGTTGGAGTGCAGTGGCACAATCTTGGCTCACTGCAATCTCCGTCTCCCAGGTTCGAGCAGTTCTTCTGCCTCAGCCTCCCGAGTACGTGGGAATACAAGTGTGCGCCACCATGCCAGCTAATTTTTTGTATTTTTTAGTAGAGATGGGGTTTTATCATGTTGGCCAGGATGGTCTCCATCTCTTGACCTCGTGATCCTCCTGCCTTGTCTTCCCAAAGTGCTGGGATTACAGGCGTGAGCCACCATGCCCAGCCAAGTGGTGTTCTTAGGGAAGTCTCTGTCTGGGTTGCTAGTCTCCAGCCTTTTGAGATGGCTGACTGCTATCAAAGGACCACATCGGCTTGGACAAAGAGCATCTCAGCAGTACCCAGTGAAGACAAAAGGCCAAGACTTTACTGAATTGACCCCCAGTGCCTTTATTTAACAGTTGTGGTGGGAAGCCCTAAAAAGAGCTGAGATTGATGTTTTCCATCCTGTCAAGCAGGGCTTCTGAGTCTTTAAGTTTGATATAGAAAAATAAAGTGGGTCGGGTGTAGTGGCTCGTTCCTGTAATCCCCGCACTTTGGGAGGCCAAGGCGATGGATCACTTGAGGCCAGGAGTTTGTGACTAGCCTGGCCAACATGGTGAAACCCTGTCTCTACTAAAAATACAAACAATTAGCTGAGTGTGATGGCGCATGCTTGTAATCCCAGCTACTCAGGAAGCTGAGGCAAGAGAATCACTTGAACCCAGGAGACAGAGGCTGCAGTGAATAGATGTTGTACCACTGCACTCCAGCCTGGGCAGCAGGGAGAGACCAAAAAAAAAAAAAAGAAAAGAAAAAAGAAAAGAAAGAAAGAGAGAGAGAGAAAGAAAGAAGAGAAAAAAAGAGAAAGAGAGAGAGAGAAAGAAAGAGATGGTATCTCTTAATACTGGAGGCCATTATTTAGGGATGGGTTTTTTTGTTTTTGTTTTTCTTACCAACCTAGTAGATCAAAATTCATATCGGCTAGGAAATATAAACACTAAATTTCATGGATGACATAAATCACCACTGCCTAGGTATGTCAAGAAATTTCATGGGGCAAGAATGACATTTAATAGAATCATTGAAGATTCAATGAGATTGAGAAAGATAGAAGGAAGCGAGAAGGCAACATTTTAATGGCATTGTGAAGGTAAATATTGAGTGTTAACTTGATTGGACTGAAGGATGCAGGATGTTGTTTCTGGGTGTACCTGGCTGTTGCTGGAGAAGATTAACATTTGAGTCGTAGATCAGGAGAGGAGGACCCAGTCTGTGGATGAGTGGACATCATCCAGTCGGCTTCCAGCATAGCTAGAAAAAAACCAGGCAGAAGAAGGTGGAAGAAGCTGACTTGCTGAGTTTTCCAGCCTTCATCTTTCTCCTGTGCCAGATGCTTCCTGCCCTCGAACGTCAGATTCCAAGTTCTTTAGCTTTTGGAGCCTTGCTCTTATACCAGTTGTTTGCCAGGGGCTCTCAGGCCATCAGCTACAGACTAAAGGTTGCCCTGTTGACTTTCCTACTTCTGTGGTTTCGGGACTCAGACTGGCTTCCTTGCTCCTCAGCCTGCAGACAGCCTATTGTGGAACTTCACCTTGTGATCTTGTGAGTCAATTCTCCTCAATAAATGCTCCTTTATATATACATATATCTGATTAGTTCTATCCCTCTAGAGAGCCCTGACCAATACAGGCATGTGCAAAGACATAGAGAGGAAACCTACCATTCTCAGGAGACGGGATGCTTTAGGTACCAAGTACCTTCTTAAAAGCACTAAAGATGCATGTTAACAATGGTATCTTTGAGATGGCCCTGAAGCACTAAGCAAGAACTGTTCATCTCTGTTTCTAGAGAGTGTCCAATACCTCTCATCATGTTACCAGATTTATTTCAGCCAGAGCCGCAGGTTTCATTTATCACTGTGCATCAATCCTCTGTTTCCGAGATGTTCTCTTCAGGTCTCAGTGATGGGAGATGGGCTGCTCCTCCTGCAGAATCCACGTCTTACTTTGCCACATTCTTCATAGGGAATCAGGGTGACTGCAGGCTCCTCTGCCTCTCTCATGGTCCATCGTGGTTAAAACTAGAAAGTGCCACACACACAGTCAGAAATGAATCACGCATCCTTAATAATGACTTTGGACAGCAGTCCTCATGCACGTGTTCTTTTTGCAACTCAGAGTTAAACAACTTGTCCTTCTCACCAGTTGGTGAAAACTGCTGCCTGTTCTTTTCTAAGTCCTCTATTGTTTTCATAAGGGAGATGTCAACCTAGTTCAACTGGGTGCATTGGGCGTAAGACCCAAATTTTTCCATGTGAAGTATTTTTTATCCAATAAGGGATTTTAAAAATCCCATGGGCCCATAATATATACAAACATTATTTTAAAATATCATTAAATCTATTGAGCTATAGGAATTGTGACTATTTAGAAAAACCTTGGTATTTATCTGTGTATGTTTAATCAGAAGAAAATATACACAGACCTATAATTTCCTCTTTTTCTCTGTGTCTCAAAACTTTAGGAAAGTTCCCTTACTATCCACTTCTTCCCCTCTCTCACTCCTTCCTCCCTCTTTCTGATAGCCTGGCTAGGCTCTGGTCCATAGTTTCAGGAGAACATGGAAAGCCGGCTCTCTAACTTCCTAGAGCAGATATTCTGAGCACTTGAATAACAAATCTGCTTCTTTGCCTTACATTTTTCTCCCCTTTCTTCCTCCCGCTCTTTGCTGTTCATGACAATTGGCTTAATTTTTTGCACAGTTCATTTTCTATATCAAAGAGCTACCAGTTTCTGACTTTGCTGAGCAGAAAAACTCTTTTACCTTGATAAATAACACATAGCAAATACTCAGGAAGATGTAGTCAAGATAAATAAATGATTTCCAACAATGAACAGGTAAGACATAAAATGACTGTAATATTGTGAAGTCTATAGTTGGTCTCAGACCTCTGTTTCCTGACATACAACTCCTAGAATCCTTAGAATCTCCAGAGTGATGTGCTTTCTATGCTAATGAGTTGACTCATGATTGAAACCCCTAGGTATGGCTTCAGGATGGGGACTGGTCACCATGGCAGGATTAGAGGGTTGGGACCTTCACCTCTGCCTCCCAACCCCTAGGAAGAGGAGAGGCATTGAAGATTAAGGACAGGGTTAGAAGATCCTTCAAAGAGCTGAACACACGGATGCTTACAGGCAGATGAAAGGGTCGTACACCGCAACTCCGCAGGGACAGGAACTCCCATGCTCCACACGCTTCCAAATGTCACCCAAGATAGCTCTTGACCTATTTATTTTTGTCTTTTCAAGTATCTTTTGCAAGACACTAATAAACATATGTGAATGTTTGCCTGAGTTTCGAGAGCCACTCTAGCAAATTATTCAAACCTGAGGAGGTGGTGGTGGGAACCCTGATTTATATCTGGTTGGTCAGAAACACAGACAACATTGCCACTGCCTAGGGCTTGCGGCAGGCATCGGAGGTGGAGAGGACAGTTTTGAGGGCTAAGCCCTCAACCTGTGGGATCTAACACTGTCTCCAGCTGGACAGTGTTGGACCTGAATTAGAGGACACCCAGCTGGTGTCCACTGCAGAACTGAGTGTTTGCGTGTTGGTGGGGGAACCACCATGCACGTTTGGTCACAGAAGTGTTCTGTGTTTATTGTTGTTGTGGCATGAAAGCAGAGAAAGAACAGTCTGATTTGTTTTTCCATGTACAGTATCCTCAGATGCCCAGGCTTCCTCCTGACAGCTGCGAAGTTTAAAGCTCCATTCTTCAGAATGGGTAGAATCCCCTTGGGAAAGATGTGGTTTTTCTTTAAAAAAAAAAAAAAAAAAAGTCCCTTGGAAATAATCTGGAAGTTTTCAAGAACGATTTTCTATAGGCTTCTTGAAATATCATCAACTATGTCAATTTGGCAAGTTTCCTTATTTGGGGGGAAATGTCAGATAGCCATAAATGACAAGAGCAGAAAGTTTCAAACTGACTCCAACGATAAGTGAATGTTGCAGTTATATTTTTTAATGTTCCCGTAAAAATTCTTATTGTGGGGATGGTACTGCCACACATAATCAAGAAAGATAAGCACTATAGCCCAGCTCAAATCCCCAGAAGAGTCAGGGACCCGCACAACCTAGTATTTAAGTCAAATAAACTCAGAGGGGTTTATTCAGGGTACCAGAGTCCTAGCTAACAGAGTAGTCTCACAAGGGATTGAGACAACAGACATCGAACTACAAACTTTGTCACTGCGGATGCTAGCTAGGGAGCCAGCTAATCTGTCCTAAGGACCTCATTTTAACTTGGTTACTTCTCTACAGACCCCATCTCTGAATAAGTTCATGTTGGGTACAGTTTCTTGAATCAAGTGTTTCAGGGAAAGCCAGCTTAATAAATGTAGCAGTTTATCAACTTATCCAGCACATGCCAGACAGCAAAATGTCTCACTGATGTATGTGTGCACTTTGGGCAGCCTGGCTCATGCTAGAGTGCCCAACCATGCTCTTCCAATTGCCGTTAATTCTGAACAAGACTTTTGGGAAAGGAATCTCAGCTTCATGAATGACTTTGGGTCCCACACCTCAAAGAGAGTCTCTGTCAGAAACACGAATAACAGGCTCATTAGCACATGTTCCCTGTCAGAATTGTTCAGCGATCCAGAGCTCCTGTCTCTAAATATTTACAAAGTACTATTTATCAGAATGAAAGAGAATGTTTCTGTACCACAATGTCAGGCATATGGCAGCAGCATGAAATAGAAGATAAATCGTGCACGGTGATTCCAACTGGATTTAATGCCAGCAATAATTATTTTTAATCAGATGCAAGGTTCCCTTGATGATACCAGACCATGTAACATTGGAAAATAATTTTGTCAGTTCTCATTGTCTGATGCTGTTTCTATAAATAATCTTGTCGGACCTTTTGAAGTATAGCTTTTATCTTTTCTTTAACTCTTTTCATGCTCTCTTTCTATGGAAATGGTCTATTCTCTCAATCTTGGATTTTGATTACTGGATGCCTTTGTAAAATTATATAAAGCATTTGAGGCATGGCAAATGCTCTCCCAAGTACACATAATTTCAACAAATTTACTGATTGTCTGTGCACATCTTACGTCTCCCAGTTTCCCAAAAATAGGGGCAAAAAATATAACTGATAACCTGAGAGCAGTCCCAATCAGTTGATATTTCACTGGTATTTGAAATGTATTAGCACATGAGGCCAGAAGCAAGCTACATGTGTCACTGGGGTAATAAGAGCCCCAGTGGGCACCTCTTGGCAAAGGCTGTGTGTGTGTGTGTGTGTGTGTGTGCCACCACACCCACATACATCTCATGAAAGCAAATAGCCAGCTGTGATCTGGAATTTTAAAAAAATAACTGGTAATTTAAAAAATAACTGGCTGTTTGAATTCACTTGTAGGTTTAAAGTGTGTATGTAGGGATACAGCTAAAAATCCCATTTCCAACCAATACAAAGAGGAAGTTCTTGTATAGGAGAATTTGATATCAATAGGTGAATAAAGGCAAAGCCACATCTGTGATTCAAACCTAGCATTTGGGGCAGGCTGATGAGTTCTTGGCTGTAGAGGGAATTTTGCACTCTGGGCTTTATGCAATGCTGGAAGGTGACACCTGAAACACAAATCAGCTCACAAGCCCAGCTGCTCTCCAGCTCCAAATTTGCTGACTGCCAGAGATGCTCTGTCCTGTGAGCTAAGGGAATGGCTGTTCGTCCCTCCCAGAACTAAGTTATTCCAGCTGCTTCCTTTGGTCCAGACTGAAGTGGATCCCATGTCGCTGCTGCCACCCCCAGGGTCAGAATCTCATTAGTAGACCTCCAACAGGGAAGCACTAGCTGCTGGGGAGTCACAAAAATGTCCAAGGTTCACAATCAACCATAGCTCTATGGGGGTCAATGTGAAGATTTCAGACTTCCAGATGCGCCCCTCCCTATAATCGATCTTGTTACCTTGCCTTCAGACAAATAATCCATTTTACAATCTGCCTTTGTCGCTGGATCAGAAAAAGGCAAGAAAGGCCTTATCGCTTTCTCATTTAGAAATTTACTGATGATCCAGGGGTGTAAAGACCTCTGAGTCCCCAAGCAAAGTTAGGGACATTAGTGCAGGCACTGAGAAAGGAAATGATCCTGATGACTGGGTAACAATTTCTTTCTCACGCCAGCTGGTTTTCAATTCTTAGCTTTTAAAGGAAACTTAGGAAGACCTAATCTAGTTGTCACCTCATATAGTGTTAAAAATAATAACAGATCAACAGATCATCATGTGATTTTTTTTTTTTTTTTTGTAAATAACTCAGAAGCATGAATACAACTGGGAACTCTACTACAGCAAACCTCTTTCTATTCCATCCACTTATTTCGCACTTTGCTTAAATACTTGGAGAAAGTTACTATGTGCTAGGGACAGGTTTAAGCCCTTTGTAAGCATTAACCCATTTAATACTCACAAGACTCCCATAAGGTAAGTTTTATTATCATCCCTTCTTTACAGATGAAAAAAAAAGCTCAGAAAGGTTAATTGCTTGTCCAAGGTCAGAGAGATAAGAAATGACAGAGCTGGGATTTGAACTCAGGCAGACTGACCCTATAGTTTTTGTGGACACAGGCTGCACTTGGCTAAATATGGTTTCTCAGTTTATATCAATGAAAACGAAATGGGAATAACATTGTTGAACTCTGCCTTATTTTAACAGTGTGTATCTCCATCTACTAACACATGAGAAAGGTGAATATTTTACATGCCCTATTCATATTAACAGATACATTTTCAATAAAATCTTACTTTTGTATTTAATCATTATCAAACTTTCCAATGTATTCTTGCTATTTTTCATTAACTTAGTATTTCTAATACGTATAATGATAACCAATCCAGAAGAAATTTTATTATTTAAAGACTTAGTCACAAGGAATTGAAACATTAAATTCCCCCCCACACACACACACACTTTTTGTTGGCAAAGTATAATGGAGTAAAAAAACTAAGATTTGTAAGTAAAATTACTACATTAATATAAATGTCTTTGAGGGAAACTTGAAGCACAAAAAAGAATAATGTAAAATTCCCCATTTTAAAAGCTGAGCTTATATATTTTCCTCATTTTTGTCATTTATCTTTATATATCTTTTGAGATAATAGAATTTTTTTCTTAGATATAACACATCCATTTTTTAAGTGGATAATGTGTATGAAATTACTATGGTATTTAGATTTCTTTGGATATGTTTTAAAAGGCAATGTAAAGGTTTTATTTTTAAATGTCAATAGTTATAATATGCTGGAAATTACAGCCTTCTTAACTATTCAGATAATGATAATTTTTTGGAGGGTGTCAATCCAAAATTTGCAAGTGCCACATCATTTTTCAAAAGTATTTTGAAAAATAAGTGTTAGGTAAACAAAAATGTTCAAAGGCCACTCTTCCCCTCCACTCCTTGTGTATTTTATTTCTCTTACTTCCAAAACATCCTAATTTATTCATTTAATTAATATTTATTAAGCAGCACAAACTACATGTTAGACATGATATCAACATGGCAATGAATAAGACAGCTGCATTCCTGATTTTATGAAATAGTGTGATGCTTAGTCCTGTGTGGTTTTTTCTCATTATTCCTTCTCTTGGGCTTCTGGGTCACTTTATTTTTTAAATATTATTTTTAGTTGGGGCCTGGTGCCCCTGAGCAAGAAAAAAATTATTAAAACAATGAAATATTTCAAACATACAGAGAAGAATAAGGAACAAGAAAATGAACACTTGTATCCTCAGCACCCAATTTGGACAAATGTTAACATTTTGCTCAACTGCTTCATATTCAACCACAAAATAAAACAAGAAAATGTTACATACACAGTTGAAATCACCCAACTATGTCTCCCTAATTTCATGTGCTTTCCTCTCTTCTCAGAGGTAACTCTATCTTGTATTGTGTTTCTAATTCCCAAGCAATTTTTATACTTTTACTGTAATAAGCAACACAGAGTTGTATTGTTTTTTCAAACTATGCAATTATATTATTTCATACATATTCTATAATTTGTTTTATGTCAACATTTTTTACACTGATGCTGTTTGTATGTTACTCTAATTGAATCTATCAATTTTTTTGCTGTATTTCATTGTAGGAACAAATTTGTTTAACCATTCACAATTTTTTAATCATTCTTCCTTGAGGGACATTTAGGTTGCATCTAACATTTTGCATCACAAACAATGTGGCAACAAACATTCTCATGCACATCTCTTGTGCAGGTTTTGAGAGTTTCTCTGGCATCTACATCTAGAAATGGAATTCCTAGCTTTTAGAGTTTGTACGGTTTTAACTCTATTAGATATTCCCAACTTGCTTTTTAAAGTTGTACAAACATACACTCCAACCGGATAAGAGCATTACTCCTCCTGTTCTGTTGGTGAATACCCCTGAATTTTCAAAATGTATACCTGGGTTCTCTTTCTTTCCTGCCATAAGGACCTGAGAAGGTTTTAGCTCCCCATGAACACTTCCTTCCTCATGTTATTGTTTCCTAGAGTTTTAGTTTTACTTTATTTTAAAAGCACAGGCCGGGCGCGGTGGCTCAAGCCTGTAATCCCAGCACTTTGGGAGGCCGAGGCGGGTGGATCACGAGGTCAAGAGATCGAGACCATCCTGGTCAACATGGTGAAACCCCGTCTCTACTAAAAATACAAAAAATTAGCTGGGCATGGTGGTACGTGCCTGTAATCCCAGCTACTTAGGAGGCTGAGGCAGGAGAATTGCCTGAACCCAGGAGGCGGAGGTTGCGGTGAGCTGAGATCGCGTCATTGCACTCCAGCCTGGGTAACATGAGTGAAACTCCGCCTCAAAAAAAAAAAAAAGCACAAAAATTTAATAATTTTGTAAATAAATAGCTAATTGTTGATGAAGTTTACCATTATCAATTTTTCTATTCTGTTCCCCTAAATTCACTTTTATTTGTATTGAAGTACATTCTCTAATTGCTCTTTTAGAGGATGTACATCTTATTGTTCTATGAGTGATACTGCATTAGTCCATTTTCACAGTAAAGAAAATTTATAAAGGAAAGAGGTTTAATTGACTCACAGTTCTACATGGTTGTGGAGGCCTCTGGAAACTTATAATCATTGCAGAAAACAAAGGGGAGGCAAGGACCTTCTTTACCTGGCAGCAAGAAAGAGAAGAGTGAGGAGTGAAGGGGAAAGAGCTCCTTATAAAACTATCAGATCTCGTGAGAACTCACTCACTATCAGGAGACCAGCATGGGGGAACCACCCCTAGGATCCAATCACCTCCCACCAGGTCTCTCTCTAGACACTGGAAATTATGAGGATTACAATTCAATATGAGATTTGGGCAGGGACACAAACAAACCATATCAGATATATTCCATTAGTTTGTTTAAAAATGGCTTAGTTTTATTCCTGAATGATAGTTTATATCAGTATAAATGCGTAAGTTGACAGCGTTTTTCTACCCTCAACACTTTGAAATTATGTCTCTATAGCACCTGTTGTTTCTGAAGAGTCTAGAAGTTCCTTCTTCCAAAAAGAAGCCTCTGCCAGTCTAACTTTTATTCCTCTGCTTTGGTAGCTTTCTTTCTGTCCTTTACATTCTTCTATTTTACTGTAACATGAGTAGGAACAGATTTACTTTTATTTATTCTGTTGGGTGGAGTATATGTCATCTGAGAAGTCATAAATTATTCTTAGCTATTGTCTTTGGCTTTTTGATTCAATTTTTTTTCTTTTTTGAAATGGAGTCTTGCTCTGTCACCAGGCTGGAATGCGGTGGCGCAGTCTTGGCTCACGGTAACCTCCACCTCCCTGGTTCAATCACTTCTCTCCCTCAGCCTCCCGGGTATCTGGGATTACAGGCACCCACCACCACGCCTGGCTAATTTTTGTATTTTTTTTAGTAGAGACGGGGTTTCACTATCTTGGCCATGCTGGTCTTGAACTCCTGACCTCATGATTCACCTGCCTCAGCCTCCCAAAGTGCTGGGATTACAGGCATGAGCCACCATACCCGGCCTAAAACATATTTTCATATGATCAGACACACCAGATAATCTGTCAGTTTTATTTATGTCTTACAGATGTCTCTCATGGAGTCCTTCAACCTCCTCTTCCAATCAGGAACTGGGTGCTTCCTAGGTTGGTTGCACAGTTGTAATCCAGGAATCTCCCTTAATGGTCTCAATTCCTTTTCCCTCTTTTCTAATTGAATTCACTGTTCCCTAGATCTTTATGCTTTTGTCCTTTTTTGGATTATGTTTTGATGTTGATGGAGTATATTCCAACCACATCAAATTTTTTGAGACCTTGCATGCCTGAAAAACAAGATCTTTATTTCATTCTCATAGTCAATTGATAGTTTGAATGAGTATAAAATTCTGGACTACTAGCACTTTAGGAGGCTGAGGCAGGTAGATCACTTGAGCCCAGGAGTTTGAGACCAGTCTGGCAATACAGCAAAACCCTATCTCTTAAAAAAAAAAAAAAAAAAAAAACTAGTTGGGCAGAGTGGTGCCCATGTTCCAGCTACTCACAAGGCTGAGGTGGGAGGATCACTTGGGCCCAGGAGGGGAGGTGGAGGCTGAAGTGAGCTAAGATCACACCACTGCACTCCATCCTGGCTGACAGAGTGAGGCCTATCTCAAAAAAAAAAAAAAAAAAAGAAGAAGAAGAAAAAATTCTAGACTAGAAAATTTTCTCAGAATTTGTTGTTGAGCAGTTTAAATATCTTATTCTTGACATTTTGTGCTTCAACTTTTAGAAATAGTATTTAAAATATGTTAGATTCTCTCTTTTTTTTAGGGGGGGACGAGTTTCGCTCTTGTCACCCAGGCTGGAGTACCGTGGTCCCATCTTGGCTCCCTGCAACCTCTGCCTCCCAGGTTCAAGAGATTCTCCTGCCTCGGCCTCCTGAGTAGCTGCAATTATAGGCACTCACCACCACGCCCAGCTAATTTTTGTATTTTTAGTAGAGACAGGGTTTTACCATGTTGACCAGGCTGGTCTTGAACTCCTGACTTCAGGATTCTCTTCTTAATCTCCAGGGTCTGGAAATTTCAAAATAACATACCAATGTATGTTATTTGTGGGTCTTTTTCTTTTAGGAGAGAATTTGGTGAGCCCTGGAAACCTAGAAACACATTTTCTTCAGTACTTGGAATTGTACTTGAGCCATTTCATCTGTTTCTGTTTTCCCTGATACTCTGGAATCAGAGAAACTTCTCCAACAAACAAAGCTCCAGTCTTTTCCCGGAGAGTGAGGAGGGGTGGTGAGTTGGCTGGACCTGGTAAAAAAGGAGATCTGAGTACTTCTCTGCTTTTTCAGTAAAGAATTTCAACCAATTTTCCTGTTACATATATCCAAGTCTCCAATTTCTGAACCATTCTTGGTTTTTGAGGTATAAATCATATTGGTTACTGTTGACTTCTCTCTTTGTGAATTTGGTTTAAGCTCTTATTTGCCAAATCTGCTAGAATTTATTCATTTATTTTCCAGATTAAGTTTTAGATCTGTTTTCATTTCTCCTAGCTATAACTTAATAGATTTATTTCTTTGTTATCTTTTTACTGTCATGTTGGTAAAATCTTGGTAAGAAGCAGTAATAAATACTTTCTTAACTAGAAGTTGAAGTTATTGTCTCTTCACATAATTAGTCTTTATTATTCTTTCCCTTCTCTTTTTCTAGCATTTCTGTTAGATATATGTTGGAGATTTTTCATTTATCCTGTATCTTGCAACAGTTTAGCCAGCATTTTAAACTCTTTGTCTCTCTGTGCTGTCCTATACAAATTCATTTATTGTCTCTTCATTCATTCCAATCTAAAGTACATGGCATCTGCTAAATTTTTATTTCAATGACTATTTTTTATTTTGAAATTTTCTGATTATTTTCTCATTCTTATCTCAGTTTTGTTTGATTTAATATAAAACTTTTATTTAAAAAGTTCATTTCCTCTAAAATAAATTCATGTTAAAGATTCAAAGTTGTCTATCTTTGTTAGCATTAAATTTTTTTGTATCTTTTGCATTTTGAGTTTGCAGGTCTATTTTCAGTGTTTTTCACTCTCTTTCTCCTGCTATGCGCAGTTTTCCTTGTGCAGTGGTTTTATGGATGTCATTATTTAGCTTCCAGATCTGGTAACAAAACAGAAGCTGTATTTTCCTGCCTTGATGTGATAGTGCTGACATGCAGATTTATCTAGCCAGCCAGGGGCTTTGTTTGGCTCCAGGCTGGGAGACTATATCTGGTTCTTCCTATTTTCCTAGACCTGTAGCTTATCAAGAGCCTTGCCCCAAACAACAGTTTAAAGTAGCTTTTTTCAGACTCCTTTTAGGATCAGGGTGGCTCCACCAATTCAAGCAGCGAACTACAGAAATCTCATACAGAGCATGTTGGGTCTTCATTGCCACTCCTACACCACTGAGTTCAAGAGGCCATATGTGCCACTAGTTTCAGCCCCTTTCATCACCTAGTGATTCTTTTCCATTTCTTAAGTTATGTTTGTCTTATTTTTGATCTTGATTATGCCATTTTGTTTTTCTCTCTCTGTTTACATTGCTAGACTGAGCCACATGAAATTGCTAATTTGTTGGTAAAATGATAAAATATCAGCAATCGTAGACAGTTCACATTAATAAACCCATTTTTTCCATGTGTTTTGCATGAGTACATCAAAATATGAACATATTGTAACATTTTGACTGGAGGTCTCTAGAAACTCTTTAATCCTTCTTTATTTCACCAATCAGCTCACCTACTCACCAATCAGTCAACCAGTCAAACAGCCACAGACTAGAATCCATACACAGTTCCACGCAGGCTCCCCAACCTGCCTCATAAAGGGCCTTTTACATTTTAGAAGGCTGCAGAGAGGTGGGGAGGAGGTGGTGGGAGTTGATAAACAATGAATGGTTGAGAAAGAACGTTCAGTCTACCTCTTCCAAACTGCATTCTTCTTCTTTCTGTCATCCTCTAAAGGTTTAAACCGAATGAATTTTTATTGACTCTAAGAGCTATGATTGTTTTGCTTTCATTTTTCAGAGGGAAGACCTAGAAAATATGCATAGTAAGAGAGAAAATAACAAATTCATATTTCATTATTATTAAAATCTTGACTTATAGCCATTATCAGCAAACATATGAATAGTCTAGCTGATACAATGAATAAAAAGCCACGGGTAATGGAAATGTCTACTGTGTGCATTTTTGAAATTTGATTTTTATGAAAGACAAGGCAGAGAAAGCTGGAACACAAAGTTTTTCAAAGAAGTAAGAGATCAAGTATTCACCATCATGAACAGTTTGATAGCTTCCTTTAAAAACATACTAAGTTTAGGAAGCACTGATACCTGCTCACCTCTAAAGATTCAGGATCCCTGAATTCTTGCTTCCATCCTGTTACATACCCCTCCCAACACACACAGACCACTAGTCACCTCTAAACATCCATTTTGCCCTTTTTCTATGTAATATGATCCCTGCTCTTTACCTGGGCACATTGCCACCCAATTGAAAGACTACGTTCACCAAGCCATGAAGTAGTTGGCAGTCACCATGTGACTAAGTTTGGCCATAGAGTTCCATGTGACTTCTGGGAAGTTTCCAAAAAGGGAGGGTCATGCTCTTGGTCCCTATGTGTCTAGCTGTCTAGAACAAAAATATGATGATGGAGTTCAAGAAACCACCTTAGAGCCCCAGGGAGGGCAGCGGGGAGAGCTGAGAGGGACCTGGGTCTTTGATGGCTTAGTAGATAGAGCTGCCAAAGCAGCTCTGCTCCGGCTGCTTTCAGACTTCTTTCATTTGAGAGAGACATAAGCTCCTGTCCTGTTCAAGACACTATTACTTTCATTTTTTCTATTCTATGCTGCCAGTTGATAGTGCCTGCAAATGACCCTGGTCCTAAAATAAATTATTATGTGGCATTCATGTGATGATAAAGCTCAGCACTTAACATTTTCATGACAAAGTGGAAGGGCAGAGAGGTTTGTCATGTGTTTCATTGTACTTTAGTTCTAAATCCTTGAAAAACAGTTGGATTTCCCTCAAGTTTGCTTGATCATGCAGGAATTTCCAACGACTTCAGCCAGCAATATTTGAAAACTGTGGTTTTCATGTCATAACTATCTAGGCCTCTAGAGCAAAATCAATCTTTTGTTTTCAGATGTCAATCTCCCTCTGAAAGAGAAGAAATACTTTTAAAAGCTGAACCCTGTTAATCGCTGTGAGCTTGCTTTGTACGTTACTTGCCTGGTGTGTACATGAACACCCACTAATTTCTCCCCCATAATTTCATTGTGTCCCTGGCTAAATCCTCATCATTCCTAAAGGGAAGACCCATATTTGTCAGGAACGTTTTGATTTAAAATGAGAGTCATTTAACTCAAGCGAATGTAAGGAAAGCACAAAGTGTTCATGCCATTGAAGAGTTCGTGAGACATGGAGCTTCAAGCTTCTCTAGGTCCAGTGGCATCATTGGAAATATGTTTTGTTGCATCCTATAACCTTGCTCTCCTCCGTGGTTGCAGGATCTCTACGCATGGTGAGCAAAATGGCTCCTGACAGACAAAAGTTCCCATAGTCCTTAATGTTAATTAACATTACTACCCCAAAATAGGCTGCCTCTGATTTGTCCGCCTTAAGTCACATGATCATCCTTGAACTAATCCTGTGGCTATAGGAATGGAGTGCCCTGATTAGCAAGGCCTAGTCCACATGTCACCCTTATAACCAGGGGCACTACATTAGCGGAGCAAGAGAAAGAAAGAAGAGTAATTTTATCACTAGAAGAGAGCATACTTAGGAAGAAAAGACAACAGGCGTCTTCCATAGGCAATTCAAGAACTTTAAAAATCAGAAGGACAAATAATTTGTTACCATCAACATCTCTGGATGCTTTCTAGGTCACATCCTTTTCATCTTAGTATATTTTACAGCTAATTACATTTTACTGCTAATTAACTTGTAGTACAAGTTAATGATTTTTTAAGTACTTATGATTTTTAAGTACTTATATAAGTTTCTCGTTCTTCTAAACTTCTGGCTTTTCAACCTAGAGATGCATGTTTGGTAAGACCAAAACAATGCAGAAATGGAGGAATTTAACATTCTTTGCTTTGAACAGATGACATAATTGGGTCTGAAAGCTTTGAGAAATGCTGACATGGAGAGTGAAATAGCCCTGATTTAGGAATTGCTTTGAGAGATTACAACACTGAGTTCTATCCATATGGGAAAGGAATGATGCTGACGGCTAGCATAAAATAGACGGTAGAATTCACCTATCACAAGTTTTTATGTCCTGAGAGTTTCAGCTCTAATTTATGCAGAAACCTCAGTGTAAGTCCGTTAGAGAGAGGAAGCCAGGACACGGTTAGACCAAAGGCAGATCATAAGGGACTGTTCGTCAGTCATCCCAATGGCAAATGTCGTGCTCATCCCTAATCAAACAGCATCAATAGCTAAGTGTTCCTGATGTGGGAGATGTATAGGCAGAAGACAGCATGCAGGTCAAGGGGTGGCCCAAGTGTGGTCTAAGATTCCACTCAGGAATGCTGGTTACAGAGAGATCAGTGTTCATTCATCAAGAATAGGTACCGGCAAAAGCCAGGTGAACTCTCCAAAACTCATAAAAGTAGTTTAGCATTTAAAGAAAAACCTGATGCCCAGGAGGCTTCTTTAGGTACAGATGAAGAAACAAAGGCAATAATAGCACAATTATGACTGGGCAGTTGGTCATGGCTTTGATTGAGGGCGTGCAGTTGTCAGACAAATCCCAGATTCCAACAAGTAGAGAGTGTGTAACTGCGAATACCTTGCTGACTTGGATCACAACACCTGGAAAACTTAGGGCTGATATTTCCAGTTAAAGATTTCAGCTTCGAGAGCCTTAGAATGAAGAGGAAAAAGAAAATGATGAATTTGAAGCAATCTTCAACTACTTTATACACTTTCACTTATTTTTATATCTTAAAGCACCTACTCCAGTGATGGCTATTGTACTCAATACAGACGTACTGGATTAAAGGAAGAATGACACAAACATTCATCCGTCCCAATGTGATCATACGAAAAATGAGAGGTAATGAGTGTAGCCACAAATGGGAAGAATTCTGGCTGGGCCATCTGCTGATGGAAACTTAATCCGCTTGCTGCAGGGTTCTAACCAACTGAGCCAACCAGCTTCCAGGCCGCACTTCCAGGATCCACGAAAACTCTTGTTAATATCAATCAGCTTTCTAGCCCCAAGGAAACAATGTGGGTTCTTAGGTCTACGCTTTCTTGAACTTTGAGAACACAGCTATTGGAGGTAGAAACATGGAGTTATTTTACCCCCAGAATGGTCACATCTCTAGGCCCAGTGAATCCATGAAGAGAATTTTGTGATTTATAGTTTTTATACTGGTGAAGTCTGGCACAATACTTCAGAACATGCTCCCCCATTGTATCTTTCTGGCTCCAGTATTTTTTAAAACCCTCTTGCTCCTTATTTATTTCCTTCCTAAACAGCATGTAAACCCTGATTAGACATGAAATCCCTCATAGCTTCCATAGGATTGCTAAATAGTTTTTGGAATCTCTTGGGAATCAACAAAGTAGGTGTTGCCAGACTATCTTGGCCATCATTGGGCTGACAGATGTCATACCCAGGTTGTGCTCATGCCCAAGTAGTTAGTGGGAGCCAGGCCAGAGCTCCACACTGGCAGTCCAAGGGCACACACCATTGGAGTGGGCATGAGGCATAGTCAAATCTGAGATACACCTGGGTCAGGGAAGGCAGGTAGCCTGATAGGTAATCAAAGTTAAACAAGGCAAGAAATAGACTTTTTATCTCATATCAGGGGAAATATAGGCAGGGAGAAAATGTCAATGCATTGAATGGCTTTGTATGCCTATGAGTGCCCTTGTTTTTAGGGAAAGCTTGGTTGAAGGACATCAGGAAATCCTGTCGCAGTCTGATATATTCTTGGTTGGTCACTACACCCTTCATTCTTAGAGCTCTTTTCCTGAAAGGAATTCTGTTCCTAGCATGTGGGACTTCATTTCTATGGAATCATCTTTAAAACACTCTTCCATATACACTCAGGAGCAATAAGCCTCACTGTCATGAGACGTTCATATCTTCAGCTCTTATCTGAATTGTAGTTGGGGAAGGGGGTTGGAGACAGGGACAACATCTTTTTTTTTGGATACAGGGTCTCACTCTGTTGCCTAGGCTAGAGTGCAGTGGTGAGATCTTCCAGAGTAGCTGGGATCACAGGTGTGTGCCACCACATCTGGCTAATGTGTGTGTGTGTGTGTGTGTGTGTGTGTGTGTGTGTGTGTGTTTGTGTATTTTTAGTAGAGACCAGCTTTCACCATGTTGGCCAGGCTGGTCTCGAACTCCCAGGCTCAAGTGATCCTCCTGCCTTGGCCTCCCAAAGTGCTGTGATTACAGGTGTGAGCCACCATGCCCGGCCAGGACAACATTTTAGGAAGGTATTTAGGAAGAGTTTTTCTTTTAAGGAAGAAATTATTCTTCAGGAAGGACAATGTCTTCAGGTACTGGGGAGGAGGACTTCTGTGTCCTCTTGACCATTCGTTCCCCTGTGGCCGCCGGCTCCTGTGGCAGGGCAGAGGCAGCACTCTGCTACACTCCAGTGGGAGGTGCAGCTGGGAGTCTGGGGCCAGGGTGCAGCATGAGCATCGCTGAGCCCAGCCTTGCAGCGGCTCCAGTCAGCCTTGGCATTTGTATGCAGGGTCCTTGAGCCTCTGCATCATGCACAAGCACTGGGAGGAGGTGGTAACACTGAGCAGACATTCTCTCCTCACCCACATAAATCCTCAGAGGGTTTCCCTCTGTGGGTTTATAAAAGCCCTTTATCTAATTCATGGCTCAGAGAATTGAGCTCACTGGCAAGAGGCTTTTTTAAGTCACATTTTGAATAATTTCTCAGCAATTCGTTACGTAGGAAAACAGGTCCTTTTTGTTCTAATACTTAGCCTAGGAATGCAACTCCTCTCTGCCAAATTCATTAACAAAACCTGTGTATAAGAGCTGGCCGGCTCTGGCCAACTTCTTAAATGTGCTAAAACTTGTGGGTCATTGAAATGTAAATTTTTACCTTTGGCTAGAAATGATTCACAAGTCTTAGATTGTAGAAAATAGCAATGTCACTTTCAAACGCCCAGGATAGTTCCAGACCCAGTACCCATTGTGACCTCAGGCTTAACGTGTGGCAACCAAGAGAGACGGCCACATGTCATCTTTCTGATTGGCGCAGAAGGGAGGCCCATGAATGAACATGGGCACAGCTTGACGGGAAAAGAGTCCCCTCCTTGGCAACATAAAGTGACCAGAGCTCAGCAGACCCCACAAGCAGGACCAGGCTGTTCAGGCCTCCTGGTCACACTCACTATTGTCACTATTACAACAATCCAGCCTTGCCACCCCAGGCTGGCCTAAGTGGAGCAAGGGGTAGGGTTCTCTAGACAGTGGAAGAGAGGGTAGTGGCCAAAGGACCCCAGAACAATGAAGCCAGTGAAATAGGGAAAGGCATGAAGAGGCATCTCCAGGGAAGGGGCTGCTTGACACAAAACTGGGTATATTTAGTCCTAATTATATACGTTATTTATATTATGTGTGATATAAGATACCATATTGCTTATATTTAAAATATTTAATATATAACTTATATGTAATATAAATACATTTAAAGTAAAATAATATATTAAAATATTTAGAAATAATATGCACTTTTAATATATCCTATGTATATTTTTAAAATATGTGTTAGTATAGATGCTTGGAAAAAAAAAACGGAAGAAAATTATGCTAATATAAGGCTACTGATTTGCCTGCCACAATTAAAGGTAAATTTTTGCTTTCTTCATTATGCTTTTCTGTATGTCCTAAGTTTCTTTTAGTAAGCAGGGTTTTCTCTTATAATTATACTTGTAATTATCACCATTATTAACTAACATTTATTGAGTAATCATTTTGTTCCTGGTACCATGCTAATCACCTTACATGTATTATTTCATAAACTTTATAACAACCATACGTAATTGGCATCACAACTATTTGTAGAGGTGTTATTTGGTTACAATTAGTTACTGTTCAAGATGCTCAGGCTTCACAAGGTGACTCACCAAGAAGTGTGTTAGAAGCTTCTTTTTGGTCACATCCATAGAACATTCTGTCCCTGAGTTCAAAGTTAAGAGAAGCTGTTTGGTAGGTAAGACAAGCTTCTTTGTGCTAATGTTCTCAGCATCACCTGGGAGTCTGTAGAGGTGGATAATTGGACCTTCAGTTTGCTTAAATCCCAGAATTATCCTAAATAATTACACAGCACCTACTATGCACCAGGCCCTCAGACACTGGGCTGCGGATGAGAATGCTAAGAGAGAAGACAACCCCACCCTCAGGGTCTGGTGGAGTTACACACAGGACAGCAAGCTACCCTACCATGCGATCAGTGCTACAACAGGAAGACATGGCAGTGGTTCAAAGAAGGGAGGACTCTGCCCCAGAGATGTCTACGTGTGGCTGAACATCCTAATTATCTGGAGTGCTTTATAAAATTAGACTCTGGATCAGAATTGCTGGGGCAGAGCCCTGGGAATGTGTATTTTGCAACAATTCTCCCAGTGACTCTGATTTGTAGTCAGGATCAGAAATCACTAGTACATTCTTCTATTTGACTCATATGGTACATGGTAAGTGCCAGTTGATTGGCAGAATAATCTCTTTTTACATAAAAAAGAAAGAGAGAAGTTTTATAGAATGTGTGACACTTAAGATGCGTATGGAAGGATAAGCAGAAAACTTCAGTTTTATTCCCTCATTCAAGCAATGTCCTACAGAATAATACATCTTGAAGAAGTATTAAGGAGACACATCTCCCTGGTAATTTTTTTCTCGGTCTAAAACAATTGAGAATATCAGTGATTGTTTCATATAGTAAGTATTTGTATAAATATTTCTATCATCAAGCATCCAATGCAGTTCCCATGCATCAAACGATTCAATGTGTCTTTTTTGGGACCTACTATGGGCCAAGTACATTGCTAATCAGTGAGCAAATAAAGCCCCTGACCTCAAGGAGAGCAAAGGGGCTTTATAGATAAGTAATCTAAGGAGAGAGAGGAGTCAGTCATGAGTGCACATAGACATATAAAAGTTTGATCAAATCACACACTAGTTCAGTTTACATGAATCTTGCCTCTGTATTCATATTTTCCCACACTACTAAATCATTAGTTGTGTATTGAGAAAGAAACTTCTAGTGTCCTACCCAACATCACCTTCCCCTTCTCTCTATGTTATTGAAGTCAGAAACATGCCTCACGGGGGAAAAAAAAAAAACCTTAAATTTTCCAACCTCCTTTACATTGAAGAGTGGCAGATGTGATGGAAGCAAGTCATTGATTGAGGCTTCCAATAAGGCCCCTTTTTATCCCTGCTTCCCATTCTGCTGCCTGAAGTTCAGATTGCAATTGTTGGAGCTCCAGTAGCCATCTTGAAACAATGAGGGAATGTCCAAATAAATCACAGAGATCTCAGTTGTGATATATTTGTGCTGCTGAGCCATGGCCAGTCTCTACCCCCAGACTTCACGACATGTGAAAGAAATAAATCCTGTGTGTTTCAGCCACTTTGGTCAGATCTCTGTTTTTAGCAGCCATAAATACCACCTAATCGCACCAATTCTGGTCAAGTACATCTACCTCCCAGAGCCTAGGTCATACATACAGATATCTACCAGTGTGCTTCAATGTACTTGTTCATATGGCTTGCAAATTGGACTCCTGTACATCATCAAATAACTAATGAACATTTGATGAGGTAACTTCTATTTCATTCCCCTCAATCTGTTACATAAAGAAGAGTTAGTTGCTTGGCAAAGGTTATGTAGGTAAATGTTCAAGTTTGAGACCAAACTCAAGGCTTTGGGTATCCTATCCTGTGTATTTTGACTATTCTGTTATTGAATCATCCCAGGAGGCTCTTGTACTCTCCAATTAGTCAAGGATAAAAAAGACAGTCTTGACATTTATAAATTTTGCTTAATTGTTGCTTTGCTGCTAAATCTGTGAGATCTGGGGAAAGGTTCTGCTGTCATGAAAGACTAGATAGAAGGACAGGCTCCTCCTTGACTCTTAATCTGCTCCTGCCCTGAAGCTTGCGATTCCATTTCCTTTGCTTAGATAAACTACAAGTGGTTTAAAATTGAGTCATAAATTTCTTCAAGCCTTTTAAAGACCAGCCCCTGCCTTTGATTCCGGCACCTCCTGTGGCAGTGAAATCTGGCTGGAGACATACACATACCACTTTGTGTACATTTAGACTCAGAGTTGGAAATTGACAGGCCATGTCTTACAGAGTGACCTCGATTTTCCAACAGTCTGAGATGGAACCAAAGAGATTGCCATTGTAGATGTGCCAAGGTTGGCAGGTCTCTGGGACATACCCAAGCCACATCTAGAGAAGACCCTAACACCATACAGCGAGAAGTGAACAATTTATTGGTGGCTCCAATGAACTCCTTAACTATACTGACTCCTTGCTTTGGAGTCACGAACAAAGATACATTTTTTAAAAAATCATTATTTTTAAGTTACATACTTTGGCTTAATTACCCATGTCTGAGCTACAGGGACTGAATAATTTTGAAGTGTAAAACCACTATGTTTAGTAAGACATGATTAGTAAAATCCATCTCACCACTAATTTCCTATATATCTCCTTAGTGAGTGTCTTAGTTGGTTTTGTATTGCTATGACAGAATACCTGAGACTGGATAATTTATAAAGAATAGAGATTTAGCTGGGTGCAGTGGCTCACAACTGTAATCCCAGCACTTTGGGAGGTAGAGGCAGCTGGATCACCTGAGTTCGGGAGTTCAAGACCAGCCTGACCAAAATGGAGAAACTCTGTCTCTACTAAAAATACAAAATTAGCCAGGCGGGGTGGCACAGGCCTGTAATCCCAGCTACCGGGGAGGCTGAGGCGGGAGAATTGCTTGAACCCGGGAGGCGGAGGTTGCTGTGAGCTGAGATTGAGCCATTGCACTCCAGCCTGGGCAACAAGAGAGAAACTCCATCTCCTAACAACAAAAAAGAAAAAAACAAGAATAGAGATTTATTTTTTACTGTTATGGAGGCTGGGAAGTCCAAGGTCAAGAGGTCTCTATCTAGTGAGAACCTTCTTGCTGTGTCATCTCATGGTGGAAGGCAGAAGGGCAGGAGATCATATGTGCCAGAGAGCAAGAGATCAAACTCACAGCAACAAGCACTTTTATAATTGGCATCAATCCATTCTTGAGAGTATAGCCTGCATAACCTAAACCCCTCCCACTAGGTTCCACCTTCCAACACTGTTGCATTGAAGATTTTTTATCGCATGAACTTTGGAGGACACATTCAAACCACACAACAATGGGTCACAGCAGAAGACTGTAGGCAAGTGTGTGAGTCTCCCACCTATCCCTGCTTCTTCTCTAGAGTCAGTTCATTGGATGAGAGATACAAAGTCAGAGTAGAATGCTTCTATCTAAGCAGACTGAATGCGTGTAGCCTGGAAATGGGGGCGCCAATGCCTTCTTCTGCACTCTGTACTCTTTACAGGCACAATAAGTGCTGGGCAGGGCTTTAAATCCAAGTCATGGCCAATTCTAGTCTATTCTTTGAGCAGGCCTGACTATAGAAAAAGAAAACACCTACAACTTTGAAGTTTTTTCTAAAGTCAAACCTGCCCCCAGATCTCTCTGCTGGCAAAACATTCACTGTCTATGTTACCCAGTTTTGGTCTTTCTTAACCTCACACTCACAACCCCAGGTTCTTCTGTCCTCTTCTCTGTTGCTGTTCCCATTCTGTCCCTCAGTACAACTAACCTCAGAAAATCTTAGAGAGATAACAGTCTCATTAAATTAATTCTCATTAAGATCTGAATAATGTATAGGCTCCTCACTACCCCTTGCCATCCTCTTAAATCACCTTCAATTTTAAGAATTTGAGTTTCAGTCCCGACTTTTCTTCCAATAAGCAGTACAGTGTTGAGTAAATCACTTTATTGTAAAGCTTTCTTTAATTCACTTATATTTTCATTCATGCATTCAAATATTAAGCAGCGGTACAACATAGTATTTAAAAGGTGTAGAAGGCCTGGGTTACAGTCCTATCTCTAAAACTAACAAACTGTGCAAACTTGGGCAAGTTGCTAAACCTCTCTGTGCCAGTTTTGGCATCTTTAAAATGGAGACGAGAGTAGTGCCTATCTCAAAGAGTTGTTTATTTAAAAAAAATTTTCATCACATTGAGGATGTGCAGGCCCTCTTCTAAGCTTTTTATAAATATTATATACATTATTCATACTTACATATTATATAGAGAGAATATGTATGTAATATTGTATATATAATTGTATGTACTACAGTGTGCTCTTATCTGCGGGGATACTTTCCAAGATCTCCAGCAGATGCCTGAAACCACAGACAGTGCAGAATCCTATGCATACATTATACTTTTTCTGTATTATACATACAAGCAAAATGTATACCTTGAAATACCTATGATACCAGTTATATGATCTGTGAAAAGGTTTAATTTATAAATTAGACACACTAAGAGATTAACAACAATAATAAAAGAGAATTATTATAATATACCATAATAAAAGTTATATGAATGTTGTCTCTGTCTCTCAAAATATCTTATTGTACTGCAGATCACCAAAACCATGGAGAATGAAGCTGCAAATGGGAATACTATTGTGTGTGGATGAATGCATGCGTATCCATACACGTACATGTGAATATGCATGTATATATAAAATAACTAGTTAACTGACCGTCATATTATGAGTAGCTATGAGCTAGGTACTATGATCTCCATATTATGATTGAGGAAACTGAGACTCAAAAGTTAAAATAACTTCCTAAAATCATATAGCTAGAGACTGTTGTAAGGATTAAGTGAGTTATTAGGGAAAGCACTTGAAACAGAACCTGGCACATAGTATAAGCACTATATAAATGTTAATTATGATTATGACAATGATTAGTATTATAACATTCTCAGCATTATACCAGGACAAGGGACGCAATGATTATCGAGACATAGCCCTGCCCTTTAAGAACTCACCATGTGGTGGGGAAAGTAGACAGGCAAGCTGATAATTATGCTGGAAGGTAAGTGTTAGAGGTATAAAGGAAAAGGATGGTGGGAGCACATGGAAGAAGCACTTGGCTCAGCCCAGAGCAGACCTGGCTAATAAAAATACAAAGCAACTTCAAAAGGTTTGTGGGAAATGGAGTGAAAAGATAAAAATATATACTTTGTTTCTCAATATAAACTCCATCAAGCTCAAGACAATTGTGTAAGTAGTAATACTGGTCATTTAGCCCATCCCTAAAGACCTGAGGGTCCTAGGAATTTAGCCATGTCAATGCAGTTTTTGTATTATACACTGAAGAAAAATGGGTGCCCTTTGCAGATATTTTAAGATTAGGAAACAAAAAAGAAGTAGAAGGAGACAAATCAGGACTGTAGGGTGGATGCCCAATGATTTCCCATGGAAACTCTCACAAAATTGTTCTTGTTGAAGTGAGGAATGAGCAGGAATGTTCTTGTAGTGAAGGACTCTCTGGCGAAACTTTCTTGGGTGTTTTTCTGCTAAACCTTTGCTAACTTTCTCAAAACACTCTCATAACGAGCGATGTTACCATTCTTTGGCATTCTAGAAGATCAACAAGCAAAATGCGTTGAGCATCCTAAAAAACTTTCTTAACCTCTCTATGCCAGTTTTGGCATCTTCAAAACGGAGATGAGAGTACTGCCTATCTAATAGGGTCATTTACTCTGTTGCCCTGAGCTTTGCTCTTGACTGGTCCTCTTATGCATTGACTGGACCATTTCCACCTCTTGGTAGCCATTGCTTTGGTTGTGTTTTGTCTTCAGGATCATACTGGTGAAGCCGTGTTTCACCTCCTGTGAAATTTCTCTGAAAAAATGCTTTAAAATTTTGATGACGCTTGTGTGAAATTTCCATCGAAAGTTCTGCTTTGATCTGAAACTGATCTGGACACAAAGGCTTTGATATCCATCAAGTGGAAATTTTGCTCAGCTTTTAAATTTTGAGTCAGAATTGTATAAGCTAAAAAACTGAGATGTCTATGGTGTCAGCTATGTTTTCTGTTGCTAATTGTCCACTTCAAAAACAAGATGACATCTTCCTCAAAATTAATGCAAATGGTCTGCTGTTGCAGGCTTCATCTTCAACGTTGGATAATCCCCTCTTAAAGTGGGTTATGCATTTGTAAACTGCTGGTGTATTTGGGGCATTGTCTTCATAAGCTTTTCATGAAGCATCAGTGATGTCACCATTCTTCCCCCCACGTTTTACTGTAAATTTGATGTTTGCTTTTGCTTCAATTTTAGCAGAATTCATGTTGCTTTGATGAAAGCTGTTTTCAAACTGATGGCTTATCCTTCTTAGTGCCTGAAACTAGATCCTTTTCAGACTTGCTATAACAAGTTATTAAGAGGTTATTTTGGTGCAAAAAAATTTGAAATCCATGCATTTTTTTATAATATGCATTTCCATGAACTTTTTGAAGATCCCCTCTTATAGTACAAGCCAGATATGCGACTTTAAAGTTTCTAGTAGAAAAGTAAAAATAAAAAAGCAAGTTAAATTGTGTAGTCTATTTTATTTAATCCAATATATCAAAATGTTAAAATTTCAGCATGTAATCAATATTTTAAAAATCATTAGTAAGTCTGGGCATAGTGGCTTTTATCTGTAATAGCAACGCAATGTGGGGCTGAGGTGGACAGATTGCTTGAGCCCAACTGCAAGACCAGCCTGTGCAACATGGTGAAACCTCACCTCTATAAAAAACATAAAACTTAGCCAGGTGTGGTGGCATTCACCTATAGCCCCAGCTTCTCAGGAGGCTGAGGCTGGAGGACTGCCTGAGCCTGAGAGGTCAAGGCTGCAGTGAGCCATGATCACACCACTGCACTCCAGCCTGGGCAACAGAATGAGAGCTTGTCTTTAAAAAAATAAAACAATCAAACAAAACCATTAGTAAGGCATTTTATTCTTTTTTGTGCTAAGTATTTGAAATCTAATGTGTATTTACACTTAGACTAGTTACATTTCAGGAACTCAATAGCCTGAGTACCTAGTCAGGCTAGTGTCTTATGTATTGTCTAGTGTCTTATGTATTAGCCAGGCCAGCCAATACAGAAGGCTTTGTGGAGGAGATGACATGTGAACTGAAAAAGTTATTCAGTTTCCATTTACTCCTGAGGAGGATGAGATTGCAATTCACTGGTAACTTTGACTCCAGGCTCCACTTCTCCAGGACAATGCTTCATATGGTTGGCAGAAAGATGGCCCTGAGATGTCTATGGCCTGATTCCCAGAACCTGTGAATATGTTACCTTACCCAGCAAGGAGAAGTTAAGCTTGTAGATGGAATGAAGATCTCTAATCAGCTGACCTCGAGATGGGGAGATTCTCCTGTTTTATGCACATGGGTAAACTTAATTACAAAAGTCCTTACATGTGAAAGGAGGAGGCAGAAGACCAGTCAGTGTCAGAGAGATATGATGTGAGAAAGACTCAACTTGCCATTGCTGGCTTTGAAGGTGGAGAAGGGGCTATTAGCCAAGGAATGAAGGCAGCCTCTAGAAGTTAGAGAAGGCAAGAAAACAGATTCTTCAATAAACAATCCCAATAAAAAGTGGGCAAAGGACATGAACAGACACTTCTCAAAAGAAGACTTTCAGGTGGCCAGTAAGCATATGAAAAAAGCTCAGCGTCACTGATCATTAGAAAATTCAAATCAAAACCACAATGAGTTACCATCTCACTCCAACCAGAATGGCAATTATTAAAAAGTCAAGAAACAGTTGCTGGCAAGGCTGTGGCAAAATAGGAACACTTTTATAGTGTTGATGGGAATGTAAATTAGTTCAACCATTGTGGAATACAGTGTGGCAATTCCTCAAAGACCTAGAACCAAAAATACTATTTGACCCAGGAACCCCATTACTGGATATATAACCAAAGGAGAATAAATCATTATATTATAAAGATACATGCGCACATATGTTCACGGAAGCACTAGTCACAATAGCAAAGACATGGAATCAACCCAAATGCCCATCAATGATAGGCTGGATAAAGAAAATGTGGTACACATACACCATGGAATACTATGCAGCTGGAAAAGGAAGGAGATCATGTTCTTTGCAGAGACACGGATGGAGCTGGAAGCCTTTATCCTCAGCAAACTAACAAAGGAACAGAAAACCAAACACTGCATGTTCTTACTTATAAGTGGGAGCTGGGCAATGAGAACACATGGCACAGGGAGGGGAACATCACACACCAGGGCCTGTTGGGAGGGTGGGAGAAGAAAGCGCATCAGGATAAACAGCTAAACGCAGTTAGCTATTTAGCTCTTTATTTATTTAGCATAGGATAAATAGCTAATGCATTAATGTAATTTGTTGTAGCAACAATAGGAAATAGTCCCATTTTTCCCTTTCGGGTACTGGGGAACTCACCTTGAGCCCTACTTCTTTTATGGATCCATCTTCACCATGGTTAGGTCCTTGATAACCGGAGTGGGGTGAGACTCTGCGGGCTTCCTAGCTGTCCCCACCCATCACTATCTGTGATGATGTCTATCATCATGAACACTCCTGTTTCCTGTGCAGTCTGCTGTAAAATTAGATAATGGAAGTGAAAGTCCTTTATCATCACAAAATTCCTCGCCTGGCACTGCTGTTCATAATTAACAATAAGGGCAACTGAGGGCAGTAAGGAGTCATACAAGAGTGCTGTACTTTCCACTTACTTTTCTGTCAACCTAAGGCTTCTCCGAAAAATATAATCTATTAATTTTTAAAAAGTAATGAGAATATAAAAAAAAGTAAGGAAACCTGCAAATATGCAGAAGGCCTTGTTAGCAAGATGTAAAAAAGAGATCAGATGAGAACCGTAATGAAGATACTTTTCAAAGCACAAAGAGAAAGGTAAACTATGTAATAAAATTAAGAAACAGGGAAATACAGCTCAATTCCATAATTCCACAGAAAAGAGGGTCTAGCCACACATGATCATCAGGAATGGGGGACCTCTGGTGTCCCAGACCATTTCCCTTGCCATATCACGAAAGGAAAATGGACCAGTGCTCCTGCCAAGAGATTTAAACAATGATCCCAAGCCCTCTCCACCACACCCAGCCTCATCCCCCTGGAAACCACATGAATGTGTTCTGAACCACTGCTCACACTGAAACAGGCAGATCATCTTACAGGCCCCTTTGATGACTGAATGACTTCAGTGTTGAAGGAGTGGCGTGTGAAAGGAGAGGGAAGGCTCTCTCCACCCTCGGGCCTCCTTCTCACCATGACTCTTTGGGAAGTAAGAGAGGGACTGGCCTCTCTTTTCCTGTGAATCCTCTTCTTTCTGGCTCCAGAGGAAGAGGACTGAAGGAGACACTGGGGAGTGAGAGAGGAATGCACATCCAAAGTGTGTCCAAGAGCTTGGGATGAAAGAGAAGAATCCTATCAGCAGGCTCCACCTTCTGTTCCCAGCCAGCTAGGCAAAACCCACTTTGTTCCTTTCCTGTTTTCGAAAACAGTACATTATCAGAGGGCTTTTTGGTTGTTGTTGGGTTTTTCTTCTTAGAGATAGGGCCTGGCTCTGTCACACAGGCTGGAGTATAGTGGCGCAATCACAATTCATGGCAGCCTCTAATTCCTGGCCTCAAGCCATCCTCTCACTGTGGCCTTCCAAGGTGCTGGGATTACAGGCCCGAGCCGTCATGCCAGGCCCACAAGAGGGTTTAAGATGCTTGAGAGCAGTGATTACAAGGCCCTGTAGGGAAGAGGGCAGCGAGAAAAGAGTGACTTGAGAATGGCAGTGCTCTCTCCACCCTGAGGCCCACGATGCAAATGGAGAGGGAAACTTATTACTCACTTCAGGTTAGAAAGCGGACAGTTTCATCAGTTGATAATCCAGAGACTTGGCAGTCTGAGATTTATGGACTTAATATAGTTTATTCTTTTGTGGCGTCATTGGTTGGGAAAGCGCAAGATTCCATTAATGAGACTCAAAGCAGGGATGATAAACCACATCCCACAGGGAACATGGGTGCCCAATGAGAATCGCCCAGCATGGCACAGGACAACACCAATCCCCCTGCTGGGGACAGGACAAGAATTCTTGGGGTGTTACAAGCTGATCTACAGCTCTAGCTGGCTTTCTACCCTAGACGGCTCCACAGTGAAGCGGCACATATCTCCCAGAAGGAAAACTCAGAGGCCAAAATTAGGTAAAGATAACGTGACTTTATGCAGGACCAGATGGGACTCTTAGGGTTCCCATCTGGAACCCACATTAGAAATGTGAAAGGGGAAAATGTAGCTCCCTCGTGGGTGTCTACAATGATGTGTCATCTTGCTGCCCATGGAAACAGCAGCAAAGAGAAACAAACATTTGTTTGATCTTATGGACACTGCCTCACACAGATATGGGAAAGAATTCTGTAAATAATTGCTTATTTGAAATCAGTGTTTTCCTTTTCTTGATGAAAAGGAAGCACTTATTATCCTGAAGCACTTATTATCTGGCAAGCAAATGACACAGCTCAGCTGGAAGTTTCAGGTACCCAGAAATTGACTTACTTGAATATTGTCATTGAAGCACTACCTTTAAGCACCTAATTATTAGAGAAGGAAGGGGAATACGTCTGTGAGCCGGAAACTAGGAGTAATCCTAAGAAAACCCAAGTTTTTATGACGCTGTGGTGTGTCAGGACAGAGTCCAACAGACCTGAGGGATGGAAGATAAGAGTCATGGTTCCCAGGCCTTCCCCAGCAACCCTAAGACCCCTGAAATACAACGTACACTCATGGGTGAGACAAAGCAAGAAGCAGCACAGAGGAGCAGCCTGCGACTCTGCTATTTTTAAACTGCCAATTAGAACGCCCAAAATTACGTGGCTAGAACCACCATATCCACTCAGAGTTAATCATACACTTCTGAGCTGAAGTTTTAAATTTTCTGTTTTCCAAGCCTCTGATCAGAATGTTTAAAAAGATTATTTCTTGGCTGCCTCAGGCCTGCAGTTGAGTTGTGGTTCAGGATGATTTCTACTGGGAATGGCTTTTCTTGGTCAGAGTTGTTAAAATCTGTCATACACACACACACACACACATACACACACACACACACACACATATACATACACCAATCTACATATATATACACACAAAAATATATATACACAAAAATATATATATATATATATATATATACACATATATATGCACACAAATATACATATATGCATTTGGGATTTTTTTTTTGAGGGGGATGAATTTTAAAACAGAGATTTTAAAACAAAAGAGACAGGTAGGCAGAAAGATCAAACAATCCAAAGAGTGACCTAATGGTTCCAAGATTCTGTTTGACCAATCAAATTAACATAATTAATGTGGGCCTACCCAGCACTTCCCTAGGCCTCCTGCTAGCCCTCTTTTCCTCCAGGTCTTGCTTTCTGTGCAGCGAAAGAATATGACATTTTGTTCAGGGCACACGACTCCACTTTCCTCCACTGACATTGGACCCCAGAGCTCAATTCAAATGAAATGGGAGAGACAGTGCATATTAAAATCCTTGTGAGGCCCACTTTGAAGACCTATTACACGGTCCAGACTTCACGAAGGCGGCATGGACCTTATACATGGGTTGAACCCCCAGCAATTCCTGTACTGTCCACACTGCACACTAGAGAATTCAGTTGTCTGTGCAGCGTTTGGCTAGCAGTAGCCTCCCAAAGCCATATGAGAGAGAACGGCTCTGATGGACAACGAAAACTGAAAGAGAAAAATTCCAAAGGAGAAAACACACACACACACACACACACACACACACACACACACACACCCCTCAAAACAAAAGGGGCTTTCTAGGTAGCACTTAAGCAAAACTAATTTTACTGAATGGGGGTATGAGTTTAGCCCATGCCTTTGTATGTTTTGAAAAAAGCAAATTTCCATGTGGTTATTTAGAAGCTGCGTCCTAGGCCGGGTGTGGTGGATCACACCTGGAATCCCAGTGCTTTGGGAGGCCAAGGACGCAGGAGGATCACTTGAAGACAGGATTTTAAGACCAGCCTGAGAAACATAGTGAGAACCCTGTCTCCACAAAAACTTTTTAAAAAATTAGCCATGGGTGGGGGTGCATGCCTGTAGTCCCAGCTACTTGGGAGGCAGAGCCCAGGGGTTGGAGGCTGCAGGGAGCTATGATCCTGCCACTGCTCTCCAGCCTGGGCAGCAGAGTAAGACCGCAACTCTAAAAAAAGAAAAGAAAAAAGAAGTTGTGTCCTATCATATGGCTCATGACTGTACATTTATTTCTTTAAACTTCATAAAGAAGAGAACATTAATTTGTTTTTCTGAGGAAAGCTACATGATGTCCTTGAGGACAAACAGAGTGAGTATTTTTCAAATAATGTTCTACAAATTAACAACACCCCAGGAGAGACAGAACGGGAGCGTGCAGAGCCCCGCGCGCTGCTCCGAATGATGGCTGGCTGGTGAGGAAGTCTGTCCTCGGCAGCCTCCTGCTCCCGCTTAGCCCTGCAAGGCTCTTTCCTGAAACCAGAAATGACACAGAGGAAGGACCCTTGCCATCTGCAGCATCTCCTTCTGAATCAGTCTTCAATGTGCTTTTCAATTTCAGTATTACATTTCCCACACAATGCCCCAACCCTACAATCTTATATTTAACAAAAGCCTGCCTATACTAGTTGTTTAAAAAAGACAGAAGACGGTAAACACAAAATTAAATGAAAAATTAAATGTGTGCTTATGATTTCTAAACATGTAAAAATATATCTGTGTGCATGGCAGAACTGCCATCAAATTTTACCTCTTGCGGCTGAAACCACTGTTTAATGTGGTCCTTTTGGTGCTTCAGTAACTATAACCATTTAAATGAATGCAAGATGACGAAGGCAGCAGCATGCCAGGTGTCATAGCAGTATCACAGACAGCTTAAAAGACACGAAATAACAGTGATTCTATTTTATGGTGAGGAAATGAAGTTACACAATAATTAAATAATTGATCCAAAATTTAAACAAAAAAAAAAAAAAAGGAAAAATAAAAAACTAGAAATCGGCAAGAAAGTTCAGATGGAACCCTGGTTTCCACACTGTTATTACCTAGTCCTTTTCTCATTTACATACTACAGTATATCTCAGTCCTGCCACAATAAATAATATAAGCTCTCTTCTCTCCTGAAAAGAGTTCATTCTGGGGGCCAGACAGGGTGCTTATTTCTTTTTAATACTGCCCCTCAGTCCTGTGAGTTCTGATTAAATGGTTTCACATGCTGAGTTAAATAATTGGAGTTGCCTAGTTCCCGACCATTTGTTTGGCAGCTATAATGAGTGTGGCTGTTCTAAGGGAATGACTGATACACTAAAGCAGCAAGAAAAGCAAACAAGGCATCCTATTCAGAGAATGTGAAGAACGAAAGGTTACTACAGCCCAGCCTCCTGGGCACGCCCCCAGGCCCCACACCCACCCCACACCTACACACTCATAAATTGCAAATCTACATTCAGAGCACAATGCTTTCATTGGCAAGCTGCCTCAAAAATGAGAACGCTAGTAATGCCAAAGCCTGGCTCCTAGCCCCTGTTTTGTTTTTGTCATTTACCAGCCAAGTGTCCTTGAGCAACCTGCTTCATTGTTCTGAGGTTGCAGTTTCCTCATCTATCAAAGGAAAAGACTAACAGGACCTCAGTGACATTCTGTGCTTCCTCGTAGGGAAGGCACTTAGAGTTACTCTAATGAAGGCCACCATGATCACCCAAAGCCCCACTGGAGAATCCACGAGCTGTGGAATGTTATTTTAAGTATTCCAAAGGGATTTTATGTCTGCACTTAAAAGCTTAAATTTTAATAGTGGCAGTAACATGTAGCATCAAACTAGGAAGACAAAAATAATATTATTTAAATACATACATGTATATTTTTCATATGTTATATAAAATAGGTCTTGATGTTTGAGAATTCATGAAAATATCTATAGAGTGTCTCTATACGCTCCACACTGAACTGGGGACTCGGAAAAGCACAAGACACAAACCTCAAGGTGCTACAAGTTTAGTAGGTGTCAAGGAGTTCTGGGAGCACCAAGGAGGCATGTCTAATTCTCCCTGGGGTGAGAGGTCAAGAAAGACTACCTAAAGGTAAAATGTGGGCTGAACCTTCAAAGCAATAGGAGTTCCTCAGGTAGAAAGCAAGTTAAGGATCCAAGGCAGAGAAAATACAATGAGCCCAGGAACACAGGCTGGAGAGAGCTGCTGCAAATGGCTTACAACAGCCGGGGTCCAGAGTGCTGGGGTGGGAAGAGGCAAGAAAGAAGCCTGGACAGGAGAACAGAGAGGAGCCATGAGGAGCAGGCACAGAAGGGCCTGGGGGGCTGGGAGTCACCCACAGCACAGCTCTGGGGGCACAGCTCTGGAGGGTGGGTGTTGAATGATGGATCATGTTTATGTCGAAAGAAGATTATTCTGATAGCACAGATTTAGAATTAGAGTGGGAGGGATGGGGGTGGGAGGGTGAAACAAGGATGCAGGCAGGAGAGAGTTTCCTGGTGGTGGTGACCATATTGAGGTTAAAATAAAGAGATTTCTGTCCATACATGATGAGAAGAGCACCTAAGGCAGGGGGTAAGCACACTGAGGCCCTTGGGCCAAATTCTGCTCTGTCCCCACCTGGTTTTGAACAAACCCTGATCATTTTCAAATGATTAAAAAAACCCAAAACCCAAAGGAAAAATAAGATTCATGGCACATGAGAATGACATGAAATTCAAATTTCTGTGCCCGTAAATTTTAACCGGGGCCCAGCCAGGCCTCTGAGTTCACTATTGTCTACGGCTGCACTAGCACTACCATGGCAGAGTTGAATAGTTATAATGGCCCAAGTGGCTTGCAAAGCCAAAAATACTGCCTGGCCCTCAATAAAAAAAAGTTTGCAGGCCCTGGCTTAAGGCTTAAGGATGAGAGGAAATAATGTAAATTTCTTGAGAGCAGAGATGATGTTTTCTCGTCTCTATAGGCCCAGCTTCTAATAAATATTCAAATGCCTGAATATTCAAATACCTGGCTTCTAACAAATATTCGAAGCCTGCCAAATGAAGGCATGAGTGGGGATCAGGTGCAAAAGGTTCTAAAACTATGATGATGACAAGGCAGCCCCAGAAACTGGCAAAGTAGTTTACCTTAGAGGGATGATCTTTGGACCTGAGAAGGACCCAGGTCCTCCCACTCTGCTATGTTCTACCGCCTTTGGTGGAGTGAAGAGTGGGGGGAGACGCAGAAAAGCCCAGGTGAGTAACACAAAAAGATTCATTCACTTTTCTTCACTCTTTAATTTACAAATAATTATGAGATTCCTACAATAAGTTAGAACTGGGCTAAGCCCTGGAGACACATCTGGAATACAACACAACACTTCTAAGTAATTTTCTATTCTCTTATTCCTCCCCTCCCATTCATTTTCCTCCCAGATACTAGGGTAATTTTTTGGAAGCATGAAGTGTTTCTGAAACACACATTTTAGCCTTTCTAAGAAGAAAGTACAAACCCTGGGCCACGGCAGGCGGGCCCTGTGTGGGCTGGTTCTCCCTTCTGATCCATGCTCCGAGGACATTTAGTTACTTTTGATTTCCCAAATGGGCCAGGTTATTTTGTGACTATGAGCCTTTGTTCTCGCTTGTCCCTCTGTCTGGAAGGTGGTCTCCTACACTTCCAACACCCACTCATCCAATATAATTCAGCTCCAAGGGACTAGTTATGGAGTTGGCAGGTGTAAGGACAGCGTGTGGAAATGGTTCTTACAGAATGAGTGAGTAAGAGTGGAAGAGGGAAGGCAAGCCTGGATGCTCAGACACCAAAAAGATTGAATCCCCAAGATCCTGTTTATTAGGGGTGAGCCCAGGGTTGAAACAGCAGGGGCAGCCTTAGAGCTAAGGTTGAGACTCAGAGATAGGATTGCTTTCAGGCTATCAGAGCTACTGATTTTTAAAAGCTGGAGATCTTACACTTTGGTATGCATTAGAATCATGTAGGAGATTATTAAAAATATAAGTTCCCAAGGATGGCTACAAGATGGGCGAATAGGAACAGCTCCAGTCTGCAGCTCCCAGCAGGACCAATGCAGAAGGTGGGTGATTTCTCCATTTCCAACTGAGGTACCTGGCTCATCTCATTCAGACTGGTTAGACAGGGGATATAGCACATGGAGGGTGAGCTGAAGCAGGGTGGGGCACAGCCTCAGTGGGGAAGCAGAAGGGGTCGAAGAACTCCCTCCCCTAGCCAAGGGAAGCCGTGAGGAACTGTGCCATAAGTGACGGTGCTATCCAGCCCAGACACTACACTTTCCCACAGTCCTCACAACCCACACACCAGGAGATTCCCTCAGGTGCCTATACCACCAGGGCCCTGGGTTCCAAGCACAAAACTGGCTGGCCATTTGGGCAGACACCGAGCTAGTACAGGAGTTTTTTTCATACCCCTGTAGCACCTGGAATGCCAGTGAGACAGAACCGTTCACTCCCCTGGAAAGGGGGCTGAAGCCAGGAGCTGAGTGGTCTGGCTCAGCAGATCCCACCCCCACGGAGCACAGCAAGCAAAGATCCACTGGCTTGAAATTCTGGCTGCCAGCACAGCAGCCAGAAGTCAACCTGGGATGCTCAGGCTTGATGCGGGGAGGGGCATCCCACCACTTCTGAGGCTTGAGTAGGTGGTTTTCCCCTCACCGTGTAAACAAAGCCACTGGGAAGTTCAAACTGGGTGGCGCCCACCACAGCTCAGCAAAGCCACCGCAGCCAAACTGCCTCTCTAGAGTCCTCCTCTCTGGGCAGGGCATCTCTGAAAGAAAGGCAGCAGCCCCAGTCAGGGGCTTATACAGAGAACTCCCATCTCCCTAGGACAGAGCACCAGGGGGAAGGGGTGGCTGCAGGTGCAGCTTTGGCAGACTTAAACGTTTCCACCTGCCAGTTCTATAGAGAGCAGCAGATCTCCCAGCACAGCGCTTGAGCTCTGCTAAGGGACAGACTGCTCAAGTTGGTCCCTGATCTCTGAGCCTCCTGGCTAGGAGACACTTCCCAGCAGGGGCTGACAGACACCTCATACAGGAGAGCTCCAGCTGCCATCTGGCAGAGTGGACCTCCAGAAAACTCCAGCTATTAGAAGGAAAACTAACAAAAGGAAAGGAACAGTATCAACATCAACTAAAAGGATGTCCATACAGAAACCACATCCAAAGGACACCAACATCAAAGATCAAAGGTGGACAAATCCACAAAGATGAGGAAAATCCAGTGCAAAAAGGCTGAAAATTCCAAAAAACCAGAACACCTCTTCTCCTTCAAAGGATCACAACTCCCCACCAGCAAGGGAACAATACTAGATGGAGAATGAGTTTGACAAATTGTCAGAGGTAGGCTTCAGAAGACGGGTAATAACAAACTCCTCCAAGCCAAAGGAGCATGTTCTAACCCAATGCAAGGAAGCTAAGAACCTTGAACAAAGGTTAGAGGAATTGCTAACTAGGATAACCATATGATTATCTCAATAGATTCAGAAAAGGCCTTCAATAAAATTCAACACCGCTTCATGCTTAAAAAATCTCAATAAACTAGGTATTGATGGAACGTATCTCAAAATAACAAGAGCTATTGATGACAAACCCACAGCCAATATCATACTGAATGGGCAAAAGCTGGAAGCATTCCCTTTGAAAACTGGTACAAGACAAGGATGCCCTCTCTCACCACTCCTATTCAACATAGTATTGGAAGTTCTGGCCATGGTAATCAGGCAAGAGAAATAAATAAAGGTATTCAAACAGGAAGAGGGAAATCAAGTTGTCTCTGTTTGCAGATGACATGATTGTATATTTGGAAAACCCCATCGCCTCAGCCCAAAATCTCCCTAAGCTGATAAGCAACTTCGGCAAAGTCTCAGGATACAAAATCAATGTGAAAAAATCACAAGCATTCCTATGCACCAATAACAGACTAACAGAGAGCCAAATCATGAGTGAACTCCCATTCACAATTGCTACAAAGAGAATAAAATACCTAGGAATACAACTTACAAGGGATGTGAAGGACCTCTTCAAGGAGAACCACAAACCACTGCTCAAGGAAATAAGAGAGGACACAAGCAATGCTCATGGATAGGAAGAATCAATACCTTCCTATCATGCTTATGGACAGAAAAAATCAATATTGTGAAAAAGGGCCATACTGCCCAAAGTAATTTATAGATTCTATGCTATCCCCCCTCAAGCTACCATTGACTTTCTTCACAGAATTAGAAAAATTTTCCTCAAATTTCATATGGAACCAAAAAAAGAGCCCATATAGCCAAGACAATCCTAAGCAAAAAGAATAAAGCTGGAGGCATCATGCTACCTGACTTCAATTTATACTACCAGACTACAGTAACAAAAACAGCATGGTACTGGTACCAAAACAAGTGTATCAACCAATGGAACAGAACAGAAGCCTCAGAAATAATGCCACATACCTACAACCATTTGATCTTTGACAAATCTGACATAAACAATGGGAAAAGGATTCCCTATTTAATAAATGGGGTTGGGAAAACTGGCTAGCCAAATGCAGAAAACTGAAACTGGACCCCTTCCTTATGCCTTACTCAAAAATTAACTCACAATGGATTAAAGACTTATATGTAAAACCTTAAACCATATAAACCCTGGAAGAAAACCTAGGCAATACCATGCAGGACATAGGCAATGGGCAAAGACCTCATGACTAAAACACCAAAAGCAATGGCAACAAAAGCCAAAATTGACAAATGGAATCTAATTAAACTAAAGAGCATCTGCACAGAAAAAAAAAAAAGTATCATCAGAGTGAACAGGCAACCTGCAGAATGGGGGAAAATTTTTGCAATCTATCCATCTGACAAAGCGTTAATTTGCAGAATCTACAGAGAACTTAAAGAAGTTTACCAGAAAAAATCAATCCCATCAAAAAGTGGGCAAAGGATATGAACAGAGAACTTCTCAAAAGAAGACATTTATGAGGCCAACAAACACATGAAAAAAAAGCTCATCATCACTGGTCATAAGAGAAATGCAGATCAAAACCACAATGAAATACGATCTTATGCCAATTAGAATGGCAAACATTAAAAAGTCAGGAAACAACAGATGCTGGAGAGGATGTGGGGAAACAGGAACGAAGCTATTACACCCTTGGTGGGTGTGTAAATTAGTTCAACCATTGTGGAAGACACTGTGGTGAGTCTTCAAGGATCTAGAACCAGAAATACCATTTGACCCAGAAATCCCATTTCTGGGTATAAACCCAAAGGATTATAAATCATTCTATAAAGACACATGCACACGTATGTTTATTGCAGCACTGTTCACAATAGCAAAGACTTGGAAACAACCCAAATGCCCATCAATGAAAGACTGGATTAAAAAAACATATACACCATGGAATACTACACAGCCATAAAAAGGATGAGTTCATGTCCTTTGCAGGGACATGGATGAAGCTGGAAGCCATCATTCTCAGCAAACTAACACAGTAACAGAAGGCCAAAAACCACAGGTTCTCACTCATAAGTGGGAGTTGAACAATGAGAATACATGGGCACAGGGAGGGAACATCACACACTGGGGCCCGTTGGGGGTGGGGAGCTAGGGGAGGGATAGCATTAGGAGAAATACCTAATATGAATGATGGGTGCAGCAAACCACCATGGCACATTTGTACCTATGTAACAAACCTGCACATTCTGCACATGTATCCCAGAACTTAAAGTATAATAATAAAAAAATATGTATCCAACTAGAATAGCTAATATTAAAAAGATTGATGATACTAAGTGTTGGTTAGGATATGGAGTCATGAACTTTCAAACAGTGCTTCTGAGAATCTAAAATTAATACAACCATTTTGGAAAACAATCTGGCAGTTTCTCATAAAGTAAAACATACACCTATGACCCAGCAATTCCAGAGACCTTTTACATGGTTGCTTATGGCAGCTTATTTTTAATAGCCAAAACTCTGGAACAACCAAAATATCCATCGAAAAATGAACAGATAAAAAAATCACAAATAGTGAAACAATAGATTACTACTTACCAATTCAAGAAAATGAGTCAATCAGAAATGCAACAAAATGAATGAATCTCAAAACATTATGCTGAGACATAAACTAGACATACGAAAATATACTATATAATACCATTTTAATAAAATTCTAGAAAAGGCACCGATTATAGTGATGGATAGCAGATCATTGGATGGCTGGACCCAGGAGTTGGGGGGATTGAGTGCAAAAAACAGGAAACTTTTTTGGGTGATGGAAATGTTCTGTATCTTGATTGTGGAGATGTTTACAGGGGCATATACTATCATCAAAACTGATCAAACTTTGTACTTAAAATGAGTCCATATGGGCATGGCCATAACAAAAGGTTATGCAAATTATATCTCAATAAAGTTGACAAAAAATAAATGACCAGGCCCCATGAAAAAGTTTGTGAGTCACCTCATTACCATTTTGCTGAGCTGCTTAAAATACCACGGTCATCGCTTCTTTCTTCAGCTCTCTCCTCATCAATCTTGGCTTTTAAAGAGGAGTGTCAGTGTCACAGTCTCTCAGAAGAGACTTCATTAAACTAGAAGAAACCTTGTAAAGTCACACCAGTCAATCCCCTTCCTCTGG
This sequence comes from Sapajus apella, assembly GCF_009761245.1. Lineage (NCBI taxonomy): Eukaryota > Metazoa > Chordata > Mammalia > Primates > Cebidae > Sapajus > Sapajus apella. The sequence goes on along the minus strand of NW_022437014.1, from coordinate 6,220,570 downwards.
GCAACCCCAGACATAAACCTGCTCCTTGGCTCTGCTTAGTCTCACTGCACACAGGACAGGACTCCAGAGTGTCCTTGAAATGAGGTCTGAGTGGACTTTATGCTCAGAATGCACACTGGGGGACACCTTCAAAGGGAAGCCCAAAGCCAGACCACCTGGAATTGAGCATAGGAGCCCCTGTCCTTCCTGACGCTCCCAAGTGAGCCCACAGACACTGCAGTCTACTGTGTATTCCACAAGCAATGCAGAGCTTCTGGAGTTAGGTTACTTACAGTTCTGCACATTCTTATAGGCAACTGTGCTTGATTTTTTAAAAAAATGTGTCAACTAATAGGTTACAGGAAGTTACAATTTTTAACGAAAATAAATATGGTACTTTAGAAAAGCATGGGTAATTCTGTCTGTGATGTTTCTCAGGATGGGTTCAGGAGTTTAGAGTGTAATGCAATGCATTGCACTGCCTATGATAAACTGCTGATAACCCATAAGCAATGCATTATGGGTTAAGTTAAATTACCATCCAAACACTACTAATACATCACAGCCAAGAGTAGAAATGAATATTATATTGTCTCTGGCAGTAGAGATTTTACCTTCCTGGAGGCTGACCACCTGTGTTGATCAGGGCTGCTGCTCCGTAGGCACCGGCATCAATAGAACAGATCTATAAAATGGAGCTAATGTCGCAAAGTAACTGCCGCATAAAGAACAGTTTGAATTACAAAATCTCCTGGCAATGCCAAAGAAAATTCAACACCTAAGTCCAAGACACATTTTACAGGATTATTGGGAAGATGATTTTTATTATTCCTTTTATTTTCATCTTTTAAATTTTTGTTCAGTTTTAAGGAAACCTGATTCTGTAGAGCAATTCCTCATTCAAACCCTCTCATTAAGTAAACTTGGAATAGAACAGATCAATATCCTTAAATAATGTAAGACAAAATTACATGTACTACACAGCTCTTGGAAGAATAATGAAACAAACTATCCTTTCCATCAGTACATCTTGGACATATCTAGCACTGAGACAAAAAGGGAAAGGCTTTGATGCCTCAAGAAAACAGATGAGAATATTTGTCACATCCTAGCAGCAGTGTCTGGAGTAGGGAATCAGAGTTTTTCTGGAGTAACAGTGGTGGGCGTTTTAGTGGGCATGATAGTAACTACTTAAGCAGTGCTGTCTATTGTGGTAGGACAAGCATCAAAAAGTTATTGCAAAGATGAGTGAAAGAATGTACATGACGCACACAGTATAATTTAGGGGGCCTTTACGGGGCTTCTTAAAGAGCAATTATCATCATCTTTTTTTCATCATCAATCCTATTTTAGAAATAGGAAAACTGAGGAGCAGAGACTAAGTAACCTACCTAGAGTCACAAAATAGTAAATGTCAGAATAGGATTCAAACTCATGTCTGAGTAAGTCTAAATCCATGGTTGTAACCAATCTCTAGTACCTGTGTAAACCTGCTGAGAAAATGATTTCCTACAATACAGAACTACTGTCCGTGGTTCAGGTCAGTGACTGCGGTTTTCTTCTTTTTGAAGCAGCTTGTGGTCTATATTTATCTGTTGTTGGGTCTTGAGTTAGGGCACGTGAGCTGGATGAGAGGGGTTCACAGGCTGAAGTGTATGCAGGGGAGGGGAGGGGTGGCGACAGGCCAAGGGAATTGCGTTGTGTAAATCCTCTTTGGAAGTACCCTGGCTCCTGCACCTTCTCCACACACCCTGTTCCCAATCAGACTTAGCTTTCAAAGGTATATAGACCACACGGACATCTGATGTGGGTTGCTGGGATTTGTCCTACATCTATGATGAATTTAGGCAACACATTCCAGTTTTTTAATGACTTGTTTCATAGCCTCTCTCAAGAAAACACAAAAGTGTTTAAAGTCAACTATATATAATGAGTTCTTTTTTTTCATGAGGAACGACATGTCAGCTCTGAATGATGAAAGCCACTTAGCTCACCTCTAGTCGAGGACACTGATCAATCCATACTCAGAAAGTATTGCAGAAACCAGAAACCAAAAACGTTCACGGACAGTACTGCAATGGCTTCTGTTGCTAGGGTGTCCACTGATGCATACATTGATAAGGACTCCATTAACATCATATTAATAAAGCTGATGTGTCTTTGGTTGACTGGCCAACTATGGCTGTTTTCAAAGTTATTAAACTTCAGACCAGGCTCAAGATTTATTAAGAGATCTTGCTGCCCGATAAGTCTGCGTAGCGATTTTCTTACAGCAGTTGCTGCTATCATGTTCAGCCACTGCGTAAATTTCCAGCAATCAAGGTTTTGAGAGAAACTGAAATCAAATTTAATGTAATTCAACTACAACAAGAATGCAACCAAAAAGTAGAAAATGCCAGACACAAATGATTTCTTCAGACAATTACACATAATTGACATTAAAGAACTGCTTCAGGAACCCAGGAATCTAGGGAACACAAATTTTGCTTTACATAAAAACACTGTTAGTTCATTATCGTTATCTTTACCATCATCATCACCACCATCACCATCAAGGCTAACATTTACCGACCACTTACCCTACTTGAGGCAATGCGCTGGGCACTTTATTAGCTCATTTATTCCTCCCCCAAACTCTACAAAATGGATACAATTATTATCTTATTACTAGTTTCCTTTTACAGTGAGATTTCTGAGATTTAAAGCAAGTGACTTACCTACATTTACATGGTTTCAAGTGGCAAAGCTAAAGTCAACTCAAGTCAATCTGGGTCAGAGTCCACGTGCTCACGGTGACACCAGGCATTGCGCTCCGTTCTCAGCAGTCACCAAGGGTCTGGAAGATGGGGAGGAGGTAGTTGCCAACAAGGTTAACCTGTATCAATGAGAGACAAGAGATAGCAAGGGACTGAGCCAGTAAGTCCCTCTCCTTTCTCCCCTGCATGAAAAGCTATGACATATGGTTTCTATAAGCTTTCTAATGAATACACCGTTGAGCAACTTCTTGTAAAGTGGTGATCAGCCCAGTGGCACATGGCGTCACATTTTTCCTCACCTTTCCTTGCCTTGCTTCCTTACTTCCCTTTACATGCATGGCTCTGGGTTTGCGCTTGTCAAAGAAAGCTTCAGTGCTTTAATCCTTGCCTTGGCTCTGCTTCGTAGGGTGTAGGCTAAGACCTAGAGATCTAGGCTAAGTATCATCTCAACCTTACATTTTGAAAACTGGGTTTCTGGGAAGTAAAGTGTTGCCCTAGATAACACATCCACCAAGGCAGAACAAGTATTCAAACTGAATACCAACAGATTCAAAAGCTTAGTGTTGACTGAATTAACCTGATTTCAGAAACTCAGTAGTTGCATTGTTTTAAGCCTACAGGAGTCTAATAAGTTGACATCAGAGTCACACATTTGCTCAGCCAGTCCTGACTCATGAACATGCAATGTAGACTACCACACACTCATACAAGCAAAATCAAGTTGGAGGGACAGTGCTTCCTCTTCTACTTCACTCATAATCTTTGAATTGCTCTTAATATTAATCACAAACTTTTTTCTGGTATGTCTTTCTTTTCTGATTTAAGTATAATTAAGTAAATATCTGTTGGAAATCATCTATATGCAATGTACTGGGAAAATCACTCGACTGTTTCTGAATCTGATGCTGCTTATATATAACCTGGCTGAGGGATTGTCCACAGTTTGATTAGCCTTGAGCATACCCCTGCCCTAGAATTCCAAATAAGCAAGATAGGGGTCTTTCTCTGAATTCTTGAGCATCCATCCTCAATCCTAGTTCAAACACACAGAGGAATGTATAAAATTATCTCAAGAGACATAGAACATTTTCTTCAAAAATGTCTAAGCAAATTAACCTCAACTCTTTTATTTATTTATTTATTTTTGAGAAACAAATGTATGTTATCCTTCACTTTCAGTTAGAACAGGCATTAGATAAAATCAGCCTAAATAAGATGGGATGTGGATATGCCAAAAATGGTGGGGATTATGCTTTTAAAGCATCTAGGAAACCACCAGAATCTTGTATCTGACCTGTGAGGATAAAAATGGATCAAACCAGTTCCTCGGAGAAAAGTATTAGAACCAATGCCTAACAATTGTCTTCAAAAAAATCAGCTCCTTCAGAATACAAAGAGGTGCTTGTGTTACCTTCCATTGTCAAAGCTTTTTGAAATATTGTGAAACAAGAAACATCAGCTTATCTCTTGTCTGAAGTGAATGCACAGAATGAGGGAAGGATGGACTCACAGCCCAGGACAAAGAGAGAATTCTTCTCCTGCTTTTTCCCAGGCTGCCTCCCCATCACCCAGGGGTTTGGGGGATGCCATCTACCACCCACCCTCTGGAAACAGGCCTAGTTTCTGCAAGGTGCTGCTCTCAAGGTACTGCAAGCGGCATTTTAAAGACTTCTTTTATAACTTCATTTGCAGCCTTTACCGTTGGTAAAACAGTTCATCTTCCTCATCCTTTTTCAAATGTTTGTCCTCTCCCTTCTGTTAAGAGTCAAGACAGAGTCCTTTTGGAGCTCTCTTCTAACTGGAATGTTTGTGAGCTGTAGATGATTTAAATATGTCCCTTCTAAACTATTGTCTTAGTTTTGGTACCTCCCAAAAGAGGTCCCCAGACAAAGACTTGAGTGACAGTAGTTTAATTGGGTGGTGATTCCTGGGCATAGAATTGAGGCAGTGGGAACATGAGATAGGGAGGGGAGGAAGGCAATAATGAGTGTGTTAATGGGAGGGTTACTACTATGGGAACCTGAGGCTCATGTCCCTTGGAGAGCACACCTCAGAATCACCACACTGGAGGACAGAGAATTGGGTCTTTTCCACCTTTGCCATCTCCCATTGGTGGAGGGTTGCCTCAGGGGAATGAGCTCCTCTGCACTTCCAACTTACCCCCAAGAATTCGTGGAGGCATAAGGAGCGTGCAGGAGGAAACCCTCAGGCAGAGAAGTGAATGGCAGGTGCTTGAGGAGGGAAGCTGTAGGTCCGTTGAAAACTGTCTTCCCCTGCAGCTGCAGTTGGACTCAGGTGGGGCAGGGGATATGAGGCAGGCAACTACCTTCGTCTTACTCCCACCTCTCACATCTCAAATATGCTCGAAAGTCCTTGACAAAATGGCCTTAGGAAAGAATTGTACATCTGGCCTTATTAGTTATGTTATCATGTGCTGAGTTCAACCTCTCTGGATCTCAAATCCTTTAAGATGAAGATGGTAACAGTATCTACCTGATATGGTTTTTGAGCAGACTAAAATATGACAATACACATCAAGCCCTTAGCACAGCACCAGCACAGCACTCAGTAAAATACTGGCAATTGTTATGAGCTTTGTTTTGTATTTGAAAGTAGTTTTTGGTTTCCTAATGCACTTAAAAGTTATGTTTACATTATACTGTAGTCTAAGTGAGCAAAAGCATATGTCTAAAAAGCAACGTATATTGCTTACTTTTAAAATGCTTTACTGCTAAAAAATGCTAACTGTCATCTGAGCCTTCAGTGAAACATAATCTTTTTACTGGTAGAGGGTTTTGCCTCAGTGTTGATGGCTGCTGACTGATCTGGGTAGTGGTTGCTGAAGGCTAGGATAGCTGTGGTAATTTCTTAAAATTAGACAAAAATGAAGTTTGCCATATTGATGGACTCTTCCTTTCATGAAAGTTTGCTCTGCAGCATGAAATACTTTTTAAGAGCATTTTACACCCAGCAGAACTTTTTTTCAAAATGAAGGTCAATCCTCTCAAACTCTGCCTCTGCTTTACCAACTAAGTTTATGGACCATTCTAAATCCTTCGTTGTCAGTTTAACAATGTTCACAGCATCTTCAGACGTAGATTCCATCTGAAGAAACCACTGCCTGCTCATCCATAAGAAGCAACTCCTCTCCTCATTCTTTAAGGTTTTATCATAAATTGTAGCAGTTCAGTCACATCTACAGGTTCTACTTTTAAATCTAGTTTTCATATTAATTTCTCCACATAAAGCCTTGAAGTCCTCAAAGACATTCATGAGGGTTGGACCCAACTTCTTCTAAACTCCTGTTAATGTTGAGTTTCTTTTTTTTTTTTTTTTTTTTTTTTTTTTTTTTGAGACGGAGTTTCACTCATGTTACCCAGGCTGGAGTGCAATGGCGCGATCTCGGCTCACCGCAACCTCCGCCTCCTGGGTTCAGGCAATTCTCCTGCTTCAGCCTCCCGAGTAGCTGGGATTACAGGCACGCGCCACCATGCCCAGCTCATTTTTTGTATTTTTAGTAGAGACGGGGTTTCACCATGTTGACCAGGATGGTCTCGATCTCTTGACCTCATGATCCACCCGCCTCGGCCTCCCAAAGTGCTGGGATTACAGGCTTGAGCCACCGCGCCCGGCCGAGTTTCTTATCACCTCCCATGAATTATGAATGTACTTCAAGTCATCTAGAATGGTGAATCCTTTTCAGAAGGCTCTCAATTGGCTTTGCCCAGATCCATCAGAAGAATCTCTATCTACGGCAGCTAAAGACTTACAAAATATATTTCTTAAGTAATAAGACTTGAAAGTTGAAATTATTTCTTGATCCATAGGCTTTGGGATAGATGTTATATAAGCTTTAGGCATGAAAAGAATACTAATTGCCTCCATCAGTGCTCTTGAATGACTAAATGCATGGTCAATGAATATTAAATAAGCAGTAGGTCTCAACACTGAGATTAAAGTATTCAGTAAACTGTGCTGTAAAAAGATACGCTGTCATCTAGACTCGGTTCCATTTATAGAGTATAACTAAAGTGGCTTGAGCAAAATCCTTAAGGGCCCTAGGATTTTCAGAAAGGCAAATGAGCATTGGCTATACCATATAGTCACCAGCTCCATTAGCTTCTAACCAGAGAGTCAGCCTATCCTTTAAAGCTTTGACACCAGGCATTGACTTCTCCTCTCTAGCTAGGAAGGTCCTAGACGGGATCTTCTTCCAATGGAAGGCTGTATCCTCTACACTGAGAACCTATTGTTCAGTGTAGCCACCTTTATCAATTACCTTAGCTAGAACAGGATAACTTGCTGCAGCTTCTAAATTAGCACTTGTTACTTTACCTTGAACTTTTATGTTATGGAGACAGCTTATTTCCTCAAACTCATGAACCAACCTCTGCTAGCTTCCAATTCTTCTTCTGCAGCTTCCTCACCTCTCTCAGGCTTTATCAACAATGATGCTGTTTCATTTTCTTTTTATTCATGTGTTCACTAGAGTAGCACTTTCCATTTCCTTCAAGAATTTTTCCTTTGGTTTTACAACTTGGCTGATTGGTGCAGGAGGCCTAGCTTTTTGAACTGTCTTAGGTTTTGACATGTCTTCCTCACTAAGTTTAATCTTTTCTAGCTTTTGATTTAAAGAGAGACAGGGAACACTTAGAGGCCACTGCAGGGTTCTTAATTGGTCTTATTTCAGTATTGTTGTGTCTCAGGGAATAGAAAGGCCCAAGAAGAGGGAAAGAGACAGAAAACCAATCAAAAAACACACAACATTTATTGATTAAGTTCACCATCTTATATGGGCATGGTTTGTGGTACCCCAAAACAATTACAGTAGTGACATCAAAAATCACACTGATCACAGATCACTGTAACAGATAAAACAATAACTTCAAAAAGTTTGAAATATTCCAAGAATTACTAATATGTGACACAAACACACAAAGTGGGCACTGATGTTTGGCAAACTAATGCCGATAGACTTAGTTGATGCAGGGTTGCCACAAATCAATTTGTAAAAAAAAAAGAAAAAGAAAAAAAAACACTCAATGACTGCAAAATGCAATAAAGCAAAGTGCAAGAAAATGAGGTATGCCTATACTTTGGTCTGGGGCACTGAGGGGCCACTGAAGGCTTTTAGCCAGGGAGGTGATCGGATCAAAGCGGTACTTTAGGAAGAATTATTCAGCAACACATATGGGTGGGTTATGGCAGGGAAAGATGGGAAGGTGGAGGTCCTTTTAGTAAGCTTTGTCTCCTCATTGCTTTTCTGGCGTTAAAAACAATAAAAACCACATTGATTGTTAGTATGGGGTCTGCACAGCAGGCTCTCTTACACATTCGATAACAAGATGCAATTCTCCCAACAATTGTTCTGGGTTCCATCACTACTTGCAAATAATTTTGTGTCATTAACTACCTGGCCCCACGTGTTTCTCAGACTCTCCATGGGGTTGGGCAAAGCCTCTCCTATTGATGCCTATTTTTATTTCAGCCAGACCACAGTAAGTATAACTTGTGCTTAACATGCTTCACATATCATCTTAACATTGCTTTATAATTTTCAACCCTTAAATACTCTGCATTGCCTTAACCCCTGCCTCAGGGTAGACACACAGGACTTTCTTCTCCACCTAGCCAAATTTCTACAGAATTTATCTTTTGAACCAAGTTAGAGTTCTGTAGATATTTTATTCTTCAGCTCTATCTTAGAGTCCTTCAAATGCAAGTCCTATCCATTGTTTCCGTCCATGAACAGGACAATGAATGCCCATTGTTCACTTTATCATTAAGACAGAGCATCTATTTGCAGTCTTTTCTCTCATTAGAATTCGAAACTGAGAGATAAGTTATTTGGACAGAAACATTTCCCCCTGCTGCACAGCAATGGGCTGGTATCCAAGCGGGGCCCAAGGACACATCTCCAAATGGCAGATGGCGAATAACTGGCTTTGTATAAGTAACTCAACCTGATGATTACATCTAATAATTTCAGGCCTGATCCTGGGGACTCTGCCAGTACAGAGAGCAATCCTACCACCATTTCCAGTATGAAGCATTCTTGACAGCAAGCATGCTTTCATTTTAAAAATTGTGTGTATGTATATGCATATGTATCGATATTAAGATGTATGGTCCCATTCACTTTTGCTGGTTCTTTACCTATTGTTTTTAATAAATCATTATTACTTTCTTTATGTGTGCAGCCTCTCATTCAAACTATAAAGCTTTGGAAGATAATTGGCATCTAGTTATGTAAAGCATAATCATAATGTATCTCCTATTTACCGAGCATTTGTTATACGGAAGACACTGAAATGCTCTCTTATTTTTCACAGTAATCCCATGAAATATGTATTATTAACCTCACACTATAGGTGAAGAAAGTTAAGTAATATGGTCAACACTATTTTGTTAGTAAGGGTGGGATGGGAATTTGAATTCGAGGTTTTTTTCTGGGTAGGGTCTCTTTCTTAGCTTGACCATCATTAGGAACCTGTAAATCTTTGCTAAATGAGCGAATGAGTAAGGGACTCTAAAACTTATACATTTAATCTCTATGTTATACGGGATCAATTTACAGCCATGATAACAAGCCTTGGACATTGCATATGTTCCCTAAATGTAGGTGATTGAAATTACGTTAAATTAATAGTTGTCTTCAAAAATGTAACATGAAGGGAATAAAATCCAGCAAGCTGCACAAGTAGACCAAGAGGACCTATGTGTGGAGGTTCCCTACCCTACACAATGGTCATCTTTATAGCCATCACTGACCACCACCATTTCCTAGGTCCGAACATGGACTCCAATAGGCCACACCTGCCAAGGACTGGCCAAAAGAAACAGATCAGTTTCACCTTGCACCATTAAATTCACACATCAAGATTATGTCTTCAGGGAACCGAAAGACATTGGCAGAAGACTTCCTGTGAGAAAGTCATGGTGCTAGGGCCCAGGGTTGAGTTCCAACCTTCTCACCCACAGTCTGGGTTCTGGAGCCCATTTTCACTATCTGGGATACATCATAACTATTCATATTTCTCTTTCTTGGGATCTAATTGATGACCTAACAGACTGACAAACACACTCAATCCATGCACCATACTCTTTGCTATCATAAAACTAAAGAAGCAACATACTGTTACTTGGCTAGAGGCTGCTGTGCTCTGCCACCTAAATATGTGCCAACACTTCTCCATGGCTAAATTAAATGACTAGCGGGAATGAGAATTCATTCACATTTGACTCCCCCCATCTCTTTTTCTTAGTAGTTGCATCTTTTTAACTCATTTCTCCCTTGAACAAGCAAATTTTTCTGTTACAGGTTATCTCTTGAGTTCACTGTTGTGTCCATTTTAATTTTTGCATTCCCTTATGAGATATTCATTCTAAATGAATTGCTATCCTGTCAGTTACATAGCTCAGCTCCTGGCATGGGAATTGTATTTCTTTAATGGCTTTATTCGTCTAAACATATTCTTTTTAGAAGTCTCCATTATATCCCAGTCCTTGGAGGGAGCCCTGGCAATTGTAGAATAGGGCCTTTGGCTGCTAAGAGGCTTGAGAAACAAATCTGAAATATTTTAAAACTAAAAGAACTCATGAACTGATGCGTGTCCTGGATTGACTGTTACTGGGCTCTCAGCACCAAACACAACACAAAATGGCAATTCTTCTTCCTGGCTGTCAGGGTGCCAAATGAGTTTTTTCTGTACTTAAAAATGGACAGAGGTTCGCAGTAATTGAATGACATAATGTACAATAATTTAAAATATTGTTCATTCAGAGAGAGATTAGGCTTTAATTAAATGGTGTCATTTAATATACCATCCAGCAGATACTGTAATTGGTTTCTTTAGCACAGAACACAGTAATATCTGAGCGTTACTGAAGTGGTAATAATACTAATTTAGCCCAGTGGATACATAAACAGCATGGCTGCCTCTGACACCCCCAGTGAACAAGAAGTAAGCTTTGATCATGACACCTGTACAACTCTTAATCAGTCATTTCTTTCCGAAATAAAATTAGCAATCACTAAAACTAAACAAAATCTGTTTACATTAAACAGATTTGATATGTGGGATTTTTAGGGGCATTAAGCTGTTCATTTCTATAAATACAAAAAGGTAGGGCTGTCTTCAAAGTAGTTATGAAATTACATGTCATTTGAGCAGGAATAACTGCATTTATTATTTTTAAAACCTGATATAAATGCAAACTAGCACTCACGAGTTCGTTCAAAGAGGGCAGACAATTTTCCGGCACCATAACCGTTGCATATTTTAACTACTGTCTTCTCTTGGTCATTCACAAGGACATGTTCATTTCCAGGCTTGGCTCCTATTTCCTCATTGCTCATTCCTGAAATGTGATACAAAAAGGTCTTATTGTCTTTAAGCCATTCTGCTTGATAATTCTGTAAGAAGCCAGAAAGGAGGTCGGGGGTTGGGGTGGGGGGGAATTTACATGAATCTCAATGAAAGAAAAAAATTACCTTCCAAGATCTAATGCCTCAGACAAATTACAAAGTCACCAGAGATTAGATTACATTCCTTTTCTAAATTCTTTGTTTGCAAAAATATATGCACTGCACCTAGGGATGGAAAACTTTCATTTCTCTGTTTGGAAATGACCGTCCACATGTTTATTTTGGACAAGAATGGAAACATTGATTATAGCAAAGAGCTGGCGGGATCACAATGTCATAAAAACAGTCTGGCTCTATCACTGGGTAGAAAAACAGAACTGGCAACCACTGGATAGGGTCCCTGGGGTGTGACTCCACCTTTATAGATTTTCCAATGGGTTATCAGGGATTTGTGACAGCATGTCAGCACTCCTCCCTGCCCCATTCAAACTCAAGAAGGAGGTCAGGCACGGTGGCTCACGCCTGTAATCACAGAACTTTGGGAGGCCAAGGTGGATGAATCTCCTGAGGGCAGGAGTTCAAGACCAGCTTGGTCAACATGGTGAAACCCATCTCTACTAAAAATTTAAAAGAATAGCTGGGTGTGGTGGTGGGTGCCTGTAACCCCAGCTACTTAAGGGGCTGAGGCAGGAGAATTGCTTGAACCCCGGAGGTGGATGTTGCAGTGAGCTGAGATCACACCACTGCACTCTAGCCTGGGCAACAAGAGCAAAACACCATCTCAAAAAAAATAAATAAAACTCAGAAAGGGTGTTCCCAGGCTCACAAATAAATGTAACTGTGGACACAGGAATGATCATAATGCTTCCTATTTTTAAGTTGTATCATGAAAACTCTAAAATCAGGATAATCTCAACAAACTCAGGAAAGCTGGGAGCCCAAGTTGGAGAAAAAGACCCTGAGCCAAATAAAGGCTGCCTCAGAGGCCGCCCATGTCCTCATGGTTAAAGGACAAACCATGTGCCAACACAACCCACATCGCAATGCAGCTGTCATGAGCCATCATAGTCACTGATGGTATGAGTAGGCCACCAGGACTCCTGTGATCCTTGGGTTTTCTTCCTTGCAAATAAACCACATTCACTGGACTGGAGAACAACCACAAGAAAGTTACTACGTTCTGAACAATTGGAACCTCTGCTTTGTTCCCTGAAAATGACTTCAAGCCAGGGTCACCCAGTTGCCACCAGAGCACCATTCTAGACAAGGCCTCACTGACCTCCTTGCCAATCCAGTGGCCTATTTTCAGTCATTGTCCTTCTTGACCTTTCTGGGGCAATTCCAGTGGTTAAATGCTGTCCTTCTGAACGCTCCCCTCCACCGTTTCCAGCCATCTTATGACAGACTCTTACTCCTCTCTGATTGCCAGAGTAATTAGAATGTGGATGGATGTGCTCAAGTTATGCCCCTGTTTGAACCTTACATTGGCTTCCAGCTCCTACAAGATAAAAACCAAAACTCGATGGCATAGCCCTACAAAGAAAGCTACAAAGATGGCCTCAAACATTTTTCTATTCCTGTTTTGTTGCCTGAAACTTCTTTACTGCCATCTGTCTACCTAATCTCTATCTACTTCTCTCTTCTTCTCTCTCTCTCTCAGAATTTCTTGTGATTATCTCAGCACTCCACCTTTTCCCAAGTCTCTGGGTCTTCCTCCATAATGGGACCCAAGTCACGTCTCTAATCTAAACACGTAAACTTCCTCCAAGCCCTTCCTGGCCCATGCACGTAAGGTCTGCTCTTGTTTTGCCTCTCACTGGCAGCCTGCACAGAGCTTGACGCATTATAGGTGTGACACATGTTTGCTGCAGTGAGTTAAGCTGATGTCCCCAATATTTATTCACACTGTTCCTCATGTCTCCACGGAATGTTCTGTGTATCTTAAGTCTTACAACCTTGAATTTGTGCCTTAATTAACTGGATGGGAATTATATCTACCAAAACCAAGACTTCTCAGGCCAAGGACCTTCACCTGGTGCTTGGCACATAGTAGGCACTCATGAAATGTATGCTGGGTGGGGGCAGAGACTGTGGAAAGTGGTCCTGTGAGTGTCCAGAGTGGGTCTCCTTCTGAACTCCTAAGTTCTCTCCCTTTCTCAGGGTGGCATTTCTACAACTCTATCAGTGCCTCACAGCAGTCTTTTGAATTCTGTTTCCTGGATTCCTGCAATGACCCAACAGCCTCAAAGCCACCAAGGACTGCTGTGGCATTTCACCCACAGCCCAACAGCACCCCAGAGCCTAATGCACACAAGATAAAGAAGCCTGTTCGAATCTAATCAAAGGGCTGCTTCATAAGTCTTAATTTCTCCAGATTCTCTGCATTCTCCTGCCTCCTCCCTTAGACACCCACCAGGAAATAACAGCAGCCCCACAAGCCTGCAAGATAAACCCACTGGGATGACAGCCATTCCCCACAGTTGAGCACACTGCCTCGCGAGATGCCCATACATTTTGCATTAAACATAGTGTATTAAATTAAAAATAAAACTTAAGTTGTTAGGTTAATGGTTTTCCCAGGACTGAGGTTGAAACCAGACCACTGGTCTGTCTCTTCAAGAATGCCAGCTTGAAGGTTTTGCTGCGCACCACAGATACTGCTTAGCTATTATGTGGCACATGAAGCACTTTTATTCATTCTTAAACCTAATGTCCAATTAACTGAGAAAGGGGATTCATTAAATAATTTAAACTGGATTTAAATTAAAGGGCATTGCTCTCAATTGTGCTTGCAAAAGAGCCCAATTCAACTGAAAGAATCATTTTAAATCCATGTTGGTTTGGGACATTCTCTAATGTAGGTAATTTTGAATCAGCTCCATTTATATCATCTTTTCATAGGTAAGAAAAAAATCTAGCCAGTGACACCCACGTATGACATTTTCTCCCTGCTAATGAATTAAACTTAATTCTTTGAAAAATTACATGAGTTTTGGTCATAATTATATGTTCAGCTTTTACTTATGAGGACTTGTTAGATTGGAAAATCAATCATATTCATTGCCAAGATGAGAGGAAAAAACCCTTGAGTACCATCTGGAAAACTGGTCGGTTGCAGACGTCATTTATATTAGTTTATTCTTAGAAGAGCTGAGAAAAGAACTCAGAACGTTTGACCTCTACCTCCATGCATTTCCAACTTACCTGCTTAATAATTCGCCAGGAAGACCTGCAGCCCACAGCTGAGCCACAGGAAATACAGTTTAGAGGGTTCCAGTCAATTAACCCACCAGGTATTTGCAGAATGCATGATTGTTCTAGGGAAGGCAAGAAGAGAAAATTAATCTCCTGTTCCTTAAAGTTGGTTTCTCTAAGTTTGCATGCAGTTCTTAATGCCAATGGGAAATGTAACCTGTTAAAGGTGACAGAAAACCTGCAAGTATTTCTCTCAGGTCCAGGCCTTGACCCAGGCCACTGGGGTTTCTACAGTAACTTGCATCCTGCACATTCCACTACGTCCTTTTCCAAAGAGTGAGTCCAAAGAAAAGTACATAAAAATCATCCCTTCAGCAGGCCACCATCAGATCACCTAAGTCCCAAGTTCACTTTCATGACCACCTGCGAAACTCCCTGGGCTGAGGGAGCTGTTCTTATGGGCTAATCTGTGTGTTAATTAACTGGACGGGGATTAGGCCTACCACCTTTTTCAGGTACACCTTTACAGATGGACTTTCTGGGCTTTGGATTTGTCTTTTCCTCTCTTCAGTCAATGGAATAATAATGAAAATAGTTATCATTATTATTTACATCAAAATACTTATTTCCAGTTGCCCTCTTGATACTGGGTAGGTAATTAGCACAGCCCTCCTTTCCCTCCAGGGAAAATCAGGCTGGAGGGAGCCCAAGCCAGAGCCCCCTCTTCAGGCTGTTCCATGTTGCTCCCAATGCTGGTTTCCAGCTGCTCCCCCTCAAGGGGGTTGCCAGCAGTATCTTCCGGCCACTGTTCTTCCTGGGACATCTCCCATCACAGCTGTACCTTCCACCTTGATTGTTCCTCACCCCAGTCCAGCACTTGGGAAATTTCCAGCTGCTCCAGTCTGTGGGTTCTCTTGCCTCCATGAACAAGTCCATAACTTCCCAGGAGCTGGAAAGCTTCATATACATTCTCAGCACCAACTCCAGAGAGTGGTTTCCCAAAGGGTCCACTCAGAGTCTTCTAGACGCAGCTACGAAGGTCTGCAGCCCCTTTAACAAACATTAAGAGAAAGAAAACCACAGTGACACTTATTAAGAGGGACATGGCTACACGGCATTTTTACCTGCATTATTTATTTTCATTTTCACAAAGTCATACAAGGTAAGTGGTGTTATTTTATTACTGAAGGTCGTGGCAAAAAGCCCCAAATTCTTCTTGTGTTCCTTTGCCTTCTCTCTCACTTTTGGAAGACATAAGGAAACCTCATTACTCTGCTCTTGTCACTCCTGTGCCCCAAACCATCCATGATTCCCCACTGTCTGTGGAATAAAGTCCTAATTCTTTACCCTAGGGCACAAGGCCATATGCAATATGATTAAGCCTGCAATATGATTTCTGATTTTCTCTCCTAGTCCTCTACTATATGCATGCTGTGATTCAGCCAAAGTGAATTCCTGAGTGCCTCACACTTACCCATGTATAATAGACGCCATGATGCAGTGGGAAAAGCATTAGATTTGGATCCAGGCAGATTCGTTCAGGTCCCCAACTCTGCCCTTAACCAGCTCTTTTACCTCGGAAAAGCAACTAAAGCTCTCTGACCCCCAGTTTTTAAAATCAATGCATTTATTTAAAACATACTCATTGGAGAACAAAGAGACCCGGTTCTTGCAGCTCTGGAGCTCACCCTCCGGACTGGAGTGGAGGAAGGAGGGAGTTGCTCAGCCTTGGTGCTGGTCCGATGAGTGGTGGGTGGTCAGAGGTGAAAGACTCTCCCCGGGGCCTGAAAGCTTGGGGGGATAACTCTTCCCTCCTCAGGCCGGGTCCCACGCCGCAAGACCACCGCGCCAGCAGCTGAGTCAGCGGGAGAGCAGACGCCGGAAGAGGGCCGGCTGGAAGACAGGTACCGCCTGAAGACTGAGACAGGCCGTCAGGGTACCGCGTAGCAGTTATGCCAGACGGGGACGCTTCCAGTTGACAGGAGAGTATAAAAGCCCTGCCTCCCCCTCACTTGAGGCTGATGCCATTTTAGGCCTCGGCCCGTCTGCACCCAGGCGATCATTAAAACAGCGTGTTGTTCCACATCGCCTGGTGTTGCCTGTTGGCGCGCTCTCGGGGTTCGAACCCACGGTAGAGCCTTGCAAGAGGAAGTTACAGAGGAGAGAACTGAAAGACTTCGTGTGACTGGAGGCTGGAGGTGCAACGGAGAACGGTCCAAAATGAGGCTGGAGAAGGAGGCAGAGGTCAGGTCGGATTATGAAGTCCTTTTAAGCTTTGTTGAAGAATTTGGACTTCATTCGAAGGGAATTGAAGAGCAATCGCAGGGTCTTAATCAGAAGAATGTGACCCGATTTGCATCCTACAAGGATCTCTCTGGCTTCTGTGTGGGGAATGGATTCGATGAGAATGGGTGGGAGGGTGAGACCAGGAGCAGCAAGGCCTGCTAAGTAGAAAACGGTTTGCCATAGCGCATGAAAGATCGTGTGGCCGGTACCAGGGCCAAGGCAGCCAGGAGCCAGGAGAGTGGGCGGACTCCAGGTATGTTCAGAGCTTGGGATCAGCAGGGCTGGCTGATGCTGACGGGCAGAGCGGGAAGAGGCACGAATCATGAGCAGGACTCAAGCTTGGGCAACAGAATGGGTAGTGATGTTATTACCTGAGACAGAAACACAGGACACGGGGAGCTGGAGTGAGGGAGGCAGAAAGAAGGGATGAGTTCAGCTTGAACATTTTTTTTTCAGGTTGAACATTTTGAGTTTGAGGTGGTTATTGGACAAACAACACTACTACTCCATAGGGGTCTTATAAGAATTAAGCGAGATAACATACGCAAAATTCTGGCACCCGGTAGATGCCCACCAAAGCGTAGTTTCCATTTCTCAAGCCATTTCCCTTGCCTGGAATGCCCTCTTTCTCATTTCCGTAAATGTGAACGTAACCCGTATTGCAGATCCATCTCAAAAATCGCCTTCTAGCACTTTCCCGACCTTCCCAGTCAGAAGCTTTCCATATTCTGACCTCCCAGAGCATATACTTGACCTCGCGTTGTCGTTATTTATAGCTCTGTCATGTTGCTCCTATAGCTATGGACATTGCATTCATGATAGAACCCAC
The DNA here is from genome assembly GCF_009761245.1 of Sapajus apella. Classification (NCBI taxonomy): domain Eukaryota; kingdom Metazoa; phylum Chordata; class Mammalia; order Primates; family Cebidae; genus Sapajus; species Sapajus apella. The sequence continues at coordinate 6,203,157 of NW_022437014.1, read as the reverse complement.
CCTGATTGACCCCTGACCTTTACACTGGCATCTGGTATATAAATAATAATGATTATATAAGAAGAAAAAAATTGTTATATATATTGCAATATACCATTTGCAATGTATAGTATATTATAACAAAATATCATAGCAATATAATAATTCAGGGAGCCAATGCAGTTATTACTGAATGTATATGCATATTTTGCCAGACCATTTTTCTCCTGAAAGTACTAGAAAGTGGTGGGGAAAAGAGCACCAGTTTCTGAATAAAACTGACTTAGTAAATAGTTCTTTCATTTCCTAATGGTATGACTTCAAATAAGTTACCCAATATCTCTTAACCTCATGGAAATAGAATTATCTGACTCTGGAGGTAACCATGGAAATAGATGAACTACAGTAAGTGAAGCGTCCAGGACAGTGTCTGGCCCTTCAACAGTCAATTCTGGCTCTCTTCACACTCCCACTATTAGCATTCACTAAAGATCAAGGAGGAATGGAGAACCAAACACTAGCAACATGAAGACAATATTTATACATTTCGGATGTCTTCAGATATATTTATTTGGTATGCTCATTTATAGTACAAATTTCCGGTATGTCTGCTGCTGTTATTAAGACTGCAATGTTTCACTCCATGGCCTGTTTTCATTTCCCATTACATTCTATGCCTTGCTTCCTCTTACTCTGTCATCTCTGCAAGTTTGTATAATATTCAGAAATGATAAACAAGGGCTGTTGCTTTGATCAGAGTTTAACAGAAATCACTGATAGAAAGCTGACCTGCCTATTGTTTGAAGAGTCTTATGAGGATGGGAGATAATGAAGTAGAAAACAGAACAAAATATTGACTGAATGCAGCCACAGAAGTCAGAATGCCACCCAACCTAATCAGGACTTAAAGGAAACAGCAAAATGTGTAAAATTGAACTTGAGAGATGCAAAAGCTCAGAGATGAGGAGTAATTGGAAAATGCCTGCATTGGAGAATAAAACGGATCAGTATCTTGTCATTAATATCCAAACTAGCTCTCTGTTTTTCAGGATACAGTGACTGATACAGTGTATCAGTCACATAATTAAAGATATATCTGGCAAATGATGATAGCATAAAATCATTTGTTTATATTATACCATATTAAGAAGTGCTTTTTAAAAGTTCAAAATAAAAACAGGAATTATGGCCATGAAAGAAGAGCAGACACATCATTTATGAGTTTTCTCTGTGTTTGCACTAAAAAGGCAAGATGATTCATTTTCCATGCAAAACATGCCTGAGATTGAGAAGAAAGTTACTGCCAGCAATTTCTGAATCTTCTCTGGGTAATCAATCAAGGTATAGAATTTGGAACCAGGCAGCTCCCTCCCCAGTGGACCAACCTTCATTTATATCTGCCCTTGTCAAAACAGATGCAACCAAACCAGAAGGCAAGATCCTGGGCACTATTCCAGGTGAGTAGAGTGGAATTCTATGTACTGAGCTTGACCAGCTCAGCTTCACCCTCATGTGTAAAATGGAGATAATGTAGTTTCTTCCCTATGTGTGCATGTTACCCCACTGAATGTGTGGCCCAGAGTTTCTCTCACACTAATCATAGCTTTCAGAGATGGAGAGAGTATAACTCTAATTCTGCGAAAACAACTGGGCAATTCTACCCGAGAAGAAAAGCCCTAAAATCTGTCCTTAGCCCCAGGTCACCCCAATTCTGTGCCCTCTCCTTGCCCTATCAGCTCCCCTTTGACATCCCAGCATGCCTTATAGCTGAGGCCACATGGGTCACGTCTTTTTGCGATATTTTTCCTGAAAAAGCTCCAGAGTTTCAATGCTGTTACTTTCTTCTAAGGCAACATGACAATCATATTTTAATGAACTCATTCTCATCAGCATTCGTTCTTAGTCGCTGCTTTCCTTTGGGATTTTTATGGTCTTAGAGAGTAAGACCTATGTCCATTTCACCTACTGTGCACTCATCAATGGCATTTTAATAAAGATAATTTAAAATCTCACATCTGCTTCTAGAGTTCTTGGAGATTAGTTTTCAGGAATCTGGAAGGGAAGGTTTCTGAGCTTCTGCTGGCCACCACTCAACTTTTATGGCCTCAGTGAGTAGCAAAGGGGGTGTAGGGGGCAGTTTCGGTCAGACACAGCTCCTCTTGTCACTGTACCAGTCTTTCTTTTAGGGTCTGGGGGAAAGAAAAAAACCAGGGGATCAGCTAAACTCCAGCCCTACCTATGCCACAACTCCCAGTAGCAGAAGACTGCGAGAGCTCAGACACACAAGCGCTCGGTAGACAGAAGAAGACTGAGCTGAGTAGTGGGGCAACCCTACTACGGATATTATCATTTTGGGAGGGCAATCTGGACTCATGTGGCTTGGGGACAGCCAGTCCTATTGCCAACTTAGTTTAAAATCCAACGACCGACTGTCAGCTTACAAATGTCTTTAAACTTGGCTGGGAAATAAGAGCTCACATTTTCTCAACAAGAAAGAATCATGGGTTGGGAAACGGCCATGAGAATATGTAGCCAGTTGTCTGCCTCCTGCATCTCCTAGAGAGTTACGCTTCTACCCTGTGTTTAGAGATTCAGAGAGCAGAACATTTTGTAGGCACCCAGCACCATCCAAGTTCTTTATTCAATAATGGTTTATTGAGCACCTACCATGAGCTTAGGAAGTAACAAATACATTTTACTTTCACCATCTGGCTAAAAAATTTTTTACAAGACACTTCAGTCCCTTGCTCCCTGTTCTGAATTAGAATACTAGAATTTCTAAGCTAGAAATATCCTGGAAATTGAATTCAAACCCTTCTTTTAGGGGTGAGGAAATAAAGCCCAGGAGCTTAGGTGAGTTTTCCGGTGTTTCAAATGCAGATATGACAGAGGTAAGACGTGAGCACAGGTCTCCTAGCTCACTGTGCAGTGTCCTTTGCCCGATGCGCGACATTTCTTGCAGTGTACAGCGGCATGAGCTTCACCGAGTCCTCACAGAAATACACTGAAGCACCCAAACATTATTTTCCCCATCAATTAATAAGCCTTTCAGTCTGCATTGTGACATTTCTGGGGCCCTAGGCATTTCTGTCTTTGTGGGCCTCTTCCTCCATTAAAAAAAAAATATTTAAAATTACATTTAGCAACTGAGCTGGGATGAAGTTGGATATATTCATATTATATATAAAAACATTTTCTTTAAAAGTTCATTTTTCTTTCTGATTTTAAAAGAAATTAAAACAGCTTTATAGACCCCTAAAAGTCTTGTGGGCCCAGGGCAGTATGCCTCTTTCGTTAATGGATAAGCCAGTCCTGGACCCACTAAATGCAAGTCACAGAATCCCTTCCTGGAAAGGAGACAGAAATGTGAAGATCTTTCCCATCAGCCAGCTCATAAGATCGCTGGAGAGAAAGGATATAGAAGGTGATTTTTCTCATGAGTAGTGGATCTGCTTCCCTCAGAAATGGTAAAGACTGGCATTTACTAAAATAAAAACTGTGCTAGTCACACATCATTTCCTACATCAGTGTCTCTCCACCCAAGAAACCCAGATGCAAACATTTTGGTTGAGTCATGCCTGTAAATTCTCCCGCCTTCTAACAACAGCCCAGCCATTCAAGGGGCTGAGATAATAAGCCCATCTTCAGCGAGGTAATATCTTCCTTCACTCAATCATCAGTTATATGATTGGTGTCATCTTTCTTAATAAAAAGCCATTGCTAGGAGCTATCTCTACTAAATACTCTTGACATCACTTCCTTTAATAGAGCTTAAAAGTTATAAAATATTTAAGCAGCAAAGCGTGACAGCGCATTTATTACTCTGGGCCATTCATTCAGCTCTCACTCCTCACGTAAGACAAGATGCTGAAGGCCAGTCTGTTGTCTGCCTCCCCTGGAGCTTGAGGGCAGATGCTGAATGCTACCTCATTGGGAAAACTAATTTACTACCAACATGGTCTTAAAAATAATTACTAGATGGAAAAGCATCAGCACAGATGATTACCATAAAAATAAACTGACCCCCTGACAGTGCCAAGTATCTGGCTCTCTGCCCTCTGATTATTTTGTCATATTGTAGTCTCTCTGTACCTGTGGACAACTGACTTGTTTGAGTGAGGCCCCTTAAGCAAGGCAGAAAACTGTGCGAGTCGCTACCACCACCCTATTCTCAATTTTCAGTGGAGAAAGAACTGGATGATCACATGAACTGAAGAGGAACTAAATAGAAAAACCCAAAAACAACCATGCAGCATCACACGCACACAAAATAAGCTTTGAACAGAAGAACTACAAACAGAAGTTGATTAATGGTAGAACAGCAATGAAAAGCCACAACCGTCCAGAGCAAAACTCATACTCTGTACTGATAAGGATGCATTCTTTCTCACGTTTCAAGAATTCCAGTAATCTATAAAAGGGTTCTATGACCAGTAAGAACGTTTCCAAATAAGTAAGTCATTTTAATAGCATAGCTATTGTGCCTTAGATGGCTCTCCTAATGTGTTAATTTACAAGTGTGAAATTTCAGTAAGCTTTAATAATTCGGTTTGTAAGTTACTAGATATTAGTTGTAAGTGAAAACAAAAATCTGTAAAATTATGAATCCACTTGCATATATGATCCAAAGAAAAGACTTGTTTTTCTGAACTCGTTTTCACCTCACCCTTGAAAGCTACCAGCGGGCTACTCTTAGATAAGCATTGTTATGTTGAGATATGCCTCACACATAGTAGGTGCTCAGCAAAGCATAAAAGTTTGATCCTAATAGCTCCCACCATTCTCTCCTACCCCTTTCTCCTCAGTAGTATGATAAATCATCACCTTTCTAAGAAAACACATGTTTGCTTGGTATAATGCAGAGTCTGAGAGCCAGGATATGAAGTCCCTATTCTTTATTCTTGAAAAGCAACTCTCAGAAACATCCACAACTCTTTTGCAGGTGAGATAAAATTAATCTCTTTAATGTCTTTAAAGTGAGTGGTTGCAGGCTTTGAGAAATCAGACCAAAAATGGAAAATGTGGAGTGGAATGTGAGTCTGTAATTAGGTGGTAGCTCATGTCCTGACAGATGATTCCAGAGAAAAAAAACAAACAAAGCCTGCCATATGTTCAGCTTTCTGTTAAACCACTGTAGACGGAGATCTTTATGGAATATTCTATAGCATATGTCTAGTCAGTATGTTTGTTCCTCCCTACTTGTTGCCAAGTTCTAAATGCTTAAAATAATTAACCTTTGCCTCCTCTTCAGAAAGCTTTGCAATACATTCCAAAAAGGCGGCTTTATTCTGTGAACTTTAGAGGCAGTATCCCGCTAAAAATCACCAATGAAATAGGTTTATTCTCCTCTGAAATTCAACCCCAGCATTTATGGTAGGAAATCTGTTTTCCAGAATGCAATTCAGCTGGTTGTACAAACATGTGCCAAACACTAGCTTTTCAACCATTACAAAATACATACATAAGAGATAATATTGATGAAACAGGCATGGTATTCAGTGTTAAGTTGCTATTTGCAAGAACATGGGTTTTTAAAATCTGTTGTTTTACTGAATATTGACTAAGTACCTACTACATGCTAAGTGCTTCAGATGCAAATATAAGTGAGACCAGTTCTCTGATCAGAAGAACTTATACTGAAATGGTGGACACATGCCTGCAAAGAACTATTTCTCTTACAAAAGGAAGACATGGGGGATCATACTGTGTCGATCAGCTAAGCTGGATCCGTGTTTCTCAGAATCCTTTTCCCTGCACAGTTCTAGGTTGCCATGGGCCATAAGCACTGTTTTACAGCCAACTTGAAAGCAGAAGTGAAATCGTCACATTCCTTTTACACTGGAGCAGGGCCAGGGGTGCTCTGGGATCTCACATATGCGGCTGCTTTCCTGCAGGTAGAGGGCGGTGCAAAACAAGGTCCACACAGACTCCAGCTCCTGCCAGATCCTTTTTCAGCTTCTCTGACTGCTTGGCCAGGTGCATATCAAGCATGAAAAAGTGTACCAGCTTCTCTTGTAGAACATCTGCATCATTAAAGTTGAAGGCTTTGATTTCCAACCAAGGTTCCACACCAACACGAGTTCCAGTTCATCCTCAAAGGCACCATTCAGGTTCCATTCTATCCTATCTTCCCTTTTCAACTGCCTGCCTTCAAGGCAGACGCAACAACCTCCCAAAGGCTTTTTAACCAACTAACTAGTGCCTGCAATTGTGAAATGTCAAGTTCCTACAATAAGTCATGCATATCCTAGTGGTTCTGTCAGGAGACATCAAGAAATGTTTCTTAACCAATGATACTTGAGTTGAGGGTTTTCAAAGATGAAGAGGACTTCTGTACAGAAAGTAAGAACAAGACCTTGCATGCATGGGGAGTAGCACACACAAAGGCTTGAGGATACCCAAGAGTATCACAGGTTCAGGATATAATAAACCCCAATGTTTGTAGGAGAGGGTCCTAAGAGTGGAAACCATAAAGGTGGGGCTGAGGTAGCTCCATGTGGGCCATGCTAAAAAGTCTGAGTGAAATCCAGTCGGCAATCAGGAACCATAGAAACATTTTAAGCAGATGCTGCATGGAGATGTGTGTGTCTGTTGTGTGCGTAAACTAATTAGATTTGTATTTTAAAGATAATGCTGGCAGCTGTGTGAAGGATGGATTAGAAGGTATAGGACAGGACCAGAGCCAGAGAGTTTGGTTAGGTGCCCGTTGCAATACTAATTAGCAAAAGATAAAGGACGGTAGAAGTTGGGGAAAGTCACCTGTTCTGTAGAGTCTAAAATTTCATTTTGTCTATACAATTATAGGAGACATAAATTCAATCACCATGCAAACATGCACGATCTTCCCTCTAAAACTGTTCATCTTCACTTAGAGTTGAATCACACTGACTCCCCGTACCAGTTAGGAACCCTCAAGGTGAAAAAAAATCAAGAGACCTAATTTTAACCAATCTAAACTATAAAGGAATGTAATGCAAGGTTCAGAGGCTGGACTTCAAGATTGGTTTGACCCAGAGCTTCAACCATGTCCCCCAAATTTGGTGATTTTTGTCTCTCTGCTCTACCTTCAAAGAAAATTAAAACAACATACACACCAAAAGCAATAAACAGATTTCTTCATTTGCTTGCCACTGTAACAAAATACCTTTGACTGAGTAATTTGTAAATAATAGAAATTTATTTCTCAGAGTTCTGGAGGTTGCAAAGCTCAAGATCAAGATGCTAACAGATTCAGTGCCCAGTGAGAGCTTATTCTCTGCTCCTTATGTCCAAAGTGGCACCTCTTGCTGCTATGTCTTCATCTGGTGGAAAGAGAGGAAGGGCAAAAGGACCAAAAGGAGGACTAGCTCTTCAAGCTCTTTTATGAGGACACTAATCCCATCGATGAGGACAGAGTGCTTATGGCTCAATCACCTTCCAAAGGCTCTATCTCTTAATACCATCACCTTGGAGTTTAAGTTCCAACAAATGAATTTTGGACAGGCGCATACATTCAAACCATAGCAACAAATAACATGTGTGAAGCATTATTTTGCATCAGGAACTGTTTAAAGAGCTTTAGATGTATTTACCAGGTTTCATCCTAAAGTAAAGTGCTACTAGCAGCAACTAGAAGTACACAATTCCTTGAACACAGATAGCAGGAAATGAAATAATCTTTCTCTGCTATCACCCAACAGTATTCATCCCAAACCAACTGCTATAGAAATAGCAATGAGATTATACTCACTACTCTAATCAAAACTCATTCTGAATCTGGGGGTAGTGTCAATGATCAACAAAATAATTTTTAATTCCATTATAAGTGAGAAGAGGAGCCTGGGAAATCAACTAACAATACTGATTATTTGTATTATTATTGGTTAAGCGTCCCAGCCCTGGATCTGTACTCTTCCCTCTTGTGCTCTGCTTGTGATAGCTGTTATTGCCATGAAAAGTGGCTATTTAGTCCCACAAATAAATGCTAAAGGAATGAAGAAAAGACAGTCTTCTTTTCTCACCATTATAATTTTCTTATTCTTTCATTGTATTATAAGCACAGTCTCAGGTCCCAGTAGGCTTGTAGCTCACTGACGATCTGATTTGTCATATAATTTTGCATCACCTAAAGCCAACAGATAGAAAGCATTAAGAAATGCCTTCTAACCTGAGTTGGAATCATGGAGTCTAAACCCATAGCTACATGGTGCCATAATAGTGACATGTATCCAGTTGATTCCGTCCATTTTTACTTCAAGAATTTGGAAGCTCTGTTATTCAGCACATACACATTTATGTTTATTATGTATTCCTGCAGAACAAACTTTTTTATCATTTAGTCATGTTCCTTTATATCTATTTTTTCTGATATTAATATAGCTACTCTAGTCTCTTATATTTTCAATTTGTGTGATATATCCATTTTCCAGCCATGTACCCTCAACCTACATTGTTTATATGTTTAAAATGCAACTTTTACAGACAGCATCTAGTTGGGTAGTGCTTTGTAAAATCCACGTTGACAACCTCTGCCTCTGAATTGAAGTGTTTGGCTCATTAAAATTTAACGCATTTATTCATATGTTTAGATTTAGGTTTACCATTTTATTATCTATTTCCTGTTTGGCTGACAGTTTTTTTTTTTTTTTTCTTCTGTTCTCTCTTTCCTGACTTCTATGGATTTACTTTAATATGTGTTAGAGTTCTCTTTTAATTACTTTCTTGGCACTTTAGCTGTATCTCCTTGCATTACTACTTCATATTTGCTGCAGTGATTACAAGATATATTCTTAACTTTGCAGACCACTCAAGGTTATTATTGTACCATTTTACATAAAATATGCTCTAATCTCTTCCTTTATCCTGCATTTTATTTATTCTCTTGTTGTCTTATGAATTCCATTCTCATATATTATGAACCCTACACAAAACCTTATTTTTAAAGTTATCTTTATTTAAAAGAAACAAAGGGGGAAATAGTCTTTTATATTTACCTATTGCTATATTATCTTAAGTAACCTTCATTCCTTCCTTAAGATTCAAGTTTATCTTCAGTATTATTTCCACTTACCTTGGAGAGATTTCTTTAACATTTCTTGTAGTGCAAAACCACTGAAGATAAGTTCTCTTAGATTTCCTTATCCAAAAATATGTTTAGTTTATATCCATTTTGAATATTTGTGCTGAATGTAAAAACTTCGGAATTGATAGACTTTATTTTTTAAGTATGCAAAACACATTGTTTTGCTGTCTTCTGACTTCTGTAGTTTCTAAGGAGAAGGCATCCTGTCATTTAAATCATTCTTCCCTCATGGTTAGGAAGAATCAATATCATGAAAAAGGCCATAATGCCCAAAGTAATTTGCAGATTCGGTGCCATCCTCATTAAGCTACCATTGACTTTCTTCACAGAATTGGGAAAAAACCACCTTAAACTTCACATGGAACCAAAAGAGAGCCCGCATAGCCAAGTCAATTCTAAGCAAAAAGAACAAAGCTGGAGGCATCATGCTCTCTGACTTCAAACTATTCTACAAGGCTACAGTAATCAAAACAGCATGATACTGGTACCAAAACAGAGATAGAGACCAATGGAACAGAACAGAGGCCTCAGAGACAATGCCACACATCTACAACCATCTGATCTTTGACAAACCTCGCAAAAACAAGCAATGGGGAATAGATTCCCTATTTAATAAATGGTGTTGGGAAAACTGGCTATAGTTTATAGCCTTATGCAGAAAGCTGTAACTGGATCCCTTCCTTACACCTTATACAAAAATTAACTTCAGATGGATTAAAGATTTAAACAGGAGACCTAATACCATAAAAACCCTAGAAGAAAACCTAGGCAATACCATTCAGGACATAGGCATGGGCAAGGACTTCATGACTAAAACACCAAAAGCAACAGCAACAGCAACAAAAGTCAAAATAGACAAATGAGATCTAATCAAACTAAAGAGCTTGTGCACAACAAAAGAAACTATCATTAGAGTGAACTGGCAACCAACAGAATGGGAAAAAATTTTTGTAATCCACCCATCTGACAAAGGGCTAATATCCAGAATCTACAAAGAACTTAAACAAATTTACAAGAAAAAAATAAACAACCCCATCAAAAAGTGGAAAAAGGATATGAACAGACACTTCTCAAAAGAAGACATTTATGCAGCCAACATATGAAAAAAAGCTCATCATCACTGGTCATTATAGAAATGCAAATCAAAACCACATTGAGATATCATCCCATACCAGTTAGAATGGCGATCATTTAAAAATCAGGAGACAACAGATGCTAGAGAGGACATGGAGACATAGGAATGTTTTTTTACACTGTTGGTGGGAGTGTAAAGTAGTTCAACCTTTATGGAAGACAGTGTGGTGATTCCTCAAGGATCTACAGCTAGAAATACCATTTGATGCAGCAATCCATTACTGGGTATATACCCAAAGGATTATAAATCTTTCTGTTACAAAGACACATGTACACATATGTTTATTGTGTCACTGTTCACAATAGCAAAGACTTGGAACCAAACCAAATGCCCATCAATGATAGACTGGATAAAGAAAATGTGGCACATATATACCATGGAATACTATGCAGCCATAAGAAAGGATGAATTCATGTCCTTTACAGGGACATGGATGTAGTTGGAAACCATCATTCTCACCAAACTGACACAACAGAAAACCAAACATCACATGCTCTCACTTGTAAGTGGGTGTTGAACAACGAGAACACATGGACACAGGGAGGCAAAAATCACACACTGGACCCTGTTGGGGGTTAGAGGGCTAGGGGAGGTTTAGTAGGGGGTGAGGGGATAGGGGAGAGATAGCATTAGGAGAAATACCTAATGTAGATGACAGGGTGATTGATGCAGCAAACTCCCATGGCACATGTATACCTATGTAACAAACCTGCATGTTCTGCACATGTACACCAGAACTTAAAGTGTAAAAAAAAAAAAAAAAAAAGAAAGGACATCATTCTTCCCCTTTAGGTAATGTATCAGTTTTCCCTGGTTGCTTTCCATATTTTCTGTTTATGTTTGGATTTATTTCAACTGTTTGACTAAGAGATATTTAACCATGATTTTCTTCATCTATGTCCTATTTGGGGATCATTGAGTTTCTTGAATTTGTAAATTTAGGTGTTTCACCAATTTTGAGAAATTTTTGGCTATTATTTCTTCAAACATTCTTACTGCCCCATTTTGCCTCTTCTTCTCCTGGGACTCCAGTTACATATTGTTGGACCCTTGCTGTTGTCCCCACATTCTTGAAGCTCTGTTTATTTTTTCTATCAAGTTTATTGACTCCTTTCTGTTATCTCTATTCTGCTATCAAAGCTATCTAGTAGTTTTTGCTTATTTTAGATATTATAATCTTCCATTCTAGAATTTTCATTTGATTTTTTAAAAATATTTTCTATTTCTTTGCTGCAATTTCAAAATCCCATTTATTACAAGTACATATTCTATTATCTCATTGGGCATAGCTATGATAGTTCCTTGTCTGAGAATTCCAACATCTAGATTACCTTGGGGTACGCTTCCAATGATCATTTCTTTGAAGGGGCCTGGGTCATACTTTGCATGTCAAACGATTTGGGCCTGTATTCTGCACATTGTAAATGTTATGTTGTGGAGGTTTTGGATTCTTTTGTTAAATTTATTCTTACTATTTTATGTTATTTTGAATAAATTTTTTTAATTTTATAATGTCTTTTAGGAAAAAAACAGTTCAGGCATCAGGAAGGGACCAGAATAAAACACAAAACAAAGCAGGGTCTGTAAGGGATCTATAGCATCATCTCTGATAGGAGATGGCAGAAATGCTGGCCAATGACTGAGTGGTAAAATGAGGTAGTTTAAGATATTGCTTCCTTCTCCCCTTCTATATCTGAGTGGGAGAGAGCCACCACAAAGCTCTTACCCTGTGATCCCCTTTCTGGGCCAGCCTCTAGTGCTGTTAGTGCTGGTGGCATTTCCTGATGACTCCATGAAGTGGATGAAGGGGGCATACAGAGGGGGCAGTCAGCAGAGAAGAAGGCTGGCTTATCAGGGGAGTACGTCTTCAGTACTAGAAATAGCTTTTGGAAATAATGGCTCATATCTGTAATCCCGTCACTTTGAGAAGCTGAGGTGGGTGATTGCTTGAGCCCAGGAGTTCAAGACCAGGTTGAGCAACATGGCAAAACCTGTCTCTATGAAAAAAAAATTAAAAATTATCCAGGCATGGTGGTGCACACCTGTAGTCCCAGCTACTTGGGAGGCTGAGATGGGAGAATTACCTGAGCCTAGGGAGGTCGAGGCTGCAGTGAGCTGTGATCATGCCATTGCTCTCCAGCCTGGGTGACAGGAGTGAGATCTTGTCCCCCCCCCAAAAAAAAAGAAATAAAGAAAGAAAAAGAAAGGAACAGTAGCTTTAGTCACCACACTCTGCTAATATAGTTAGCGATGGCTTTAAATCCTATTTTTAAAGCTATGCTTCAACAAGAGACAAGTCTAGAGAATTTAATTCAGTACATGCTCCAAAGCATATTCAAAGTTACTTTAAATGTGTTGCCTAAAATATTTTAAGAACAAAGTAGGGTATTAATAAATAATAAATAAATAAATACCTATTTCTGTAAGTGGGTCAAGAAAAGCAGAGACATAACCACTATTCTACAGATATCTATTGGGACTCCAAAAAAATAGAGTGTGCCTCAAATAAAAACTCTCCCAAGGGATCTGTGGACACAAAATACTTCTACCACTAACCCACTGAGTCATAGACCCAAGGGAGATCTTGAAGTCATTTCGTCCAATCTCCTACCCAAATCCAATGTACTAGACTCTAGTACATTGCTTAGGGATAAGAAAGACGACAATAATAAAAAACATTTCTGTGTAGTTTACTATGTACTTCATAACATTAATTTCTTTAAACCTCAGAATTACCTTGGAAGATAGGTAGTAGAATACGCCCATTTTACAGAAAAGGACAACTGAAGACAGAGGCTTAAATGTCTATCCAACTTCTGCTTAAATGTTACTGCCTTGTAGTTCCATTATGAAAATGACATGCTTGATAGAAAGCTCCCCTTATAAAAATTAATCCCAAAAGTGTTTCTTCCCTAACAACTCCAGTTCATTTTTAATTCAATCTGAACTGTTTCTTCTTCCTCCCAAATGATAGGAATTCCCAACCCAAACTCAGCACGCACTTGAGTCTGTTGCCCTCCCTGCATGAAGGCAATGTTTTCTGGACAGCATCCCTTGGCATCATTCTAAAGGTTATTGCCTGAATTACAAATTTACCTTTGCCCTTTGCTTCAAGGAAGACCCCAATTACCACACTGCTTCTTCCAAGGGTCCGGGAGCTCTGGGCAGGCAATAATTCAGGTCTCTTTAACAAGTAGGCAGTGGTTCTGTTGTCCAGGGGCCGTCACTCAATAAGCATGCTGTGCTTCGAACTTCCCCCATCTCCACTTACCTCTGAAATTAATTACCTTGCTAGCTACAGAGGCCGTACAGCCATGCTAATGAGCTGCTGGACGATGGTAGTTTTTGTTCTCCGGAGAAAAGCCACAATGCAGTGGCAGAAACAATGGGAGCCTCCGGAAGTTCAGGTCAGCTCCTCTCTAAGACTAAGCTTCAGAAATTCTCAAAATACCACTTAGCAGGGAGACGGACTTGGATGCAAATTCCTCCTGGTGCTGAACATGTCCTTTAATTAGCATCAGGGAAATAAAGAGAAATGAAGATTTAAAGGTCACTGCATTAACATTTTACCCCCATTTCTGAATAGCTTTGTGTGTATACTAATCTTCTACCCATTCCGTCTATTAATCACTGTCTCTAAGGAGAATTTGGCCAAAGCAGATTAGCCAACCAGTTTCCTGATGGCAAAATTCTCCTCCATAAATAATAAAAAAAAAAAAATCACTGCCTATTTGTTCAATATTAATGTTTTCATGTAAATGAGCACAATAGGGGTGGTTAAAATTTTAGTTCCCACTAAAAAGAACTCAGAATTTCTTGTTTCTCTGCAAACCAAGATCAGTGTCAAGATTTTTTCCTTTTTTAACCTCCAAATCTGGCCAGTTATCCTTCTCCCTAGAAGGATTTCATTTTACAAAATGCCCATTAGTGACAGATTCTTTTCCTAGATGAACTTAGAAGTCACTACAATCTTTCCTTTGCAAAGAACGCAATATATTCTTTAGATTTGAAAACTGTTGAGTCCAGAAGAAAGGCTTTATGAAACAGTTTGGAACTCAGCATCTTCTAGTCACTGTACCTATATCTCACTGCACCGCAGTCCTCCACCATTTTCAATAACCTCAAAGCCTTTCCCTTGAAATAGCGCCTTTCCATACTGCCCCGCTCTCCTCGTTCCTGAATGAATGAGAGGGGGAAACATTACCACAATGCTTGTTCAGAGAAAGCATTGCTGCTGGGGGTTTCCTTCCGGAGGTCATCAAACTGACTTGCACTGCTGCTTCAGCTGTACCCTTTCATCAGAAACATTTTACACTGTATCATGGAAAGACAGTCTCAGAGAAAACCCATCCCGGGTGCTACCCTCACACGGACACATCTCAGAGTCTGAGGAGCTGGGGGTCTGGACACCAACCATTCTGACCAGTGATCACAGCCCTGAGTTTCAGTAACCAACAAACCACATTTGTTTCTATAGCACATTCACATTGCCTTTCTTCTGCACGCACTCACTATCTCCAGTACAAAATGTTTCTAAAGCTGATGGGAAGAGAAGCCGATGATCTGACAATTCATTTCTGCAATAATTTTTTTTTCCAGCAAGCAGCCAAAAATCATTCCAAACCAGCAGCTGTAAAGGTCAGGAGGGAAATTTGTTGCTATCTTTGAATAATTTCTTAGACACACGAGGAGAATACGGTAAGACAGGGAAAGGAATGAATGCCTCTTCTTAGGTGTCAACCTGAACGGCATGAGACCTTTCCTTCCCTGCCTCACCACCCACCTGTTGGCATCACTCATGCCATGCCAAGGTGTATTATTATCCAGGCCATAAGAGCATTATTGATTCACTGACTTCCACAGTCCAAAGTGCTACCCAATGGACTCTGTTATTACAAATATAATAAGCAAGAAACTGGCCGTCTCTTGTTAGACAATTCCAAGTTTTATTGATCCCATCACTTCTGTCTAATGGTACACAACCTGGAGCAATAAATCTCAAAAAATGATTGAAAGCAGAAATCAAATGCATGTTTTCTAGTATTCATAGGCTGGTCCAGTCCTCTCCTCAGAGGAAGGAGTGAACAAAACATTACATTTTGGCTGTGCATCAGGGAAGTCCCCAGGAGGCGCGCTGTCACCTTCACTGTTAAAAATAAAGAAGTTTAGGGCCCACCAGAGAGAGGGAAAAACTCCAGTGCTGGGCATATAGGGTTTCAAGAACCTCTAATAAAGGGGCTGTACAATTTGGTCAGTGGCTATTAAGAGTGGACAGAGCCATACCCCATTCCTAACTGTAACTCAGCCCAGTTTCCTGATGCCTATAGACCAGTAGGCAATGAGACCCCTGGAGGTACATTTAAGGTCTCCAGAATATAGTCATTCCAGCAGCAGAAGAAAGTGAAAGTGACTATAGCCCAATTTTCTTAATCAAAAAGGCAAGCATACACCAAGAATTATACACAGGGCAGGCTGGTACTTAATTGAACTATACCTACAAATAAATAGGAGAACAGAATTAACAAAATGTTTGAGCAAAATAATTGTAATGAGCAATGTAATACTTCTGACGCTTCGTGGTACTCTAGGCTATATTTGGCTGAAGAACTCATCACCAGATGGAAGCAGCGAGTCCTCTGAGTCCTCCTGTGACCCCACCTTCTTTAGATCCACCTATGGGTAGAGCTGGGGTCACAGTAACTGCAGTATCTCATGTGTGAGATCCCCAGCACTTCTGGGAGTCCCAGGGCATATCTACTGTATGCTGACGGACAAGCTCCCTCCTGCAGACACAGTACATGCTTTGCTCAGAGCTGGGACCCCGCTGTATCACTACCAGTACCCTGGCCTTCCATTGCTTCGTTTATGGCAAAGTGAGGCTAATTCTTCCCTCCCATTTCAGTAACTCTTGCTAAAGCCATGCTTTCTGATATTTCGGCAGGATAGCTCTTGCAGTTCCTACCAGTCACTCTCTCTCTGCTTAGGTTTCAGAGTATTCACATCCAGCAATGGACAATACACTATCCTTAGAGTTACTATACTCCTCTGATGCTTAAGGCTGTGACTTGGTCAATTCAGCACGCCCAGCTCCTTCTTTGTTTTTGTTTTTTGAGACAGGTCTCACTCTGTCGCGCAGACTAGAGTGCAATGGCTTGATCTCGGCTGACTGTAACCTCCACCTCCCAGGCTCAAGCAATCCTCCTACCTCAGCCTCCCAAGTAGCCGGAACTACAAGCATTTGCCACCACACTCAGCTAATTTTCCTATTTTTTGTAGACACAGGGTTTCACCAGGTTGCCCATGCTGCTCTCAAACTACTGGGCTCAAGCGACCTGCCCACCTTGGCCTCCCAAAGTGCTGGGATTACAGGCGTGAGCCACTGGGCCCAATCTCCTTCTTCCTTTAGAACACTTTCTCTACAAGGGGTTTCCTCAGCTTGTTCACAGAAACTTCTTCCATATCATCCTGCGGTCCAGACAAATCACAGCACCAGCACTGGGCAGATAACAGGAAGAAGCAGGACTTATCTTTGTATGGGAAAATTCTCCCACATCCTCACAGAGGGTGGCATGAGACTCTGGGGCAGGCAGACAACACACAATGTGGGATCTTCTCTCATATTTTTTGCTTCATTTGATCTGACACACCCATAAACTATCAGAGGGGCTCTGAGGGAGGCAATACTTCACTGTTTTTAGAGAGATGGTGCAGACTTTTGAATCTGACATTTAAAAACTTCTCGAACTTTCCTAATGAAATGAATTAAGCCAAGGTTTGATTGAACAGCAGGGAGCAATTTCCACCTTTTCTGTGTGGTATTTGAAGTCCTTTTAGTGCCTAGGAGGCTCACCTGCCCACAAGAGCCACTCTGGAAACATTTGCTGAGCAAAGCTGAGTTCTATTCTGTTTCTTTCCTCCACCTCCAGGGAAGAGCAAAATACATGACAGAGAGAAGTGGAAAGGAAGTCTGTCCAACTCAAGACCTGAACCAAGTCCACCATTCTTGTATCTACTAAACAAAAGGCCAACATCTCCACCAGAGCAGGTCCTCACAGCTTGCTTAATGTTGGAAAGCTGAATGCACAGAACAGCTCTAGGCAACAGCAACTGAAAATGTTGCTCACGGTTTTCATATTTTAAGTTGATGCCTAAAATAGTAAACATATAATTTATATTTACCAAGAACTTTAGGTTTCAGAAGTACCCCTTCACATTTATCTCACCCACAAAAACTTGTAGATAACAGTTTTTTCTTCCCGTTTTAGAGGGAATTTATTCCTATTTAGTGTATGGAACCATTTACTCACACACCCATCACTCTTTCACTTTCCCATCCATCCATTCATCTGTCTTCTAACCTCTCCATCTCAAACCTGATTGACATCCATCTTTTCACCTGTTTCTTTTTTTTTAAGTGTCACAATTACAACATGAGCAGGAGAGGGTAGAAGCTTACAGACTTTCTCCCTAGCTCTCCCCTTCTCCATCAGTCAGGATTCAACCAGAGAAACAGAAACACTCAGAGATAGTAGGAGATTTATCAGAAAGGACTGCTTATGTGATTGTGGGGCTGGCTATTCTAGTCAGGTCCAGAATCGATACAGCAGGCCATCGGGAACGGCAGGCTGGAATTCTCAGGCACTGGCTAAAGCTTCAGTCCACAGGTAGAAACATCTTCATCTTCCAGGAAACCTCAGCTCTGCCTCTAAGCCTTTTCAACTGTTTCAATCAGGCCCACCAGATTATCCAGGCTAATCTCACTCACTTCAAGTCAACTGATTATGGACTTTAATCACAGCTACAAAATACCTTCATGACAACACCTATATCAGAGACTAACTAGGAACTATCGCCAAGCCAAGGTGACACGTACAACTGACCTTCATACCATCCACAAGACAATACTTCAAACTCACCATTTGTTGCCTGAAACTGTTTACCATATTCTTCAGTCATTCAAAATTAAAATTGCACTTGGGAACACAGTACTATGGGCAATTGTCCAAATTTTAAGAGCTTTAATGTGAAGGGTCTCTGACTGTATTTAACATTTTTTCCTCCCTCATTCCTACTGAGAATATTCTCAACATCCATCGTGTCCCAACCTTTGACCCTATCCCATGCACCTAGTCTGGTGGCACACCTTCATCCCAAGTCACACTCTACCTGGTTTGGTCAGTGATGTTCTAGTAACATAACTGTCCTCTCTCCTGCCTGGCTTGCCTTGTCAATCCCCACTGCTGGGAAACGCCGATTCACCCATTTCTACCATTTCTCTCTCTCTCTCTCTCTTTCTCTCTCTCTGCCTATTGTAATATCCTAGAAAGTCATTGAATGTGGTCACCAACTAATGCCATAATGAATGTATATTCTCTGCCTCTCACTGCTACTTGGATTTTTACCTACCTCCATCTGATTCCCCTATCACTCCTCCAGTGTATGAAATCTTCCCACATTCTTCAAGCCTCCAGCTGCCCCTTCTCTGCAGGTGACCTAGAGTGCTAATGAACTGATGCTGCACAACATGAATTTTCCCTCCTCTTCCCTCCATTTCTAAATGTCTCTGTATCTTCCCTCACCCTTTCCTCCCTCCCTCCAGCCACAGAAATGGTTCTTTCATTCCCCTCTCTGATCCTAACTCCTTTCCTCATATTAACCATCCAAAGCCTCTCAACTTGTGGATTCTGTTTTTTGTTTTATCAGCCCCTCTCTTGTATCCAAGTTCTCTCCTCTTGATTGCATTTCTCTCCATCATTCAAAACATATGCATCATTATTCTCTTTTGAAACAAAACAGAACAAAATCTTTCCCTATGCCCCCACTTCTTCCTGAAGTTATTTCCTTTTATCGGTTGCCCTCCCTACATCCTCAAAGAGCCTTCTCTGTGCACTTTTATTCTATCCCTTGCTCCTGCCTCCTCACCAAAGAAATCATTCCCTTGAATATCAGTGGCTTACCAGGGACCACACTGAATGTTTTTTTTTGTAATATCTGACTGCGAAATCTCCCTCAGTTTTCAAGACCTGGTAATTTCTTGGACTCCCCTGCATCTCTTGGCCACTCCTTGCTTGTCTCCTCATACCAGTGATTCTCCTTTTTTGCACATTTACAGATTACAGGCACCTACATCTTTGAAATGGAGTATTAATACCCATGAGGCTTCTTTGTGATGCTCCAGGAGGATATGAAGACATAGGATAACCAGAATGTGTCTAAAGTGGAGAAGATGCATTTAAAAATAATGACAGGGACCCTTGACAGAGAATTAAAAACTGGCTATCATGTTTAACGCAAGCCTTCCAAGAATTAGCATATTTTTAGCAGGACACTTTAAGCCACACCCTCCAGACTCCCCACAAATGCTATTCACCATCTTCTGACACCAGGAGTGTTTTGGTGGAAAAGTCTCCAAAACTTTGACCACACTATCTTATTTGACCATCATGACAAATCTATTTCCAGGACAATATAATTATTACTCAGTTTTGCAGGTGAGAAATATGAGGGTAGAGTAGGTCCCTTAATTAATCTGGGGCTTTGGTTATCAAGTGCTACATTTAAAAATATAAACATCTGAGTGGTTTGCAACAATGATCTATTTATTATTTCGAATGATTGTGTGGGTGGACTGGGGATCAGCTGGACAGTTCTTTTGCTGTCCTGACTTGGGATTTCTCATGATGCTGCATCAGATGGTGGCTGGGGCTGGAATGTCTTAGATGGCTCACTCCCATGTCTGGCACCTGGCTGGGGACAGCTAAAAGGCTGGGCTCAGCTGGGATGGCTGGGTCTTTCTCTCTGTGGGGTCTCAGGGCCCCTCCCTCTCTTTGGGCTCTCCAGCAGGGTAATTGGATTTCTTGCATGGTGTCTCAGAGCTACTCAAAGAGCAAAAGCCTTCTTAGAAATGAAGTCCAGAACAATCATAGTGTCACTCCCACTGCATTCTTTTGCTTAAAGCAAAACACAGGCCTCCACCAGATTCAAGTGGAGGGGAATCATGGTCCATTAGACACTGCCAATATAACCCGCTATTGGACTTGTTTGAGTGACAAAGCTGGGGCTTGGATCTAGTTTTTCTTTAATTTTACCTTTTCAAAATTATTTTTTGCTGTTAAGTTACTTGGTGGTGAACAACTTCATTTATATAGCTTTTTAATGTTTGAGGCTATTTCCTAAATATCCAAAATTGGTGTTGCTAGATTTAATAATCTGAATGCTCTTATAGCTCTTGGTACATACTGCCAACTACTTTTCAAGTCATTTAAACTGTTTTATAAAGAGATTTGTATATATCCTATGAATAAACAATTTTCCTATCCCTTCAATTAGAACTGAACATTATCATCAAAGTTTTTCCAATTTAATTAGCAGGAACTGATATTAATATTTCAGTTTGCATGTCCTTGAGTAGTGAGACTGGCCATTTGCATATATTTATTTACCTATTATAATTTTTCTTTTAGGAATTATGTGTCCATGTCTTTTACCCATTTGCCCTTTGATATTTTGCCTTATTTCTTGTCAATTTTACGGTGCTTTATGTAATAATACAATTTTCAATTGCCAATACATCTTTTAATAATTATTATTAATTTGCAGCCTTGAATGTAACAATCTTCTCCTAAAAATGAAACAAACCAGCCAATCAATGAAAAGAAGAGTGAGCACTTCCCTACTGTGTAACATAGCAGTTCCCCGTATCTTCTCACTCAGTTATCTGTGACAGATGGCAGTCTTGTACCTGACATGCAATCATGACGCATCCTAGGTTATGCACATTTTCCACATTTATTGTAACTTTACCCCTTTCTTTCACTTTTAAGAAAGTATATCACAATTTTCTATTTCTCTGCTGTGATTGCCTATTTTCTCATTCATTAAAAGTATACTGTCATTCGATGTGCTCCCACTTACTTATTGTTGCTTTTCTGCTAGTACATTTGGTGAAATATCCAAAATAATTCTTCCCAAGACCAAAATCTCCTTTATTAGGAGATTTTCCCCTGTGTTTTCTTTTAGGATTTTTATGGTTTGGGATCTTGTGTTGAAGTCTTTAGTTCATTTTGAGTTGACTTTTGTATATGGTGTAAGATAAGGATTCAGTTTCATTCTTAATCATGTGAAAACTTTGACCCTTTATCATGTGAATATCCAATTTTTTCGGGACCCTTTGTAGAAAAAATATTCTTTCCCCATCGTGTTTTTTTGGTCACCTGATTGAAGATCTGTTAGCCAAATATGAGTGGCTTTGTTTCTGGGCTCCTTACTCTGTTCCATTGGTCTATGCATTTATTTTTACGCCAATAGCATACTGTTTTGATTACTATTATCTATAATATAATTTGAAATTAGGAAGTGTGATACTTCCAACTTTGTTTTTCTTTCTCAGGATTGTTTCAGCTACTTGGAGTTTTTTGTGATTCTATATAAATTCTAGGATTTTTTTTTTTCTATTTCTGCTAAGTGACCTAAATCAGAACAGAAAGAAAAATACTGGAAAATCTCACTTATGTGTGGAATCTAAATAAAATAACAACAAAAATCCCTTGAATTAATAGAAACAGAGAATAGAAAGGTGCTTATCATGGGCAGGGTGGTGGGGAAGGTTGTAAGGGAGGGAATGGGGAGATAGAGGTTCAAAGGGTAAAAAGTTTCAGTTATGTAGGATAAATAAGTCTAGAAATCTCATGTACAGTATGAGGACTATAGTTAATAATATTGTACTATTTAGTGAAAATTTACTAAAAGAGTAGATTTTAGGCACTTTTACCAAAGAAAATAATAATAATAGTAATAATAATTGTGAGATAAAGAAAGCATATTTTCTTTTACCTGATTGAGCATGGTTATACCAGCTGCTTTTCTGAAAATCCCAAAGTCTACATTGCTCTTTTCTAACAATTCTAATGTCTACATTATTTTGAAGTTATTGCCTGTTGATTGCCCTAACCCTTAGGACTGGGCCACATCTTCCTGATTCTAGAGTACCTTTGGACTACGTTTTTAAAACATCAATACTATGTTGTGGAGATTCTTAATTCTTTTACACTTTTCCAAAGACTGTTTTTTTTTTCTTTAGAAAGCAATTAACTTGATAATGATTATAACAACCAGCCCTAGAGGATCCAAGATGGCCGTTTAGGAACAGCTCGGGATCGCAGCTCCCAGTGAAAGCACAGAGGGTGAGTGGACACCGCATTTTTATTGCCCACAGACTAGGAAATTCCCAGGCAGAGGAGCTCCACAGGTCACCAGTGCGGCTGTTTCCGCCAGCGCGGCTGTGCCGGCCGGCGCCGCTGCTTTGCCCCGCGTGGCTGCTTTGTCGGCGCCCTGGAGCAGCGGTTCTCCATACAAAATACACCGGTCCAGGTGCCCTTTTGGCTGGCAATTGGAGCCACGGGAAGTCACCCATTCGTCTGTTTAAAAAGGGGACTGAGCAGACAACCAGGACAGTAGATTCCAGGGCAAAAAAAGCGCCACGAATCTCAGTGCCACTGTTTAAGCCAGCTCAGTGAGTGGCCGCAGGGGAAAACAAACAGACCCCGGCACCTCTTCAACAGGCGACTGGAACACCAACTTAAAAAGGCTCTGAGGCAGGGAGCCAGGCGATCAGGCTCGGCTGGTCCCACTCCCACAAAAGAACAGCAACCAGAAACTCTGGATTGAGAGTTGCACAGCAAGCGCAGCTGAACCCCAACGGTCCAGTTCTGTGGGGGAGGGGCATCCGCCATTACCGAGGCAGCCCACCGTTACGGAGGTAGTCAGCCAATGCTGAGGCAGCCTGCCGTTGCCAAGGCAACCCGCCATTGCTGAGGCAGCCCGCCGTTGCCAAGGCAACCTGCCACTGCAGAGAGACTCTGCCTCAACGGAGGTGGGCTACCATCGCCAAAGCAGTTCTAACTACGCCCATATAAACAGGACTGCAAGGAAGTTCACTCGGCAGCTGGGCAGAGCCCACAGCAGCTCAGCAAAACCTCTACAGGCAGACAGTGACTAGGCTGCCTCCTTGCTGGGCAGGGCAGCTCTGAAGGAAAAAAAAAAAAAAGAGAAGGCAGCAGCATAACTGAAACTCATAAAGCCCTAAATCCCTGGGACAGAGCACCTGGGAACAAAAAGCAGTTTATGAGTTCTGCTGCAGCAGACCTAAATGTACCTGCCCAGCAGCTCTGAATGAACAACAGAGCTCACAGCTCACCATTTGAGCTCCTATAAAGAAGAGACCATCTCCTCGAGCAGCTCCCTGACCCCTATATATCCAAAGAGCCACCTCATAAAGGAGAAATCAGATTGACACTAGGCAGATATCCTTCTGGGACAAAGATAGCAGAAGAAGAAAACTGGTAACAACCCTTACTGTTCAGCAGCTGCTGCAGGTGAACCCCAGGCAAGCACGGCCTGGAGTGAACCTCAGCAGACCTACAGCAGAGGGCCCAGACTGTCAGAAGGAAAACCAAGAAACAGAAATAAGCTCATCATCAACAAACAGAATGTCAATCTGAAAGATTTGAGACCCAATCTGAAAGCCAACAACTACAAAGTCGACAGGCGGATAAATCCTTAAAGATGGGAAGAAACCAGCGCAAAAAGGATGAAAACACCCGAAACCAGAACACCTCTCCTCCTACAAGGGATCACAACTCCTCACCAGCAAGGGAACAAGGTTGGAGGGAGAATGAGTGTGATGAAATGACAGAATCAGACTTCAGAAGGTGGGTAGTAACAAACTTCTGTGAACTTAAAGAACATGTTCTAACCAAATGCAAAGAAACCAAGAACCTTGAAAAAAGATTTGACGAAATGCTAACAAGAATGGACAAAATAGAAAGGAATATAAGTGAATTGATGGAGCTGAAAAACGCAACACGAGAACTTCGCGAAGCATGCACAAGTATCAACAGCCGAATTGACCAAGCAGAAGAAAGGATATCAGAGGTCGAAGATCAACTCAATGAAATAAAACGGGAAGGCAAGACTGGAGAAAAAAGGGTAAAAAGGGATGAACAAAATCTCCAAGAAATGTGGGACTATGTGAAAAGACCTAATCTACGTTTGATAGGCATACCTGAATGCGACGAAGAGAATGAATCCAAGCTGGAAAATACTCTTCAGGATATTATCCAGGAAAACTTCCCCAACCTAGCAAGGAAGGCAAACATTCAAGTTCAGGAAATACAGAGAACACCACAAAGACATTCGTCATGAAGAGCAACCCCAAGGCACGTAATTGTCAGATTCACCAGGGTTGAAATGAAGGAGAAAATACTAAGGGAAGCCAGAGAGAAAGGTCAGGTTACCCACAAAGGGAAGCCCATCAGACTCACAGCAGATCTCTCAGCAGAAACCCTACAAGCCAGAAGAGAGTGGGGGCCAATAGTCAACATCCTTAAAGAAAAGAACTTTCAACCCAGAATCGCCTATCCTGCCAAACTAAGTTTCATAAGTGAAGGAAAAATAAAATCCTTTGTGAACATGCAAGTACTCAGAGATTTCGTCACCACCAGACCTTGTTATTGGTCTATTCAGGGTTTCGGCTTCTTCCTGGTTTAGGCTTGGGAGGAGGCAAGATACCATCTCACACCAGTTAGAATGGCGATCATTAAAAAATCTGGAGACAACAGATGCTGGAGAGGATGTGGAGAAATAGGAACACTTTTGCATTGTTGGTGGGAGTGTAAATTAGTTCAGCCATTGTGGAAGACAGTGTGGCGATTCCTCAAGGACCTAGAAATAGAAATTCCATTTGACCCAGCAATCCCATTACTGGGTATATATCCAAAGGATTATAAATCGTTCTACTATAAGGACACATACACACGAATGTTCATTGCAGCAGAGTTTACAATAGCAAAGACCTGGAACCAACCCAAATGCCCATCGATGACAGACTGGATAGGGAAAATGGGGCACATATACACCATGGAATATTATGCAGCCATCAAAAACGATGAGTTTGGGTCCTTTGTAGGGACATGGGTGAACCTGGAAACCATCATTCTCAGCAAACTGACAGAAGAGCAGAAGATCAAACACCGCATGTTCTCACTCATAGGTGGGTGTTGAACAATGAGAACACATGGACACAGGGAGGGGAGCACTACACACTGGGGTCAGTTGGGGGGAAATAGGGGAGGGACAGTGGGGGGTGGGGAGCTGGGGAGAGACAGCAAGGGGAGAAATGCCAGATGTAGGTGATGGGGAGGAAGGCAGCAAATCACACTGCCACATGTGTACCTATGCAACAATTTTGCATGTTCTTCACACATACCCCAAAACCTAAAATGCAATAAAATAAATAAATGGGGGGGGAGGAAAAAGAAAGCAATTAACTTGGATAGACTCAAAATGCACACTTTGCCTGCCCAGGGTGTGAGAGGATTTAGGGGAAAGAATCTAGGACAACTGGAATCACTGGAGAGTACTGGGGAACCCCAGTGTACTAGTCCCTTTACATAATGCTATAAAGAACTGTCCGAGACTGGGTAATTTACAAAGGTTTAATTGACTCACAGTTCGGCATGGTTGAGGAGGCCTCAGGAAACTTACAATCATGTTGGCAGGTGAAGGGAAAGTAAGGCACTTTCTTCACAAGGTAGCAGGAAGGAGAAGTGCCAAACAAAGGGGAAAGAGGCCCTTATAAAACCATCAGACCTAGTGATAACTCACTCACTATCATAAGAACAGCATGGGGAAACTGCCCCCATGATCCAATGAAGTCCACTTGGTCTCTCCCTTGACACGTGAGGATTGTCGCGATTATGGGGTTTACAATTCAAGATGAGATTTAATTGGGGACACAAAGCCTAACCATATCACCCAGAAAGGAGAAAACCACAGAAGAGAATGTCAAATTCTGAGTATAAACTATGCCCAAGTCTTTGGCTGACTGCTGAGCCACACAGGCTCACGTTCCCTTAAATCCTCTCACCAGAGAGAAACTGACTTTGGAGTTTTTTTCTTTTTTTTTTTTTTTAACTAATTAAAACATTTATTATGCTACTCTTTCTGTAGTTAAGACAGAAAACAAATCAGCATATTTCTTCAATTTTCAATTGACGATAACTGTACTAGATAATAAAAGTGTTGTATTCATTTTTTAAAAATAAAACCATAGCTTTATAAATTAGTGGACAGTGGCTTACGGAGAGAATTATCAGATGTGTTTATATCACATCTTACTTTTTTTAACAGCTCAAATGCTTTGGCATTGCTATGTTCATATTTGTGTATTCTTTTTTATAGCTTCAATATTCTTTATATATATATTTTTTATTGCATTTTACATTCTGGAGTACACCTAAAGACATGCAGGATTGTTGCATAGGTACACACATGGGAATGTGGTTTGCTGCTTCCATCCCCATTACCTATATCTGGCATTTCTCCCCATGTTATCCCTTCCCAACTCCCTACCTGCCACTGTCCCTCCCCTGATCCCCTCCAACAGACCTCAGTGTGTGATGCTCCCCTCCCTGTATGCATATGTTCCCATTGTTCAACACCCGCCTATGAGTGAAAACATGTGGTGTTTGATTTTCTGTTCTTGTGTCAGTTTCCTGAGAATGATGGTTTCCAGGTTCATCCATGTCCCTACAAAGGACACAAACTCATCGTTTTTTTACTCTTCCTGCCAACATTATGATTGCCCTGAGGGTAAAACTCAACAGTCCAAATTTGACTCCCTTTCTTCTCTGCTCATCTACACTCTCCAGAGCCCTCAAAGAATTGTTGGTTTTTTGGGGGCATTTTTGGTCTGGACTTCATCGTTGCTACCTGTCAGAAAGTCAGGCTACTAGATAAGAAACTTACTTCACCATACTGGAAACAGAACTCTTTCAGAATATATGCTTGTTATGTGCAACAGAAGATTCATAAAAATACACATGGTATTTGTCCAAAGTGAGGAAAGGGATATTTTAGTTTAGAGAAGCACTACTTACTCGCAACTTTTTGTTAATGATGGCTGTGGAAGTACAAAAAGGTACAAGTATAATAGCTTTTTTTCTATATTAATTGCCTACACACACTTCTACGAACATACACAGTTTTTGTAACTCTTTTTTTTTTCTGTTTATTCTGGTTAACCCCACTGAAATATTATGTCTACCTGTTAAACATGTATGACATATTAATATTTAAATACATAGATTTATATATTTTAAGTGTATTTTTGCTGTGAAAATATTGACATATAACCATTGTCTTGTAATTTATCATCACCAGATCTATTTGATAAATATTCTCATGTGAATTTCCCATAATATTTGGGGTCATCTCCAAACAAGCAGACTCTGATCAAATTGGTTTATGTTGACTCCCAGAAATATTTGCACCTATGTTATAACTACCATGTAACATTGTTGGTATAGTACCTAGGTTTTGCTGTTATTGCTCTTTGTTGTTTGGTTTTGTTTAGAATTCCCATACTGGGCCAGGCATGGTGGCTGGAGTGCAGTGGCACAATCTCAGCTCACTGCAACCTGTGCCTCCCAGGTTCAAGCTCATACCTGTAATCCCAGCACTTTGGGAGGCCAAGGTGGGCAGGTCACCTGAGGTCAGGAGTTCAAGACCAGCCTAGCCAATATGATGAAACCTCGTCTCTACTAAAAATACAAAAATTAGCCATGTGTGGTGGTGCATGCCTGTAATCCCAGCTACTTGTGGGGGGCTGAAGCAGGAGAATCGCTTGAACCTGGGAAGTGGAGGTTACAGTGAGCCAAGATCATACCACTGCACTCCAGCTTGGGCAACAGAGCAAGACTCCGTTTCAAAAAAAAAAAAAAAAAGTATTCCTATGCTAAATGGTGTTTAGTAAGTTCCATGAGAACCTGTAGATTCCAGTGGGAAATGTGGATTCAGTGCTCACTAACAGACTTCTCTATACCTTTCCAAAAGAAGGAGGAACTTTGCCATGTTTGGGTAAGATCAACAGAATTTTGGTGTCTGTTAAAGGTGGGAGGCTCCAGTTTCTTCTTGATCAAACCCCATAAGAACACTGGTAATATCAGTGGTATCCTATGTTCCGATATGAACATGAGAACTTTGGCCATATCTCTAGTTCCTCACTCTCACACTTTGGCCACCACTTGGTGCACCTGCTACCAATGAGTCTTGCAGCAGTTCTCAGGAGGGCAGTGATGTCTAACTTCAGACATAAAGTCCATCTTTGCCAGTGAGTTTTCCGTACAGAGAAGAAAGAGTAAATATACCTTTTTCAGGCAAGCAATACTCACCCCATTAGGACTCCAAAATAATGACTGCTTTAGTCAACCATCTGCAACTAGAGGAATCATAGATACTAGTATGTAATACTTGGATTTTTGACCAAATATTTATACGGATGCCCCTCTAAGGGGCAAATGTGTATACATTTGTTCAGTACCATGGTTTCAACTCAGCTGCTACTATACAATGCCAATCGGCTTGCCCTGCAGTGTCCACACCGTGCAGGATCTCACAGCTGACCCTGTACTTGGTCATCCTCACAGACTTTTTCTTCTTTTTTTACCATCACGTCAAGCACACGTCAACTCGCAACGGAAAACTGCTTCCCTTCCCGAAGCCTCCCCAGCAACTTCCCCTTACTGCTACAGAACATGGATCAGCAGGTCAGTGCTGCATTATTTGGCACTTGTTTTTATGTCACTTACATAGTTAAACAAGATTACTGAGCACGTAACTGCCTCCACTCCCACAATCGCTTAGGTAGACCTCAAATTTATGTGATGTATCAGAAAGGTAGATTGAAAACAAAATTTTTTTTTGAAAAATCTTTTTTATTATATAGCTAACTCTGTTGTGTTGTGGAAAAATTATAAAATATAGAAAACAATAAAAATTACCATAATTCTACCTGCAAACAACAGTAGGTGTTAGCATGTTGGGATGTTCCCTTCTAGAGAACGTTGCCTATAACTGCAGACAGATGGAGAGATAAATATGGATACAGACCCAGGTGCAGATGTAGATATAGATGTATTAGAGAAATGTACAGCTTGCTTTCTGGTCACCTTTGAAAAAACTGGCTAGATTATGAATGGTTATGAAGGTAATTCCATGGGGAAATACAACTTAGATACTGTGATGATTAATTTTAGGTATAACTTCACTGGATTAAAGGATACCCAGACAGCTGGTAAAGCATGATTTCTAGATGTGTTTGTGAGGGTGTTTCTGAAGGAGACTGGCATTGAAAATGATGGACTGAGCAAGAAAGAGCCATCCACAATGTGGATGGGCTCCACCCAATCAGCTAGAGACCTGGATAGAATAAAAAGGCAGAGAGAATAATTCTCTCCTTTCCTGGAGCTGAGACACCTTTCTTCTCCTGCCCTTAGACATTAGAATTCCAGGTTCTCTGGCCTTTGGGCTCTGGGACTTGCACCAGCAGACCCCCAGGTTCTCAGGCCCCAGCCTTGGGCTGAGAATGACACCATTGACTTCCCTGGTTCTAAGGCCTTTGGACTTGGACAGAGTCACATTCCTGACTTCCCTGGTTATAGTTTACAGATGGTCTACTGTGGGAATTTTTAGCCTCTATAATCACATGAACCAATTCCCCTAATAAACTCCCTCTGTGTGTGTGTGTGTGTGTGTGTGTGTGTGTATCTGTGTGTCTATCTATCTATCGGTTCTGTTTCCCTAGAGAACCCTAATTAACACAGATATCTTACATTAACAGATACTCTACCAGCTCTTAGGTTAATTTCCAAAAGACTGCTTTTCTCACCTGGAAAAGAGGGAAGAAATATTGCCAATTCACTGGCTCTAAGCCCTTTCCTGGATACAAGGAAAGTTAAATGTAAACATGAGCTGCTGGGGGAATGTCATGTAATCTCCTCTAGATGTCTTAATAGAAACAGTAACAAAACGATACAAATTCTAGTAAACAAGGACAATGTAAATGTGGCCTCCTGAAGGCAAGAGTGCAATGGCAAAAGAATCCTCCAGGTTACACATGAAATTCTGCTTCTATCTACGGGGTCTTGTGGCAAGGTGGGCTGAGTCGTGAGCCGTGAAACCCTGTTCTAAGTAACTACTTCTATGACCGGTTTATCCCTCTGAGCAGCAACATCCTGAGTTTAAAAAAAAAAGGACATTAGAGAAAAAATCATCCATGGGAGGATGTGGCACATCAGCTGTGGTCATGATTCCTTACTTCTAGACAAGAAGAGGCTTGCTTCCTATCGGTTTCTAAACTTTTTCCCCCTTCTTCTTTATGAGACATTATAAATAGAAGCTTCTTTTAAAAAAAATGTTTTTGGAGTCTGCATCACTTGAGACTTACCATTTTCTTGAGGATTGGCAAAGACTTTCTGACAAAGTAAAGATACACACCCCCACCCCACTTTTTTATACTCATGAAAAGATTTTACATGATCATATGACATTTCCTGGATTTGGGATGGACTAAAAAATACAACACAGGATGAGAATAAAAAATTTCAGATGTTTTGAAACTCAGACAATAGAAAAATCAGTGCCAACTACTGGGAAAATTGGGGAGAGATGAACCTAAGCAGTGTGTGCCCTGCACTCTCTATGAGGTACAGTGCTATCCCTAGGGGGAATGTCTTCATAGCACAGAGTAGCCATCCCAATATTCAGAGAACGCATCTCTTCCACACATAAAGGCAAACACAGTCTTTTATAACCCTGGCATTCTTTGGATAGGATTTTGTTAAACAGCATTGTAACATATTTATTAATACAGAGTTTCAATGTTTATACCCATTTGGGTAAGGCAGAGAAACTAGAGGAAAGAATGAGTTGGTGAGGTGGAGAATTAAGCGTATTCCATCATGTTCTCTAAAACTTGAGGGCCTGAGCCTCAGTTTCTCAACTGTAAAACATAGATAGTAATTCTCAGTGAGGTGTCATGGTGTTCAAATTACACAACAGATCTGAAGGGGCTTGACTAACTGGAAAGCATCATATCATTTCAGGGTAAAGTCAT
This sequence comes from Sapajus apella, assembly GCF_009761245.1. Classification (NCBI taxonomy): domain Eukaryota; kingdom Metazoa; phylum Chordata; class Mammalia; order Primates; family Cebidae; genus Sapajus; species Sapajus apella. The sequence goes on along the minus strand of NW_022437014.1, from coordinate 6,172,029 downwards.
TACAAAAGATGAAAATCTCCCTTTTGTAGATTGAGCATGTGTGACATCTAAGATTTGTTCCCATAGCATCTAAATGTACCTGTTTCATCATGCTTATTTTACCACCAATCCAGATCTCTTCCCTGGGCTCCAGGGTGTTCATCCAACTGCTTACCTGATGTGGCCACTGGGATGTCTTACAGTCACCTCAAACTCTATGGTCCAAAAGCAAACGCGTGATCCTTCCTCCTCAGGCCTGATCTTCTTTCAGCATTCCTTAAGTCAAAGAATGGGAGCACCTTTCATCAAACTGTGCAAGCCAAAAATGTGGAATTATTGACATCTCTCTTTCCATCACCATAAGCTGAACTCAAAGGCCTAAAGGAAAAAAAAATAATGGTTTTTGGCTTTGCAAATTTAACAAATTAGATAGTCTCTTCCACATAGCAGTCTTCAATGTTAAAAGCAAACAAACCAAAACCACTTCACATTGAATTTAAGGACTCGGGACTCCTAATGCAATGAATGGTGACCCACCATAGCACCCCAGATTTCTAGACATGTGTATACTATTAGGCTCTCCTTGAATCTGTGTTGCTTACTTTTGAGTAAAGACTGAGGTGAGGAAAAGAATCTAGAGACTGGCTATAAATACTGTTTAATCAATGCCAGCCAAATCTTTGGCTGGATTAAAGTCAGGATTGAAATAGGTACTTTGGAAATTCATTCATTTCCCTTCATCTGTGGTTCCCTCCCTTTCCTAGTAAAAATGACAACCTTGTCATGTCTGAATGAAGTGGGATGGAAGTCTTCAACAGTCAATCAGGTTAGAGAGCTGAGGTAGAGGTAGAGGCAACAGGCCAACAAAACTGAGGGAGGCAAACACCAGGACCAGAGGGTATAATACCATTGACTGCCAAGAGGCGATTTAACTCTGCCACCCAAAGGCATGCTGGGAGCAAAGGGCAAGGCTGGACAAAAAAATGGAGTGCTGAGCAGGGAGGGAGGGCCCCCTAGGAACCCCAGAGTAGGCTGACTGAGCCCCGTAGGAGACTATCTGAGAGCAGGGCTGGAAGGCTGGAGGGCAGGTTGATGTCTATCATAGTAGAGGCTTAAGATTTCCAGAGTGGGAGGAAGCCCCTGATATCATGTTAGGCTGGACGTAAGATAGGTCTAGAGCTGAATCAGGGAGAAAACCTGGAGCCAGGCTTTTCTGTTTTCCACCAATCATTTGCCAAAAACAAACAAACAAACAAACAAAAACTGTAAAGCATTGGAACATTTGCAAAAAAAATTAAATCTTAAATGTAAACCCAATACATAACAGATCGAGGCAAGGAATGCTGCTCTAGTTATAGAGATGTGGGGAGATACGGCTCCATTTGTCAATTGAAGATGAGAGGGGTCCCTTTCCACTCCTCTTAATCACAGTGAATGGAGTCGGGGCGGGCAGAGGTGGGGGTAGAGACATTCAGCCTTTTCTTCAATCCTTACCCCATCCCTGACTGACGAGAGAAAGATTTCAGTTAGCAAAACCTTGCCTCTGGTTACTTGCCTTCAATCCTGGCCAAGAAAAAAGCAAGTGGGAATGCTAAATCTTATAAAAGATCCTGGCAGTGTTGGTTGGCCACACCTGGAGCCAAACCAAAAGTAAAAAAAATTCCCTGATAGCTAGCAGGCTTAAAAGTAGATGAGAAAGAAAAATATATTGTCCACATTTTCCCTGGCATAAAATTGTGGTGTAGAATTATGCAATGACAGCTGTCATGTGAACAAGGGTGGGCTCAGGCTTTGACTGCACATAATGGTTACCACTGAGGCAGAAAGTTCTGGGCTGTGGACCCAGAGCTGTGCTACAGTGAGCTGGTGTTACAGGAAGTTCCTGTGACAATAGTGAAGGAAACACACTCAGTGCTCGTGTCCACCAAGCACACCAAGTGCGGGGTGGAGTATCCGCCACATTCTGTAAATAACGGCAATAAAAACATAGATGAAGGTGCAGGGAAAAGCCACTCATTCTTGATTGGTGGGAATACAAATTGGTCCAACTTTCCTTGAGAAATCTGGCAACATAGTCATCATTTTAAGTGTGCATACTCATCAGCACCGCAATTCCACTTCTCAGAATGTATCTTGTAGAAATACTCAACAAGCATACACATAGAGATATATATGAGATTTTTTGCAGCGTGGTTTTTAATAGCAAAAGAAGAAGTGGAAGTATTAAAATAACCATTCGTAGACAGCTTATCAAATATATTATAAGCAATACTCAGGATGGAACCCAAAACAGCTTTTAAAACAGGATATATCCATACATGTGGATGTGGAATTATTTACCAATATAGTAAGCAAAAAAGAGTCAGGCAGTATATACGGTATAATTCCACTTATATATAAAAAGCTCAAGACTATATGCATTTATATAATCCATACTGACGGCTGGAGTCATGGCTAGGCAGTGCCATAGAAAAAGATCAATAAACACCCAATAATTTTAACACTGTTTTCCCCTTTGGGAGCGGGAGAGCAGGAATAACTCAAGGAATCTTCATTTTAACTTTATACTCTTCAATGTTATTTGAAGTTTTTCAACAAGGAAACAAGATGGGTATGGAAAACACAAGGAAATGATAGCGTCAAGATTTGCAGCCAGGTTGGACTGACTCCACTGTCCATATTCCCTGCTCTGTGCCATAAGCAGAAGCATACCACCACCTATAATGTTAATTGCCTACCACTCTATCTAGGGTTCTTTTTGGCAGGTTCCACTCCTGCTGCCACAGTCTGCGGCCAAAATTGCTTTATCCCCCATAGAACGGTGACTTGCCATTTAAGAGTCCCTGAGATCGAGAATGGGACAAGCTATTTGAGTCCTGGACACTCATGCCCAGGAATTTGTCCTCGTTTTATTAATCAAAAAGAAAGTCCCCTATTAGAATACAAGCGTAAGCACACACGAAGCAAACATCAGGGCAGAGAAGGTGCTCAGAAGAAACCTCTTGATCAGACAAGCTCCAAGACCTGGTAGACTGTGCTACCCTTCCTAGCACTGAAATGCCTTGCCTCCTGGCTGTAGATGGGTTAAGCGGGGAGGGGGAGGAGGGGAGAGGTTCTTTTCAGGAGGGTGTGGACATGCTCCGAGGGTGACACTGGGTCTGGTTCAGGTTAGAAGCCTTAGAAACCGTCTTAGCTTCTCCTGAGCACTTGGGACATGGGTTTCTAAGACTCCTGCCCTCCAACTGTTTCCTACCAAACTTTCCTTTCAAAGGAAGCAGAGGCATGGCAGAAAGGGCCCCTGGCTTTCCCGATCTGATTTTTCACCCTCTACTAGTGCTAGTCAGGTGTTCACACACACGGTCCTGCTGCTCCAGGTTGGAATATCCTCTTATGCATGTCCCAGGCCAATACAAAGGGACTTTCCTGCCTCAGAGTACTGCTTTACTCTTTCTTCCTGTTTGGAAAATATCTGTTCTTGACCTCCCTCTTTTCACAGTTTATACCTCTGATCACCAGATATCCTCAGATATCCTCAGTGACAAAGTTTCTTTATCTGATTCTTAGCTGTACCCACTATTATGGGACTTTTGTACCCTCCAATTTCTTTATCCTTAATCATCTTCATCACTTTTCTTCTGGGAGAGCCCGATCTGCCTCACAATCCACAAGGCAGTGGCAGCATTACCACCTGCATTCAGCAGTGGAAGCAGCAAAATCACCACAGGGCACTTGGCATGTGGGGACAGGCTGGACTGGGGCCTTCAGAACACTGGCCTCCTATTCAGTAAGGACCTGCCCAACTCCTCCCCCAACCATTCCACTATTATAAAACACATAACCATTTATTTAAAATCTTTGTCTTCTAACCTTTAGTAAGATTCTGCGGGAAGTCCCCAGAGAACACATCTAAGATTTGGAGAATATAGTTTATCTTAGAATTTAGGGCTCCTTTTGGAATTTAGAGTTTATGTTTACCTCTTCCAACAAGCGTCTGCAATATTAGCTATTGTAATGAGCTCAGGCTACCATAACAAAATACCATCAACTGAATGGCTTAAACAACAGACGTTTGTTTCTCATGGTTCTGGAGGCTGGGAAGTTCAAGATCAAGGCCAACAGTTTTGGCTTCTGGTGAACGCCTTCTGACTTGCAGGGAGTACCTTCTTCCTGTGTCCTCACATGGAAGAAAGTGAATGAGCTCCAGTCTCTTCCTCTTCTTATGACAGTAATTCCATCATGGGACCTCATCATCACAACCTCATCTAAACCTAATCACCTCCCAAAGGCCTCACCTCCAAACACCATCACATCAGGGATTAAGACTTCAACATAAGAATGTTGGTGGAACATAAACATTCAGTACTTAATTCCAGCCTCAGCAATTGTCAATTTAGAAATCTTTGTCTCTCTCACGTGAAGAAAATCAAATAGACGGCCCCATGTTTGGATCCTTGTAGTCCACAAGATAGAGAACTTATTGCAGAAGTTTACCCTAACTCAGAAAAATTAGGAGAGTGAAGAAAATTTAAAAACGTTATCTCCAAAACAGCCCTGATTGACATGGTAATCAGGATTACCTGCCCTCCTCTCCCGACACACAGACAGACATACCTATCTGCCCCAGGTTCTGGGAGGTAAGTATGGTAGAGTGGATAAGGGCCACACTTTGGAGGCAGAGGTGGACCAAGCCCAAGTAAAGGGTTTTGCAAGATTTCTGGAGATAACCCTCTACCGTAATCTGGTCCATTGACAATTCTCAAACATTGTGACCACGTCCTGCGTAAGTTTGTCCATTGTACCCCACCCACCCCATTTCCTTCTCTTACCTAAGTGCTTAAACTTCCCAAATGGTTCTATTTGATCTTATAATTTACGGCCCCTTTTGGAATTTGGAGTTTATGTCTATCTCTTCAAACAAGTTTGCAATAGAACTGGTTGCAGAAGAGCATTAAATAAATAAAAGTAAATCAACCTACTGCCTTCTCCCTACTCTGATGCCCTCTTACCTAGCTCTTTCTTGGTTTCTAAAGCACTTGACTCTGACATATGGTAAAATTCATTGATTCATTATGTTTATTGTTTATCATTTACTTTTCCTATAAAATGTGAACTTCAAGAGGGCAAGAATCTTGGTCTAGTTTTGTTACTGATGTATCCCATGAGCCTGTAAGAAGCCTGACATGTAGTAGGGGCTCAAAAATATTCGTCGAATTGAATGAAAGTTGCCACTGGGACAGAATTCAACGTTCCCTTCCCCAATCCCTGAACCCGCAGATTTTCAAAGCTTTTCTTGCTGATGGGTCAGGCCCACTGTGCCAGCTTTTTGGCACTCACCTTGGATGCTGGCCATGCCTTCTCCAGCCAACCGCCGTGACACTGATTCATTGTTTGTATACAGTTCCTCTTAGGCACGAAGGCAGTCTTCTGCCCATGGGCCTACGGCCGAGCTTAGGAAACGCAGCTCAGATGTGAAACCCTACCCAGGCTTGGCAGCTAGCAACTGGCAGCTGGCCGCCAGACATGGTAAGCAGTCCCTAGGTCTTTCAGCCATTCCCAAGCACTCCTGGGTATGCCATGAAACTACACTGAACTTTTCTGCACATGTGCTTTTTCACTGAACAGGACTTGGAAGGGAATGAGCAAGCCATGGTATATTGCTCACCATCAGCTGCTTTGCATGAGAGCAAACATTCAGCCTCACCCATGTGTTCAGCACAGCCCTGCCTGGGGAAGCAGTTACAAAGGCTGGGCCAGTCGCCAGCAGGTCTAGAAGTGGGCCCCAGATCTATGCTCTCTGCCAGACAGAAGGGAAGAGGGCTGCAGATTATCACTGGAAATGAAACACTGAAGACCAAACGGGTGAGGAAATGTATCTAACATTGCATGGCAAGATGGTGGCAAACCAGGACAGCTCCTTCCCCTTCACTGCCTTGTCTTTTGACTGTTCAGCATCTTCTCTTACCCTTTTCCTGAGTGGCAGGGCCACTGCTCCTGCCTGCATACGTATAGCTCAGTCAAAAAGAGCCTCTGAGACCTTTCTTGCCTAATCTTCACACAGCTCAACTGGTTCTTCACTTAAGACAACTGACTTCCAGGACAGTGCCTCCCCTACCCCAGGCCACCATTCTCACTCACTCAGGTTTTGCACCCCTCTATGCTCCTGAGTACCTAACAAATTTCTTTGCATTGAATAGGTACCCAATGGGCAGTCATTAAATAATAAAATCAGTCTAATAAGCAAGTGAATTTGCTTCAACCTCTTAGTGCTGTAGACTTGGGACAAAGTGTCTTTCCATGATGATCACAGTTTAAATACCAACCTAGCCAGATAGTCATATAGCTGACTCGTCCTCACTTCTTAGAACAAATCTCCACTGTAGATATTTTAGGCAATTTGGTGCTGTTACGCAAAAGTAGGGAGAAGGTTGTACAGGGCGATCCTGCTGTTGAGCATTGGGCTCCCTGGAATTGATGTTCCACATCAGACCTCCCAGGTCAGCCAAGGTGGGAATGGTACTAAAGGAGCAGGTGCAAGATGGAAGAGAGGCTGTGTTTCTGTCCTGGTATAGTTCAATAGCAAAGCTGGGCAGTGCTGGGAGATTGCCCACTAGTTGTCCTAATCGGTCAGCAAGGACACAGATAAGTGAAGGCATTTGAGTTACGACAATAGGTTTTTGGTTAATTTCTGGAGTCGATGTGACAGCATGGAAATATATCAGGCTTTGCAGTCAAATCAACAAGTATTCCTATCCCTGCTCCACCATTTTCTAGCTAAATAACTTACAACCAGTTACTTGACCTTGTTTACTCATTTGTAAAAAGAAGGAAAGTAAATTCCTTGCAGGAATAACATGAACAGGAAAGGAAAAACAAAAATGTGTACGTGTGTATGTGTGTTTTTATCCTCTCACAGTGCCCAAAACACTGAAAGTACTACATTGCTAGTATAAAACTAAGTTCTTTCATGTATTTACTCAACAATTGTGTTTAGACAGTTGTTATACGCTAAGCAGAGGAAATTCTGTTTAATTTTTATCTTAAAATGTTCTAAAATGAGAAACATTCAATTTGAAAAGTTTCTGTAAGTAGCAGAGGCATTTTATACAAGTTGCAGGTAAGCTATTGTAATATTGTGAAATATATATTTAGTGTTCCTCTCGTTTCCTGGCACAGAGTTCCTAAAACCCTTGGAATCTCTGGAGTGATAAGAATGTCTTTTGTATGCTAATGAAATGACTGCTGGGGGTCCTTAGATGGGACTAGGGACTGGTACCTGGAAAGACCAAGGCAGGATTAGAGGGCTGGAACTTTCCACTCCACCCTCCAACCTCTGGGGAGGGAAGAAGGGTTGACAGTTGCGTTGATCACCAGTGGCCAATGATGTCATCAATCACACCTACATAAAAAGTCTCCATAAAAAAAGTAAAGAACTGGGTTCAAAAAGCCTCCAGAGAGCAAAACAAATGAAGATGGCTGGAAGATGGCTCACCCAGAGAGCACGGAAGCACCATGCCCCTTCCCACATGCCTCATGTAGACATCTCTTCCACCTCGCTGTTCATCTGTCTCCTTTGTAATATCCCTTACAGTAAATGGGTAAATGTAAGTAAAGTGTTTCCCTGAGTTCTGTGAGCCACTCTAGCAAGTTAATCCAATCTGAGAAAGGGATGAAGGGAACCCTGGTTAGTCTGTCAGAATGATAAATCACAACCTGGGACTTTATACTGACATCTGAAACGGGAGCAGTCATGTGGGAGTGAGCCCTTAACCTGTGGGATCTGACTCAATCTCCAGGTAGATAGTTTCAAAACTGAATTGAACTATAAGTTGGCCAGCTGGTATCTGCTGGAAAATTGCTTAGTGTGTAGAAAAAAAAAAGCCCTGCGCATCTGGTGTCAGAAGTGTTGTGTTGGGTAAGCAGTGTGGGCAAATACAAAAAACACTTTCCACCCCCATCTTTATTAGCTATAATCACTGATAAGAAGTCACCAAAAGAAGTCAGCATGTAAAAAATCTCTCAGCTGGATCATTATTAATGAGCAAGAGTTCACTCTAACTGACTAAAGTAACGGGGGAACCACTGCCTTCTGAGTTGAAAGGACATGATCTTGAAAAAATTATCTTCTTAACAAAGGGATACTTGTATGGTTTCTCTTTCATTTTGCATCTGTTGCAACAAAGGAAAGTTGTAAAAACGTTAAAGACAGTGCCCATACCTTTAGGTCAGGTGCACCAACCCTTTTAAAATTAATGTGCATCATGCTTAGAAATCCATTTTTGTGACTTTTTTACTGATAACGGTGGAGAGTCAAGAGGCTCCTCACTTGGTGTGAGTATTGAGTACAGTTCAAATATTAATTAAGCCCAGGATGAGTCTTGATTTCAAATTACCTTATTTTTTGTCTGTCATTCTTTATGATGCCAATATAGCTGAATTAAAATCAAACGGTTCAGAAGCACATAATTAATTACATTGAGCTTAAATTACAGTTCCTAATTAATCCAAACCTGTTAACATGATACCTGGTGGGAATCAGTTACAAATAATGGCAGCCAAGTGAGGTCCCCACTGGTTCTTTTGTATTCGCTAAAGAAGTTTAAGAAAATTCTGGCTAATGAATTATGGCCTGTAAGCCACACATTGGCCTCCCAGATTACTGGGGAGCTAGACAACTCAAAGGGAAACTAAGACCACCCTATAAACACCTCTGATAGGTTAGGCCTGGGTTGACAAGTCATGGGCATCAATGTTGCCTGCTTGATTCTTTACCCCAGTACACATGATCAGTTGATCATCATACCCTCTCCTGCTGAGCCTAAACTCAACTTCATACCAGTTTTCAAAATGGTCATCACCAATTGTATCAACTAATTAATATCCGATTAGTTATCTATTGACACCACAGACTTGGTGGCTTAAAACAGCACACATGTACTGTCTCACAGTATATTAGCCCCTTTTCATTCTGCTCTAAAGAACTGCCCGAGACTGAATAATCTATAAAGGCTTAATTGACACAGTTCCACATGGCTAGGGAGGCCTCAGGAAGCTTACAGTCATGATGGAAGGCAAAGGGGAAGCAAGATATCTTCTTCACAGAGTGGCAAGAAGAAGAATGAACACAGGAAGAACTACCAAACACTTATAAAACCATCAGAGCTCATGAGAACCCACTCACTATCAGGACACCAGCATGGGAAAACCACCTTCATAATTCAATTACCTTCACCTGGTCTCTCCCTTGACATGTGGGAATTAGGAGGATTACAAGTGGAGTTGAGATTTTGGGTGGGGACACAGCTAAACAACATCACACAGTTTCTGTGGGTCAGCAGTCTCGCAATGCTTTGGCTGGATTCTGTGCTCCAAGATCGCCCACAAAGCTGCAATCCAGGCATCTTCTAGAGCTGAGGTCTCATTTGAGGCCCAACTGGAGAAGGACTCACTTCCAAGCTCAGGTGTTTGTTGGCAGAATCCAATTCCTTACAGGCTTCGGGGCTGAGGGTTTCAGTTTCTATCTGATTGTTGGCTGGAGGCTCCCTTCAGCTCCTTACATGGCTCTCCCCATATGTAGTTCACAACAGGCAGCTTAATTTTTCAAAGCCAGCAAGAAAAACAGTCTTCCAGCAAGACAGACATTACAATGTTTTGTAATCAGGGGCATCCCATCACCTTTGCTGTACTCTGTTGATTAGAAGCAAGTCACATATCTTGCCCACACTCAGGTGAAGAAGATTTCACAGGAGGGTGAATACCAGGAAGTGAGGATAATGAACGTTACCTTAGACTTGGTTAGCCACATCAGTATTTCAGAGTTAGCAGGGGAAATGACATACTTTTGCCTTTCTTGGCTTAGGTAGGCAGAATTCCTATGATAGAAAGCTTTCAATAGCTGAATGAGACAGCTTAAAAGCATTTGAAGGCTATGTGAAGTCAGCCTTGGAAGAACATGATGCTAAGGATTTTTGTTTTATTACAAAGAGTCATTCTAATCAAATACTAACGATGTACACTAAAAAATATTAGGAAAGACTCCCATATTCAGAAATATGGCAGATAAGTTGTACAGTATGCAACATCTAAAAATATAGGATAAAAATACAAGAAAACACCTTTTAAGAACATGGTTAAGACTTTAAAAAAACAAAAGTAAGAGAAATTCTCAGAAATCTAAATCAATGAGAATACACAAATCTAAGAGGCAAAAGAGTATTGAAACACTTGTCTGGGCATCTGATAATCTCCAAGGTCCTGAAACTTAGGTTTAAAGGACTGAAGATGTGCTGGGGTGGGGCATGGTAGGAGAAAAGCCTGGATCTCCAGCACCGTGTGAGGTCGGAATGAAGTCCACTGCCCTCTACCCAATAAAGACAGAACATCAAAAAGGGCCAGACCCAGAGATAAGCTAGGGGAAAAAATTCACCTTTCGTTGGAAGATGACAGAAGTTGTTACTTGTTTTGGCCTTGACTATTAGTAGAGAAGAAAATAAGGGCAAAAATCTCCCCAAAGAATCCCTAGCCACCGTAAGTATCTGTCATGAAGATTTTGGGGTAAGAATTTGCACTAGCACTTCCCAAAAAATCTCACATTGAAAATTTGGGTTAAGATTGTCTTTGAGTATAGCTTCCCAAGGCCTTTCATAGAAACAGATCAAATCCTCTTTGCAGGGATGCATTTTAACTCCAGGCTTCAACTAATTTCCACAGAGTTAATGAACTTACAATAACCACAATCACAGCAACAAAATCACAAAACACATGAGTAAACAAGCCAATGTGAGCTAGAGTCTGAAGAAACAAACTGAAAAACAAACCTAATCACTAAAAAAGCAGACATGCCAAGGACAAAGATACAGAAATTATAAGATATGAAATGTGAAACAAATATGTTGAAAATGTTTACCAATGAAAAAGAAGAATTAAAGATACCAAAGAACAAAAGATTATTATATTTGATTGGGCAAAATTTTTGAAAATACAGCTTAATTAATTAATTAATTAAGCCCATGGTGAGTCTTTATAAAGACTTTATGAAGACTTTTATATGGAACATAAAGACTATAACTGATATTAGAAATTTGGTAATTTAAATAGCAGATGGAACATAGCTAAAGTGAGAATTCATGAATTGAAAAATAGATCTGAAAAAAATTACACAGAAATTAGCCAGTGAAACAAAAAAATGGAAGACCTGAAAGAGAGATTAAGACCAATGAAGGACACAGTGAGAAGGCCTAACCAGAGTTCCAGGAGATAACAGAGAGAATGGGGAAGAGGCAGTATTCAAAGAGACTGAAGGGGCATTGTGTCTGGGATAAATATGTGGGGATCTTCATCTTGTACCAAGAAGATTAAGGACAGTGACACACACCAGGAGTGAGTTTAGGAGCAAAGGTTTCATAGGCCAAAGGATGAGAAAGGAGAGCAGCTCTCTCTCTCAGCAAGAGAAAATGGCATCTGAAAGGGAAAAGGCAGCCTGAGGCGGACCACAGCAGATTTTACAGGCAGGCTTGAGGAGGCAGTGTCTGATTTACTCAGGGCCCACAGATTGGTTTTGACCAGGTCTGATGTTCACATAGCGCAGGGAAGGCTGGTTGCCCCACCTTAATCTTATTATGCAAATGGACTTTCCACTTGGCCAATGCCATCTTGTCTGTTCCTTAATGTACACAATGGCTGGCAAAGAGAAGAAGATGGAGCTGCCCTTTAGATCATGCCTAGTCCCAGGTAACCTTTTCCTATTGGTACAGCTGCCATCATTCACCTGTGCAAACTTCCAGCTTGCTTGTCTATGTCTGTAGCTTGATTTTACAGGTTGCTCTTTGTTAGAAAAGAAAATGATTATGGGGCTGTCTTTCCTTCAAAGGAAAACTTTTCTTTCTACTTTCTTATACATTCTTTTCTTCATTTCTTCTAATAAAAAACCTGGATACATATGTAGAATGTGCAGTTTTGTTATGTAAGTGTACGTGTGTCATGGTAATTTGCTACACCTATTGACCTGTCCTCTAAGTACTCTCCCCTCACTCCTCACCCCCAACAGGCCCTGGTGTGTATTGTTCCCCTATGTCCATGTGTTCTCAGTGTTCAACTCCCACTTATGAGTGAGAACATGCAATGTTTGGTTTTCTGTTCCTGTGTTAGTCTGCTAAGGATGATGGCTTCCAGTTTCATTAAAGGGAAAACTTTACCGAAGACTTCCTCACCCTCACTATCTGCCTAAATAATTTCTTTTTAACTCCCATAACAAGATGACAGATGAGAATTTTCTAGAACTGATCAAAGATACAAATTTTCATATTCAAGAAATGAATCCCAAGCAGGGTAAATTAAAAGAGGGCAAACCAAAAAACTTGGAATTACTGTTAAATTTCAGAACACCAAAGTCAAAGAGAAGAAGATCTTATACTGTGAAATATTTTAACCTACTCAAGAGAAAAGGAAAATTACTTACAAAAGAACAATAGACTGACTTAACACCTGACTTCTCAGCAGAACCAAGAATAACAGAAGAGGATAGAATAATATATTGAAAGAGTTGAAAACAAATAACTGTCAGATTTCTATTATTTATAACAACAATAATAATGTCTACCTTTGGGAACTTATGAAAAAGAACAAACATGCTGGGAAATAGTACATGTCTCAGAGTGTGATAGGAGTTAAAGTTCTCATATTTTTTGGAGAAAAGGAAAAATACTAATTTTAGATTTCATTGAATTCAAATGAATATTTAAATTTGTGGCTGGATGTGGCGGCTCATGTCTGTAATCCCAGCACTTTGGGATGCTGAAGCAGGTGGATTGCTAGAGCCCAGGAATTCAAGACCAGCCTAGGCAACATGGTGAGACTCCATCTCTACAAAAAATACAAAAATTAATCAGGCATGGTGGTGCATGCCTGTAGTCCCAGCTACCGGGAGGCTGAGGCGGGAGGATGGCTTGAGCCTGAGAGTCAGAGAGTGCAGTGAGCTGAGATTGCACCATCACACTCCAGCCTGGGCAGCAAAGCAAGACTCTGTTTCAAATAATAATAATCTTAAGGTGAACATTGAAAAAAATAGAAATAGAGACTATAAGATGAAAAAGTTTAATATGGACAATAGCATTAAATAATCTAAAACACAGTAGTCCCCTCCCTTATTCATGATTTCTCTTCCCATAGTTTCAGTTGTCTATGGTCAACTATGGTTCATCATTGTTCAAAAATATTAAATAAAACATTTCAGAAATAACTCGTAAGTTTTAAATTGTGCACCCTTCTGAGCAGCATGATGAAACCTTAAGCTGTTCTGCTCCATCTCACCAAGGATGTGAATCATCCATTGGTCCAGTGTATCCATGCCATATACACTACCCGTCCCTTATTCACTTAGTAGCCATCTTGGTTATCAAATCACAAAAACACAGTGTGTGTGGGGTTTGGTACTATCCATAGTTTCAGGCATCCACTGGATATGTTGGAACATATTATTCATGAATAAGGGAGGACTACTGTAAGGCAATAAGTGGAGAAAAGAAAAAAATATGCATAAAATGAGATGGTAGAAGTGAATCCAAATATATCAGCAAACTCAGTCAATCTAAATGGCCTAACTTCACTATGTTTAAATTAAAAAGACGGTCAGATGGGGTGTAAAATTGAGCTATGTAAAAACATATAAAATTAAAACACAATAAAGTTTCAAACTTAAAAATAGAAAACTATATACTTAAGTGAGTAGTAACAAAATGTGGTTTAGCTATTTTATAGCAGGCAAAAATAGACTTTAGGGCAAAAATCATTACTAGAGACAAAGAGAGTCAATATATATGAGTAAATGTTTAATTTATCAGGAAAAGATAAAGTTTTAAACGTGTGTATTTCTAATCAGATAACCTCAAAATATGTAAACCCAAAAGCCATAAAACTATAAAGAGAAATATGCAATTTACTATCACAGTGAAAAATATTTTCATCTCTTTCTCAATAAAGTATAGATCAAAACCTTGAAGATTTAAACTACATCATTAAAACCTTGATCTAATGGAGATAAACAGAACACGGTAAGCAAAAATTATATTTTGTCCAGCCTTTTTTTTTTTTTTCTAGCAGGCATGGAACACTGTGGTAGAAATCCCTCTTCTGAGTTTTCACCTGGGTATGAACTACATTTCCCAGCCTCCTTTGAAGCTGTGTGTGGCTGTGGCCACTTAGCTACATTTTGGCCAAATGGATACATGTGAAGTGATCTGTACATGGAAGGGAAGGGCATGCTCCTCCCCTTCCCTTTTCTCCTTTCTCCTGGCTGGAATACAGTTGGGATGGTACATGTGTGCAAAGAGATAAAAACAAGAATGTTCATAGCAGCACAATTTGTGATAGACAAAAACTGGTAACACCCCAAATGTCCATCAACAGAGGAAGGAATAAATCGATTTGGAAAATCCATACAATGGAAAACCACTCCCTTGTAAAAATGAATGAACAGCTATACTTGTTAACATACCGTAAAGCAAACAGGACACAAAGGAACAGAAAAATATGATCCTAGCTATATGAAAGAAAACCTAAATACTATATTTTAAGGGATACATACAAGTGTGATAAGAAAAAAAACATACAGAAAAGCAAGAGAATGATAAATTCAACTTTGAACTGAGTGGATACCTCTTCATGGAAGACAGGAGAGAGATAATTGGGGCGGGAGGCATAGAGAGCTGCAGATGCGCTGGCAGTGTTTCCTTCTGGGTGATTACACTGGTTATCAGTCTTTGTTATCAGCTCTTAAATTGCCTCTCTATTATATATTCTCTATTGTATATGTAACATATTTTATAAAAAACAGGGTACTTCAAAAAATGGTTAGAAAGAAAACTATCAGATTTTTCCTGGACATTTATATCTTCAAAAGCCTATAACAATGATGGCTTATCTATTGTTTAATGTTTAATGGATTGAGTAAGCGCTTGCTACATAAAATTCAAATGGAGAAAATATTCTCAGGAAGTGGTTCTTTGATAAGCCTTGTTGTTTGGAGCAGGCAAAGAACAGGGAAGAATTAGTGGCAGCATGTTCTAATTGCAGGATAAATAGCATGAGTAATTAATTCCTTGAGTGCAACTTTTGCCACCAGTTGCTCTATAGTTATAATAAAGAACACCTTCTTTCATTAATCTTTAGCTAGAAAGAGTAAAAAGTCACAAAAGCTAATGATTTGTGCTCAACCTTGTCTCTGCCCATCCTCACCTGCTCTGGAGATGTTAATTAAACTGCCTATATTTGCTCCCCTGAGCTGCTTCCAATGTTAAGCTTTTTTAACCGCTTTCTGAATCCAGTTCCTTTAGAAGGCTTTAAGTTTTTTCAAGTAGGGAATCACCCCTCACAAGCAATTCTTATGCATAGCCTTTATCTTAAAGGTCAAATTTCACTTCTTTAAAAGCTCTACACTTAAATTTTTCCATTTCCAACAATACAGTATTACTGTAAGGAACCAGAACTTTCTTCATCTAAGGGTCTAGAAGTAATGATCTACAAAACTTCATGTGTAAATCACCAATTCCTAACACATGGAGCAAAACCTGTGCTCAAAATCATTCCTGCTGGCCTTGCTCTGTGTCCAATTTTTGAGACACTGGCATACTCTGGGTGACAATGAAAACCTCTCGAGGTAGCCACACTGGGGCCTCACTGCCACCTGCTCCCATCTCCCTCCCATCTTAACCCCTCCCTTCCTCTCAAAGGTGACCCATATTGCAGGGGCAGCTGGCCAGCAGTCCCTCTTGATAAGCCGGGATGACTTCCACACGGGATTCTTCACTCCAATGCTGTCACTGAGAATAAGACTGCGACTCGTGTCAGGGAGTGCTTATACCTAGAGGACCAATTATTACAGCTGTGCATGGACTCCTATTATTAAGGTAAAACATCTTGGATTTTGCAGATTCCTTGAAATACCAAAAATTTTAAGATTTTGCCAAAAAAAGGTGGACAGGATCGGGGGAAATCACCACAAAGGTTGAAAGAGCTACAACATGTTTATAAAATGAGTAAATTAGTATTAAATAAATAGTAGGGGCAATGAAGAGGGATCTATACTCCCAAAGGGCCCTATTTACTCATAAAAGGCACCACTGGGCCTCTTGAAATGGCCCCTGGTTAGCCCAGGCAGGATTAATTGGGACCCATGGTAGGAGATTTTCAGTCTTTCCAGGAAAGCAGCTGCTGGCTCCAGAGTGCCCTTTGCCCTCCGGTCTGTTTTGCATTTCCAGGTCAGAGGCCAGACGCCAGACTTCCCAGTGAAAAGCTGCCTTTGGTCCAGGGACATGCCCAGTCCCTTGACACCCTGGGCTGTGAGCTGGTCTTATTCTCATTTGCATCCTCGTGGGGGAGAACTCAGGCAGGCTATGAATGAACTGAGTATTGGACAGCCTTTCTCTCCCACCTTGGGCTTTTTCTTCAAATGGACAAGTACTTTGGAACAGGGCTTTTCTCATTTCTCATGAAGAAGGGAACAGGGAAATTGGGCCTCACGGTCCAGAAAGGTAGGGAGCAGTAGCCCTACAGTATGGAATGCTCCTAGAACAAAGCAGGTACTATTTAACCTTGGGATGGTTGGAGGTAGAGTGACAAGATGATCCCACTGTCTGTGGATACAAATTTTAAACTCCCTAAAGCTGGAACGCTGGGAGAGAAGATCTATAGTTTCCATAGCATGCTCAAAGAGTTCATCACCTGGAGTTTAAGACCCCTTCTGCTAAGCAAAGGGCTTCCGAGTCAGGCAGATACGAATTTGAATCCCTGCTGTTAGTCAGTAGCTTTCTGACCTTGGAAACATTAACGGTACCGTGAAGAGCCTCTGCTTTTCCAGCTGTAAAACAGAATTAATAATACATGCCTGTAAGATTTGCTGTGAAGATTAATCCAGATAGGGTATGTAGAAGCACAGTACCAGGCATGAAGGAAAGCCTCAGAATAGGTTGGATATTATTACTTATTAATATCCTGACTCAGACAGTACCTTTCTGCCATCAGAAAAGAAACTTGTAAACCACAGAAGCACCATGTTCTCCGCTTCATAGTATATATACCATCAGAGTCTATGGTAGATAGAACATACAGGGAGAGAAATGTACCCATAGGCACTCTGGTCCTCTGTTTACTCCCGTTTTCATACCTGCCTTTCACTGGTGGGTGCCGCTGACCAGTACCAGCGCCTGAATTTCATAGGAGGGGCTTACATGCTCCAGGAAATAGGCTCAGGCTTGAAGCCATATTTACACAGCGCTCTCTAGGGAAAATGACAGTTGACCATATTGAAGAACAGGGCGCTGTGGGCAGGAGCAGAGACAGAGGTCACGTACTGCATCCTCAAGGTCACCTCGGCGCCGGGGACTCTCACAGCCTTTGTTTTCTGGGAACTGCAACTCTCAGTCCTTCATCAAAACATGCCTCTGCCCTCTCCTTTAATTCTGCTCTGTGTGGCTAATCTGAAATGCAATCCACCCTGGGGTGTTAATAGCTGCTCAGATGTTATTCTCCTTAGAGAGGAAACAGTGGAAAAAATGATCCTATCCAAAGGAGCCCCTCCAGGGGTGGATATAACAGGCACCGTTGTGAGCCAGTGAGGGAGAGTTTACAGACAGGCAGAGTGGAGCCA
Organism: Sapajus apella; assembly: GCF_009761245.1. Classification (NCBI taxonomy): domain Eukaryota; kingdom Metazoa; phylum Chordata; class Mammalia; order Primates; family Cebidae; genus Sapajus; species Sapajus apella. Next base: position 6,154,412 of record NW_022437014.1, on the reverse strand, counting down.
GTCTGGCACTTTGTTGTCCATTGGACAGCATATTTTTTCCAGGAAAGAGTCAAAGAAAGCTTGAGGCTGCAACCAGAGAGAATAAAGGGGTGGAGGCGGAGAAATAAACATGAAATGATAAGAAGGAATTTCTAAAAGTGTAAAGCAATCTTAAAAGGTAAGGCAAGGGTAAGGGAGGGAGTTGTGGTAAGGCTGTTATGAAAATTGCAGCTTGCAACTCCATTTAAAAATGGAAACAATACAGCAGTCCATGATCAGCGAACATTCTTTCAGGGACCCTTAACAATTGAGAGGAAAATTTCCCCACCTTGCTTTCAAAGTAAAATTGTATATGTGATGGCAATGTTACTTAGGGTCTTTTGCTCTTTTTAGGTTTGTTCATAAAATCCCAGTGGACTGTTAGGCTTCTAGATTTGAATATTCTAATGATTTCGTTCTTGAGATACTCATGATGAAAATCAATCAAGGCAACTTTCAGCAACTGAGGAGTCCATATATGTCCACAGAGGCCAACATACAAGCTTCTCCTTAAACAAACAAACAAAAAGGTTTGTATAAAACAGATGTAACTGTCATTACCGCCAAATATGAGGAAACTTCATGAATGAACAACATGGCAGAAACTGACAACTGTCTCCTAAAACCCATGCTTCCTTCATCTGTAGTAATAAAACCCCTAGTTGTTAACTAGCACATAGCCACATGGTCAAGTTTTAGCCAACCTGGAATGATCAGGAGTGATTTGTGCAACAGTCAGGCACTGCAGATACAGGGAAGGGACAGGAACCCTATTTGCCCTTTCCAGTTTCTGCTGGCTGAAATGCAAACATGGTTGTGAGACAGACTGGATGATGTGGAAGTGGAATGCCCCAGGAACGAGGAGCAGCAAGACTGAACAAGCCTGGGTCCCTGATACAGAGGAACTACCAAGCCAGCCCCAGACTGCTTACACCTGGACTGCCCGATGAAAGATAAGCTCCTATCTCCTCTAAGCCACCATAGTTTTAGGTCTTTGTTATAGCTGTTACAATCCACTAGAAGGCTACCAAGATAATTAGAATCTATAGAACCTACATTATCTAGTTTTTTTGCTTTGAAAAATCACACTTATGAGAACAAAACCCTGGCAGTTTGTATTCTGCCAGGATTTGCTAGAATCTAACACCTTGGGGATTGAATGTAAATGTCTACTGTTCTCCATTGCAATAGCATTTCCAATTAGCTTCTATAATCCAGAAGAACTCTTATCCAAACAACTATTCTTTTCCCATTCATAAAAATATTTATGAATAAACACATTATTTTAAAGGCCAAATGTAAAAGAAACAACAAAAGAAAGGTTGAAGAAAGAAAGGAGAAAAGGAGAAAAAAAAATAAAAATATAGTTGGATTGCATGGTAACAATAGCACAAAAATATCCATTTACTCCCTTTCCTTTTTAATTTGTTGAAAGTTGAAATCACTACATTGGGACTTATTTGTTGAATGCCAGTAAACCTCAATGTACTTTCAAAAATTAAAGGTAGCTGATGATCACAAATTGTTTTTTCCCATTCTATGTTCATTGGTGACAGGTCTGAAAGTTTCTTATCTCACAGGATATAGACAGATTCTAAAAAGGGAAATTGATGAGAGTTGCCTGGGCAATGCTAAATACCAATAAACTAGCTCCAGGCAACTAGTGACCAATCAGGATACTTTTATTTTGGTTCTCAAATACTAGTCTTCAGAACAGGCTGTTGGATGGTCTTTTAGAACTCTGAAATTTTTGACTCCATTGCTAAGTCATAGAAAATAGCACTTTAGAGTTTTCAGAGGCCATAAAAGTCATAAAAGATGTTTATTAAGCACCTTCTCTATGTTTATCCCAGTGATACACACTGAAGAAATAAGAATAAATAAAACACATCCTCTAACCTAAAGGAGTTCATGGTTTAAAACACAAAAAATCACTTAAACAGACTTATGTTGCAATTTAATGAAGATTTAAGTGCTGAATGACAGAGTGTTATGGAAGGCTTCAAGGGAGAGGTGATAGTTGAGCTGGGTTTTGAAGACTGATTGGGTAGCGGGGGTGCTAAAAGAAAAATGAAGAGTGATTTGGAGTTTTTCAGATAGGTAAGAGGGAAAAATGTATTCCTGATAAAGTGAATGGAATATGGGAAGGGTAGGATCAAGTGAATATCTGTAAAGTGTCTAGGGAACAGGTAGTAATCTATAGCTATTCCTGGGGAAACAATCATGGAAATTGATTGAAGTGGGATTTGAAGCCCAATCATAAAAGACCTGATAAAGGAGACTAATAATTATTAAGTTCTTATTTCCTAGGCAAACTGAGGCCTAGACATATCGGCTCCTTGGACAGACTAAAAATTCTTTGTCCCCTCAAACTAGCAGTCTTTGAGTATTTTTCCAGCATTCCAGTTATTTAGTGATATTGGGGTGGAACTGAAAATCTACTAATAAAAACAAGCACAGAAGCCAACAAGCAGAATAGCCGCTTATACTAATCCATTTTTGCCAACCAAAGCAGAGTTTAAATTCACGGTTCTCACTTTTTTATAGTTCTTTTTCTCTTCAGTTTTCTTCTAGCCTTCTCTAAGTCAGACATCTTGGGAACAATATTAAGGTTTTACATTTTCAATGATAAAATAAATCACTCTTACCTGGCAAACAGTACCTTGACATGCATATTTGCGTTCTAAATTTCAGCTGCCTGCCAACTTTCCACTGACTGAAGCCTCACATGCACAGAGCAACAATACTTATCAGAGAAATGCAGCCAGGGAGAATTGTTTTTGTTTTCCAATGTGGGCCACCACTCACTGCAATGGGAGTGGAATCAACTTTCTGTTTTCCAGCCGTGTAAGGACTTGAGTATGGAAACCTGAGTTTTCTGGCACCAATTTTAATAAATCAAAAATAGACTTCCCAGTTAGCTATTGTGTTAACCCATTCTTTATTATATTTTGTTTCTTGACCAAAGATTTTATGCTTTACTTTTTGGAATCTTTAAAGTATTTAGTGGATTCTTCTATTCAGTGAAATCTTGTAGAACACAGATAAAGGCTGATCGTTAATTTTATGTGGCAACTTGATTGGGCTAAGGGATGCCCAGATAGCTGGTAAAAGAGCCTTTTGGGCTATGTATGTGCAGGTGTTTCCAGAAGAGATGAACATTTGAATCAGTAGACTGAGGAAAGATTTTTGTCCTCATGCATGCAGGTAGGCATTATCTAATCTGTTGAGGATGTAACTAGAAAAAACAAAGGAAGAGCAAATTTCCTCTTTGCTTGAGCTGGGACATTCATTTACTCCTGCCTGTAGACGTCAGAACTCCTGGTTCATAGGCCTTCAGACTCCACCCGGGGCTTGGATAATTGGCCCCTCAATTCTCAGGCCTTCAGGTTCTAACTAGGACTTATACCCTTGGCACTCCTGGTTCTCAGGCTTTGGGGTTTAGACTAAAACTACACCTAGCTTTCCTGGGCTTCCAGCTTGCTGATGGCAGATCATGGAACTTCTCAGCCTCCACAATCACGTGAGCCAACCCCTCATAATGCATCTCTTTCTATACATCTACATATATCTTCTTGGTTCTGTTTCTCTGGAGAATCCTGACTAATACAGAAGGAAAGGAGTACCTAAAACCTTTCTTGTAAACACTGAATATAAACCCCAGGATTCCGTGGCTTTAAGGAATGGGGGCACCAGGTGTTTAATGAAGGTATTTAGCAGGAGTGACATTATCATGTTAGTGCAACATCTTTCTTTTGCAAAGGAAGAAACTAGAACTCAGATGAATTCCAAATCACTGGCAAAAAATGTGTGTGCATTGGAGAGGCCAATATTAATTAGATTAATGAGTAGGTACCATCACCTTTTCATAGTTATCCGACAGACTCTGAATGTAAACACACACACATACATATATACATATTTGGGACACTACTCCCTGTCCCTTCTAAGCTCACCATGAGTGCATTAACCTTTCTAATGTGGCTACTTCTGAAGGGGACAGTTGCCTTAGCAGTGGTTCAGAGTGATGCTCATTATTACAGAATAGCAGGTCATAAAGCAGCTGAGGTAGACTTTTCCTGCTGAGAGAACCATTCCTACCTACCTGCTGTACCAAGTAAACCATAAATCAAGGCCAGGGAGGAAGTACATATAGGCTGGTATATAGATGCAGTCACAACAACAAAAGCCTACAGAAGGTGGGTACCTTGGCCTCTTGTCAACAGGCCACCTGGGCCTCAGAGATCTCAGCCCTTGGTCCCTGCATTTGCAAAACCAATCTGCTGTTCCAACTGCAGGAATTCCCGCTGAGCAGTGTTCATCTCTTTGTTCAGGTCACCTTGTCTTTTCCATTCCTAAAGCCGTAGGGTTGAGGGTCAGGCTTGTGCACCTGACCTAAAAAAATGTCCCATAAATACGTTTACACTAGAGATGAGTAGGGTGAATTTCTGTGTGTGCTTCATTGTGAGGAGTCTAGTACCTAAAATTTCTCCATTAAAATACAATGAACATTCATTTGAGTCTTTCTCCCATTAGGATCAGGTCAGCCCAAAGAATAAACCATCTTCATCTAGAATATTTGAATTTTAATCTTCAGCTGCCCACGTTGTGTGTCCTGAGTGCCTTTGAAAATATGATGAAAGGCACAGACCCTCTCCCAGAAAAATGTGCAGAATTTTACACACAAATTTCAGAGGGTTCATGGATCCCTGGAGCCATGTATGAAAACTCTTTGCTAGGCTGACAAGCATTTTCTTTTTCCAATTAGAAGAAGATTGCAGGGCCAAGAAGGAATAGCGCTTGTCATTACCAGCTACTATCAAGTCATCTTTATTTGTCTCTTCAATAAGCTGGTCAGGTTAACAGCTCTGTTCAATCCGCCACACTTATTGGGATATTTAAATTCCAGCACAATACAGAATAGAAAGCTGTAAAGCATATTTTCTGTGTTTCGTGTCCTCCATTTTCTCCTTGGATTTCTCTTCCTCTGTCACCACCTTAAATCTTAGTTCTTGATCACATCACTCTTCTCTGTAAGACATTGCAGTGGCAACTTAGTGTCTCCTACAGGGCAAAGTCCAATTTCCTTGACTTGCTTTCAAGGTCTTCCGTCTTCCTTGCCTGGCCACAGCTTCCATTCTTTGCATCACGTGTCGTCTCAGCCACCCAGAAGTACCAATCGCCCCACTCTCCATGCTTCCGCTGGCTTTGCTCAATGTGGGCCTCTGGCCTGGAATGCTCCTCTCATCACCTTGCTATCCCTACTCATCAATTCACTCATTTGCTCCATGGAGCCTTTGCTGACTCCTCCATGTGTTCTTTGTCAGCCTCCTGTTTCTTATTAGGGCACATATTAGTTAATTGTTCACTCATAGGTCTGTCTGCCCCACAAGACAGTGAAATTTCTGGGTGCATAACTGGGCGTATTCACCTTTGTATCACTAGGATCTTAAGCATAGCAGGTACTCAGTAAACATTCGTGGAACGAGTGAAGGAAAGGTCCTGTGAATACACCCATTCCACTCACGGACACTATATCCTCTAACAGGACAATATCTCCCTGAAAGTCTATACCCAGGAAACAATGTTAAATCACAGAATGGGCCAGGCATGGCCTCTCACGCCTGTAATCTCAACACCTTGAGAAGCCAAGGTGGGTGGATTGCTTGAGCCCAGGAGTTTGAGACCAGCCTGAGAAATAATGGCAAACCCTTGTCTCTACAAAAAACACAAAAATTAGTTGGGCATGGTGGTGTGTACCTGTAGTCTGAGCTACTCAGGAGACTGACTGAGGTCAGAACCACTTGAACCCAGGAGATTGAGGTTGCAGTGAGCCAAGATCACTCTATTGCACTCCAGCCTGGGCAACAGAGCAATAGTCTGTCTCAAGAAACAAAAATCACAGAATGAAAGGGAACAGACTCATGGTCAGCGTGTGGACCTGAAAAGAAGCAAATTGCTCAGTTTATTCCAGGGTGAGCCTGGTGCGTATAGCATCAAGGGTAAGAACCCAGAACATGGTTCTCAGCCTTGGCTGCGCATTAGAGTCTCCAGAAAGCTTTAAAAACTAATAATACCTGGGTCACACCTCCCCAGAGATTAGGACCCAATTGTTCTGGGGTAGAGCTGAAGCATCAGGAGTTTCAGTATTTCCCCAGGTGATTCCAAGGTGAAAGCACAGCTGAGGTCTGTAGCTTTCAAGGTGGGTCTGGGTTAGAGTCCAGCTAGCTATGGCACAAAAGCAGCTGTGGGCACTCCCGCATAATCTCCCCAAACCTCAGATTCCTCCACATTGGCTCTTCATTTGGATTGTCTGAGGAGTAAATGAGATGATGACACCAGGTGGTCAGCTTGGCACAGTCAATGTGTGCTTGGTATAAGCGATGCTATTCAGATGCACCAGCCAAAGAACCCAAAAGGGACACTCTAGGGAAGCTGAAAAAGGTGGCAAGGTACACAGAGCACCAGTTCCTACAAGGCTAGTTGGCTGGATGACACTTTGTTCTTCAAGTGTTCAGGAGTCTGTAGGATGCACTTAGCAATCAACACCCCCTGGTTAGCAAAGTAAGATAACTGAATACAAGTTAGCCAAAAATATATTATAGCTATTTTCCAATGAGGCCTTGTAACTAATAATGACATTCATGAACTCAATAAAGCAGCAACAGTGTTTTTAGCCCCCAACCTTGTTGAATCTGGACATCAGCTGCTTAGCAGATGCTGAACCGATTCAAAAAGCCTCAGGAGCCTGGGTTACTTTAGCAGAAGGGCTCAAACTGCAGAAACAGCTGGGGCATGCTCAAGTCTAGAGCCCTAGAAAGCTTGGTAGGAGTGGGACTAACAAAGTTTTTTGGGGAGAAGAATTTTAGATTATATCCCATAACCTCCATGAGCGCCATAAGCCACGCCGAACTTTATAAAAGTAATGTACTTTAATACGATATGGACAACCGAAATTTTCTCATTCTTCTGTACAAGCGCTTTACTCTTTGTAAAAATCAGATTTGTTGAGGTATAATTTGTGTGCAACAAAATGTACTCATTTTAAAAGCACATTTTGAGAAGTTTTGACAATTTCATATGACTGTGTAACCACAACCACACCATTTACAAACATAAATACTTCTATCACCCCTAATGTTCCCCTCTATGCCCTCTCTCCAAATGCCAGAGGCAATATCCACTCTACCTCCCAGACACAGGTGACTGAGGATCTCTTTTCTGTCACTGTAGATTAGGTTGCTTTATGAAAATAATCAAGGACTAGGTAGGCTTTTATGTCCAGCGTCTTTCTGCCTAGCAGCGTGTCTGTGGAATTTATACATGCGGTTGCGTTTATCACTAGTTTATTTTTTTTTTATTGCAGAGTTGTCCATTGTAAGGTTATGCCACAACTTATTTATTCATTCACTGTTGTTGGACATTTGGTTGCTTTCAGTTTTTGGCTTTTATTCAGTTATATACACAGTAAGTCAAAACAGTGAATTTACTACTTAAACAGTTTCAAGATATGACATCTAGCCCTTTTATAAACTAAAAAGATTGCTGATCCTAAGTTTCTACTGTATGAAAACTCTACACTTGCCTTTTCCAGGGGTTCTGGTTAGTCTAGAATTTGGGTTTGAGGTATAGTCTAGGAGATAACATCTTTCTTTCTTTTTTTTAATTATACTTTAAGTTCTGGGGTACATGTGCAGAATGTGCAGGTTTGTTACATAGATATACATGTGCCGTGGTGGTTTGCTACACCCATCAACCTGTCAACTACATTAGGTATTTCTCCTAATGCTATCCCTCTGCTAGCTCCCCACCCCTGACAGGCCCTGGTGTGTGATGTTCCCCTCCCTGCATCCATGTGTTCTCATTGCTCACCTTCCACTTATGAGTGAGAACATGTGGTGTTTGGTTTTCTGTTCTTGTGTTAGTTTGCTGAGAATGGTGGTTTCCAGCTTCATCCATGTCCCTGCAAAGGACATGAACTCATCTTTTTTATGGCTGCGTAGTATTTCATGGTATATATGTGTCACATTTTCTTTATCCAGTCTATCAATGATGGGCATTGGGTTGGTTCCAAGTCTTTGTTATTGTGAATAGTACTGCAATAAACACACATGTGCATAGGTCTTTATAGTAGAATGGTTTATAATCTTTTGGGTCTATACTCAGTAATGGGATTGCTGGGTCAAATGGTATTTCTTATTCTAGATTTTTGAGGAATTGCCACACTGTCTTCCACATTGGTTGAACTAATTTATACTCCCACCAACAGTGTAAAAGTGTTCCTGTTTCTTCACATCCTCTCCAGCATCTGTTGTTTCCTCAGTTTTTAATGATCACCATTCTAACTGGCATGAGATGGTATCTCATTGTGGTTTTGATTTGCATTTCTTTAATGAACAGTGAGGATGAGTTTTTTTTCATATGCTTTTTGGCCACATAAATGCCTTCTTTTGAGAAGTCTCTGTTCATATCCTTTGCCCACTTTTTGATTTTTTTTTTCTCTTATAAATTTAAGATCCTTATAGATTCTGGCTATTAGCGTTTTGTCAGATGGATAGATTGTAAAAATTTTCTCCCATTCTGTAAGTTGCCTATTAACTCTGATAATAGTTTCTTTTGCTGTGCAGAAGTCCTTTAGTTTAATTAGATCCCATTTGTCTATTTTGGGTTTTGCTGCCATTGCTTTTGGTGTTTTAGTCATGAAGTCCTTGCCCATGCTTTTGTCCTGAATGGTATTGCCTAGGTTTTCTTCTAGGGTTTTTATGGTTTTAAGTCTTACATTTAAGTCTTTAATCTGTCTTGAGTTAATTTTTGTATAAGGTGTAAGGAAGGGGTCCAGTTTCAGTTTTCTGCACATGGCTCGCCAGTTTTCCCAACACCAGGCATTAAACAGGACTGCATCTTTAATAATTATGCCTGGTTAAGCTCATGCTGGTGTTCATCAAACTACACCTTGACAAATATAATCCTAGGGTTTAGGGCGGAGGTCCACAATCTTTTGGGCACCAAGGACTGGTTTTGTGGGAGATAATTTTTCCACTGACTAGGTTGGGGGAGGGGGAATGATTTCAGGATGAAACTCAGATCATCAGACATTAGATTCTTATAAGGAATATGCAATCTAGATTCCTCGCATGTGCAGTTCACGAAAGGGTGCACGTTCCTGTGAGAATCTAACGCCACCACTGATCTGACAGGAGGTGGAGCTCAGGCGGTAATGAACTCGCTTACCTGCCACTCACCTCCCTCTGTACAGCTCCGTTTCTAGCAGGTTACAGACCAGTACTGTTTCACAGCCCCCAGGGGTTGGGGAACCTTAGTTTAGGGTACTGGCTTAACCCAAGTATACCCCTTTTCTGATCACAAGGATCTGCATCTTTTTTTTGAAACAGGGCAAAGGATTCACCAGTCTCCCACAATCAAATGGTCAAATCAAAAATGGAGAGAAGGCTAGGTTACTGCTTTCCAAGTCATTTATTTTCTCAGGCCAGTGAGCTCACTGCTCTGGGTAGGTCAGGGAGTCAGAGGCTAGTGGTGAAGAACTTTCTCACATTCTCTATCCCCTGTGTTTTAAGACACAGTTTTTAATTTATTAAAAACTGTGAAGTCATGTCATTAAAGACATGAGATGAGGTAAAGCAAATGCCACTGATGTCTGAAGGAGAGACCTGTAATAATGACCTGAAGAAAGATACCTCTGAAGTGAAAGTTATAGAAGCATTCCAGAGAGATGGCCTGAGTACCACTTCAGAAAGAGCCCAGATGGACTAGATAATATCTGAAGAAAATGAAGCACGGTGCTGACAAGGCCAGTCAGCTTGGCAAGGATCCTTTCATAAAGACCTGAAAAGGAGAGCTTCACGGCAGATGAACCACGAGAAGAGGATGAAGGTTTGACAGGAGTTGCGGAGCTGGAGTCAGGATCAGCAACTCACTGGCTCTTCTTACCACCTTAAAGATCACACTGGTGAACCACTGAAACATGGATTCTCATTTTTCCTCCAATTATTTTATTTAGGCTTGCCTCCCCAAATCACTTTATTGTTCATTCCATTCCTTTAGGTTTTTAACACTATGCCCCCGTAGGATGCAACAGATGAGTGCATCACTGTGTTTTCACATGTGCAGAATTTCGGAAGTTGTATGCTATTCCTTCTCCTCCTCCTCCCCCAGCCTCCTTCTCTTCCTCCTTTTTCTTTCTCCCCACCTCTCTCTCTGATGTGTGTGTGTGTGTCCAAGTTTTATGACCCATACATGGCATTCTACACAATACCAGTGTGTTGGAAATCAAAGCAATAAGATACTATGCCATGTAAATCCAGTCTATTTATGAAAATGGACTTGCCAGCCAATCCCAGCCTGTTGATAGAAGTGTGTTCACTTCCTAATATTAAGAAGCCAAAAAGTAACAGATGCCGGTGAGGTTGTGGAGGAAAGAGGCATCTTATACATTGTTGGTGGGAGTGTAAACTAGTTCAACCATTGTGGAAAGCAGTGTGGCAATTCCTCAAAGAGCTGACAACAGAACAGCCATTTAACCCAGTAATCCCATTACCGGATATATACCCAAAGGATTATAAAGCATTCTACCATAAAGACACATGCACGTGAATATTCACTGCAGCACTATTCACAACAGCAAAGACATGGTATCAACCTAAATGCCCATCAATGGCAAACTGATAAAGAAAATGTGTACATATACATCATGGAATACTAGGTAGCCATAAAAAAGAACAAGATCATGTCTTTCGCAGGAATATGGATGGAGCTAGAGGCCATTATCTTTAGCAAACTAATGCAGAAACAGAAGACCAAATACCATATGTTCTCAATTATAAAGTGGGAGCTAAATGATGACAACTCATGGATGCAAAGAAGGGAACAATAGATACTGTGGTTTATTTGAGACTGAAGGGTAGGAGGAGGAAGAGGAACAGAAAAAATTATGAATGGGTACTGGGCTCAATAACTGGGTGATGAAATGGTCTGTACAACAAACACCATGATACAAGTTTACCTATGTAACAACTTGCACATGTACCTCTGAATCTAAAATAAAAGATTTTTTTTAAGTGTGTTCAGTTTCTACAACAATTGTTTCATTTGGAGTTTTTCTTCTATTGATTGATACATCCATTCAACAAACATTTAATCAGTACCTAGAGAGGGCCAAGCACTGTCCTGGATGCTGAGGATGCCAAATTTAAATAAGATTGTTCTTCTTTTCCAAGGGCTTACTGTCCAGTTGGAGAAACAGACATTGAAACAGACAAATGACAAGATGGCGCTGCAGTTTAGGAGGAGTGCGAGCACAGAGGATGCTGCCAGGAGAGTTGGGAGACCCTGCAGTTTGTCCAAGAAGCTGCTCTGCTGTCAGTGACCTTTGTCCATGCGAGATGTAGCAGGCTTAATGAAGTGAGGGAAGGATGATAGGGCAGGAATGCGGAGAAAAGCTTTCGTAATTTTATCACTAGATGCATGCTGGAAACTTGGTTTCTCCCAAAGTAAAACTAGTTGTTCTAATTAGCTCTTCTCATTTGAAAGTCAAGACTGTCCCCCTCCTTCAGGACACTGTCAAGCAAATCTGTTATGTGTGAAGCTGGGGAATTAGAGATGAAATTATGGAAGAAATGAGTACTTCAAGGAAAACAACATGTGCTCTCTGAGAACCTCTTGAAGTTTGGCCAGAAGTTCATACCAACCCTTTGTGCTGGCCAAGTGCCTGATTTCTGAGGAGTTCAAAGCACATTGTAGACTGTTCCTCCATGGTTGTCATAGAAACTCTCCAATGGGGATGCACAGCCAGAGACATTGTCCAAGTGGGAGGTAAACAATAGAGAAGAATATAAGTCAGGGTCCCCCTGAGTTCTTCTGGGGACCCCTTCGCCTTGTTTTTCACATTTACCCATTACCGCCTAGGGCTCCCACCCTCATCTGACCCTAGGGACCCCTAAGTCTGTACGTTCAGCCCTGCTTCTCCTACAGATTTAGAGCTCTCTGTCTACCTGGACATCCTCTGGATGTCCACAGCCACACATGGCATCTACCTTCTCTAGACCTGTGGGTGGGAAAGAAAGTATATATCAGGAAGGTAGTTTTTTTGTTTGTTTGTTTGTTAGTTTGTTTGTTTGTTTGTTTGTTTTGAGACGGAGTTTCGCTCTTGTTGCCCAGGCTGGAGTGCAATGGCGCGATCTCGGCTCACCTCAACCTCCGCCTCCCGGGTTCAGGCAATTCTCCTGCCTCAGCCTCCTGAGTAGCTGGGATTACAGGCATGTGCCACCATGCCCAGCTGATGTTTTGTATTTTTAGTAGAGACGGGGTTTCACTATGTTGACCAGGATGGTCTCGATCTCTTGACCTCGTGATCCACCCGCCTCAGCCTCCCAAAGTGCTGGGATTACAGGCGTGAGCCACCGCGCCCAGCGGGAAGGTAGTTTTAAAAGTTGACACTCTAGTAAAAGTAGACATGGAGATTCTAATCTGTTTTCTAGAATTTTTTTTAAAAAATTAGATCTGATAGTAACAAAATATATTAATTTGGGTTAGAGTTTCAGGTTTTTTTCTATTTGCTTTTTCTTTTTGGAGAATCCCAATTTCAGGAAGACAGAAAAAAAAACCCTGGGATATTTAAGCAGAATGTGGCAGAAAATCTGAGCAGCCTCCCACCCCTCTCTCTTTGTCTTAACAACAGAACCATGATTTTATTTGGTCCAGCATTGCACACAACTGAAAGTTGTTTGTCAGCCTGCTTTGTGGTTAGCAGCAGCCAATGTGACTGAGTCGTCAGTGAGATGTATCATATGGGACTTCCAAGAAGACTGCTCAAGGAGATTTAAGGATGTCTGACATGCAGGGAAAAGAGCCTGTTGTCCTCCTTCCTCCTTCCTGCTGCCTGGGATACAGACATAATGGCTAGAGCTTCAGCAGCCTTCTTCTTCGAAGAAGACTTAGAGGATTGAAAACTATGCTGAAGATAGAGGAGCCTGGGTCTCTAATGACTTCACAGAGCTGCCATATAAGCCCTGGGCTGCTTTCTTCTGGATTTCCTTAAGTAAAAGGATTTAAGCTACTGTATATTTGAGTTACTATATTCAGCTCTCTGTTACAACAAAACCTAATCCTTACTGATAAATTAAATAATGAGGAATTAATTGTAATATCAGCAGCTTAAGCTTGAGACAGACTGACAGCCATTTTGTGAGGGCGATAAATTAGTCCTTTCCATACTCAAGGTCATTGTGACCCTATTGGATGTGAGGCAGTGGCATCAGTGGGACAAGGAATGAATATGAGGTTGAGGGACACTGCATGGCCAGATCAAGTTCAAAGGCCCTGGTAGCTAATGCTCTTCTTGGCCTTGCTGTTGGATGGCTTCTCTCTAGCCAATTTCTAGGATACTGGCTCCTCAGCCTACATGGGACTCAGTCAGACTGTGAACTACATGACCCAAGTTAGCATGGAGCAAACCACCCTCGCTGTAACTAATCTTACTTGGAAGCTGGCGACAAATCCATTCGCAGCTGAGATCAAGCATGGAAAAGGGAAGAAGTCTCATCCCTCTTAGTGAGAAAAACGAGTTACTTTCTGCCCTTCCCAACCCATCTAGATGGCCATGCCTATCTCCACCAAACCCCAGCATAAGAACCATCCCTATCACCAGGGTGACAGACTGACGAGAGGCCAGAGATCAAATTTTGCTCGTGGCACCTCCTCCCGCTTCACCACTGCCTCTCAATATCCCATAGGGTCAAGCAGGGATCTGGAGGGCAACTTCCACAATCAGAGGCTCAGGAGACTCCTGGAGTCAGCCCTGCCCACTCGCCTCTGAGAGCCCTTGTCCAGGAATGCAGACAGGACACGGATTCCCCACAAGGTCAGTGGAGAGAGGTTTTGCCTTTCCCTCGTGTTCCTTTTGCCCCCTGACATGAGCACAGCCTGCCCCACATCGAGAAATTCTTCAGAATTTCTTGGGAGTGCCGTGGCAGCAAGAGCACAATTCCCAGAAGTCCAGGATAAAGCCACTTTGGATTGGGTGCCTCCTTTTTCACACTACAAACTAACGCTCTTGACATTTCTTAATTAAAAACAGGTCTTTGGAAACTGAGAAGAATTAGTCAGATTTTTAACACTTTGTCAGAGACAACCTCACTCAGCATGGTGTTTTGGAAAGAGCCCTGTTAGTGGCCACTGAGGCTCGGGTTCCAGCGCTGCTGTTCTGTTGACTGGCCGTGGCAGCTTGGGCAAGTCACTTGGACTTGCAAAGCCTTGAGTTGCATCCAGTCATCTTTATTTTTGTGACTTCTATGTACCAAGAATTTTCCAAGGTGCTGAGAATTCAAGAGTAAACAAACAGATCAAAAATCCTTGCCATTATGGGGTTTATGATGAAGGAACGTGGGGTTGTGGGGAGACACATTGAATACAGATGGCACGTAATCATAGATGTTTACAAACTTTGATAAATACTATGAAAGGAAAGTACCTAGCTCTCAGAGGGGTGGTCATTTAATTTAGAATGGGGGTAGAGTCATGAGAACTGTAGAGGAGTTAGCCAGGCAAAGAATGGCAGAGACAGTTCCAAAAGCAGAAAGTAGACAGGAATGTATCTGTGAATTTCTCTTCCACAGCACCAACATCACAATAATTATAAGAATCAAGTGGTCTGGGAGACCAAACGAGAGTTGTGAGAATCTCTCGAGATGCTGATGGACCATAAGCCAGTCACCAATGACCAGACAAAAGGATTTGCACTCAGGTAGATGCCAGCCAAGAACCAAACCATACATCTTCCACTATACCCCTAATGCCCAGATAGCATGTGAGGCCAGGGAGCTTAGGTCCTCCGAAGGTAAAAAATAAAAAAAAAAAATGGGGTGGGAGCAGTTATCCTTAATTGACTGAAATTAAATATGAAAATACTAAAAAACACTGGGAAAAAAAAAGACCACAGCCTGTCAGGGACTTACAAAGCCCCCACCTTCCTGACACAGAGCACCTGGGAAAAGGGGAGGTTGTGGGTTCCACTTTAGCAGACTTAAACATCCTTGTCTAGCAGCCCTGAAGGGAGCAACGAGCACCCAGAACAGTGTGTGAACTCCATTAATAGACAGGCTGCCTCCTCAAGTGGCTCCCTGACCCCCATGTATCCTATCTGGGAGACATGTCATACAGGAGAGCTCTGGCTGACATCTGGCAGCTACCCTTTTGGAATGAAGCTACCAGAGGAAGGAACAGGCAGCAAGCTTTGCTGTTCTGCAGCCCCTGCGGGTGATTCCCAGGCAAGCAGTGTTTGGAGTGGACCTCCAGCAAACTCCAGCAGACTTGCAGCAGAGGGGCCTGACTGTTAGAAGGAAAACTAATAAACAGAAAGAAATAGCTTCAACATCAACAGAAAGAATGCCCACTCAGAAACCCCATCCAAAAGTCACCAACTTCAAAGACCAAAGGTAGACAAATCCAGGAAGATGGGAAGGAACCAGCATAAAAAGGCTGAAATCGCCAAAATCCAGAATGCCTCTTCTCCTCCAAGGGATCACAACCCCTTACCAGCAAGGAAAGAAAACTGAATGGATAATGAGTGTGACGAACTGACAGAGGAGACTTCAGAAGTTGAGGAATAACAAACTTCTCCTAGCTAAAGGAGCATGTTCTAACCCAATGCAAGGAAACTAAGAACCTTGAAAAAAGGTTAGACAAAATGCTAATGAGAATAACCGCATGGAAAAGAACATAAATGACATGATGGAGCCGAAAAACACAGCACAAGAACTCTGTGAAGAATATACAAGTTTCAATAGCCAAATCGATCAAGTAGAAGAAAGGATATTAGAGATTGAAGATCAACTCAATGAAATAAAGCGAGAAGGCAAGATTAGAGAAAAAAGAGTAAAAAGGAATGTACAAAGCCTCCAAGAAATACGGGATTATGTGAAAAGACCTAATCTACGTTTGATTGCTGTACCTGAAAGTGACAGGGAGAACAAAACCAAGATGGGAAACACTTCAGGATCTTATCCAGGAGAACTTCCCCAATCTAGCAAGGCAGACCAACATTCAAATTCAGGAAATACAGAGAACACCACAAAGATATTCCTTGAGAAAAGCAGCCCCAAGGCACGTAACTGTCAGATTAACCAAGGCTGAAATGAAGGCAAAAACACTAAGGGCAGCCAGAGAGAAAGGTTGGGTTACCCACAAAGGGAAACCCATCAGACTCACAGTGGATCTCTCAGCAGAAACTCTACAGAAGGGAGTGGGGGCCAACATTCAACATCCTTAAAGAAAAGAATTTTCAACCCAGAATTTCATTTCAGTCAAACTAAGCTTCATACGTGAAGGAGAAATAAAATCCTTTATGGACAAGCAACTGCTGAGAGATTTTGTTACGACCAGGCCTGTCCTACAAGAGCTCCTGAAGGAAACACTAAACATGAAAAGGAACAATCAGTACCGGCCACCCCAAAAACATACCAAACTGTAAAGACCATCGACACTATGAAGAAACTGTATCAACTAATGGGCAAAACAACCAGCTAGCATCAAAAGGGCAGGATCAAATTCACACATAACAATATTAACCTTAAATGTAAATGGACTAAATGCCCCAATCAAAAGAGACAGACTGACAAACTGGAGAAAAAGTCAAGACCCATCAGTGTGCTGCACAGTATTCAGGAAACAAATCTCACATGCAAAGACATACACAGGCTCAAAATAAAGGGATGGAGGAAGATTTATCAAGCAAATGGAGAGAGAGAGAAAAAAAAGCAGGGGTTGCAAGCCTAGTCTCTGATAACACAGACTTTAAACCAACAAAGATCAAAAGAGACAAAGAAGGGCATTACATAATGGTAAGGGGATCAATGCAGCAAGAAGAGTAAACTATCCTAAATACATATGCACCCAATTCAGGAGCACCCAGATTCATAAAGCAAGTTCTTAATGACCTGCAAAGAGATAGATTCCCACACAATAATAGTGGAAGACTTTAATACCCGACTGTCAATACTAGACAGATCAATGAGAGAAAATTAAGCAGGATATCCAGGTCTTGAACTCAGATCTGGATAAAGAGGACCTAATAGACATCTACAGAACTCTTGACCCTAAAACCACAAAATATACATTCTTCTCAGCACCACATCACACTTATTGTAAAACTGATCACATCATTGGAAGGAAAACACTCCTCAGCAAATGCATAAGAATAGAAATCCTAACAGTCTCTCAGACCACAGTGCCATCAAATTAGAACTCAAGATTAAGAAAGTCACTCAAAACCACACAACTACATGGAAACTAAACAACCTGCTTCTGAGTGACTACTGGATAAATAATGAAATGAAGGCAGAAATAAAGATGTTATTCGAAATCAGTGAGAATGAAGACACAATGTACCAGAATCTCTGGGACATATTTAAAACAGTGTGTGGAGGGAAATTTATAGCACTAAATGCCCACATGAGAAGTGAGGAAAGATCTAAAATCGACACCTCAACATCACAATTAAAAGAACTACAGGAGCAAGATCAAAGAAATCCAAAAGCTAGCAGAAGACAAGAAATGACTAAGATCAGAGCAGAACTGAAGGAGATAGAGACATAAAAAAAACCCTTCAAAAAAATCAACAAATCCAGGAGCTGGTTTTTGAAAAGATCAACAAAATAAATAGACCGCTAGCCAGACTAATAAAAAAGAAAAGAGAGAATATTCAAACAGATGCAATAAAAAATGATAAAGGGGATACTGCCACTGATCCCATGGATATACAAACTACCATCAGAGATTACTAAAAATACGTCTATGCAGATAACCAGTAAATCTAGAAGAAATGGATAAACTCCTGGACACTCACACCCTCCCAAGACTAAAGCAGGAATAAGTTGAATTCCTGAATAGACCAATAACAACGTCTGAAATTGAGGCAGCAATCTATAGCCTACCAACCAAAAAAAGTCCAGGACCAGATGGGTTCACAGCCGAATTCTACCAGAGATACAAAGAGAAGTTGGTACCATTCCTTCTGAAACTATTCCAAACAATACAAAAGGAAGGAATCCTCCTTAACTCATTTTATGAGACCAACATCATCCTGATAAAAAACCTGGCAGAGACACAACTACAAAAGAAAATTTCAGGCCAATATCCATGATGAATATTGATGCAAAAATCTTCAATAAAATACTGGCAAACCAAATCAAATAGCACATCAAAAAGCTTATCCATCACAATCAAGTCGGCTTCATCCTAGGGATGCAAGGCTGGTTAAACATCCATAAATCTATAAATGTAATCCATTACATAAACAGAACCAAAGACAAAAAACACATAATTATCTCAATAGATGCTGAAAAGGCCTTCAATAAAATTCAACACCCCTTCATGCTAAAAACACTCAATAAACTAGGTATTGATGGAACATATCTCAAAATAATAAGAGCTATTGATGACAAACCCACAGCCAATATCATACTGAATGGGCAAAAGCTGGAAGCATTCCCTTTGAAAACTGGCAGAAGACAAGGATGCACTCTCTCACCACTCCTATTCAACATAGTATTAGAAGTTCTGGCCATGGTAATCAGGAAAGAGAAAGAAATAAAGTGTTTTCAAATAGGAAGAGAGGAAGTCAAATTATCTGTTTGTAGATGACATGATTATATATTTTAAAAACCCCATCGTCTCAGCTCACAATCTGCTTAATCTGATAAGCAACTTCAGTAAAGTCTCAGGATACAAAATCAATGTGCAAAAATCACAAGCATTCCTATACACCAATAATAGACAAACAGAGAGCCAAATCATGAGTGAACTCCCATTCACAATTGCTACAAAGAGAATAAAATACCTAAAATACAACTTACAAAGAGAATAAAATACAAATAAAAGAGAATAAAATACCTAAAATACAACTTACAAGGGATGTAAAGGACCTCTTCAAGGAAAACTACAAACCAACGCTGAAGGAAATAAGAGAGGACACAAACAGATGGGAAAACATTCCATGCTCATGGTTAGGAAGAATCAATATCGTAAAAATAGCTATGCTGCCCAAAGTAATTTATAGATTCAGTGCTATCCCCATCAAGCTACCATTGACTTTCTTCACAGAATTGGAAAAAA
>NW_022437014.1:6134264-6135169 GCF_009761245.1 Sapajus apella | reverse complement strand
AAAAAAAAAAAAAAAAAAAAAAAAAAAAAAAAAAAGGAAAAAGAAAAAAAGTGGAAGCATCACACTACATGATTTCAAACTATATTACAAGGCTACAGCAATCAAAACAGCATGATACTGGTACCAAAACACAGATATAGACCAATGAAACAGGACAGAGGCCTCAGAAAGAATGCCACACAACTACAACCATCTGATATTTGACAAATCTGACAAAAACAATGGGAAAAGGATTGGGAAAAGGACTCCCTATTTCATAAATGGTGTTGGGAAAACTGGCTAGCTATATGAAGAAAGCTGACATTGGATCCCTTCCTTACACCTGATACAAAAATTAACTCTAGATGGATTAAAGATTTAAACATGAAGCCTAACACCATAAAAACTCTAGAAGAAAACCTAGGCAATACCACTGAGTACATAGACATGGGCAAGGACTTCATGACTAGAACACCAAAAGCAATGGCAACAAAAGCCAAAATTGACAAATGGGATCTAATTAAACTTAAGAGCTTCTACACAGCAAAAGAAACTATCATTAGAGCAAACCAGTAACCAACAGAATGGGAAAAAATTTTTGCAATCTACCCATCTGACAAAGGGCTAATATCCAGAATCTACAAAGAACTTAAACAAATTTATAAGAAAAAAAAAATCAAAAAGTGGGCAAAGGATATGAACAGACACTTTTCAAAAGAAGGTATTTATGCAGCCAACAAACATGAAAAAAAGCTCATCATCACTGGTCATTAGAGAAATGCAAATCAAACCACCATGAAATACCACCTCACACCAGTTAGAGTGGCAATCATTAAAAAATCAGGAGGCGGGTGGATCACGAGGTCAAGAGATCGAGACCATCCTGGTCAACATGGTGAAACCCCGTCTCTACTAAAAATACAAAA
>NW_022437014.1:6100456-6134164 GCF_009761245.1 Sapajus apella | reverse complement strand
AAAATCAGAAGACAACAGATGCCGGAGAGGATGTGGAGAAATAGGAATGCTTTCACCATGTTGATGGAAGTATAAATTAATTCAACCATTGTGAAAGACAATGTGGTGATTCCTCAAGGATCTAGAACTAGAAATACCATTTGACCCAGCAATCCCATTACTGGGTATATGCCCAAAGGATTATAAATTGTTCTATTATAAAGACACATGCACACATATGTTTATTGTGGCACTGTTCACAACAGCAAAAACTTGGAACCAATCCAATGCCCATCAATGATAGAATGGATAAAGAAAATGTGGCACATATACACCATGGAATACTATGCAGCCATAAAAAGGAATGAGTTCATGTCCTTTGCAGGACATGGATGAAACTGGAAACCATCATTCTCAGCAAACTAACACAAGAACAGAAAACCGGGCCGGGCGCGGTGGCTCACGCCTGTAATCCCAGCACTTTGGGAGGCCGAGGCGGGTGGATCACGAGGTCAAGAGATCGAGACCATCCTGGTCAACATGGTGAAACCCCGTCTCTACTAAAAATACAAAAAATTAGCTGGGCATGGTGGCGCGTGCCTGTAATCCCAGCTACTCAGGAGGCTGAGGCAGGAGAATTGCCTGAACCCAGGAGGCGGAGGTTATGGTGAGCCGAGATCGCCCCGCTCTCCTCCCGCCTGGGCAACAAGAAAGAAACTCCCTCTCAAAAAAAAAAAAAAAAAAGAACAGAAAACCAAACACTGCATGTTCTCAATCATAAGTGGGTGTCAAACAATGAGAACACATGGACACAGGGAGGGGAACAACATACCAGGGCCTGGGGGTGGGGGGATAGGGGGACAGGGACTGGGGAGGGATAGCATTAGGAAAAATACTTAATGTAGGCAACAGGGCAATGGATGCAACAAACCACCACCATGGCACACGTATACAATGTAACAAACCTGCACGATCTGCATATGTACCCCAGAACTTATAATAATAATTAAAAAAAAAAAACACACACAGCAGCTACCAAGTCTAAATACATAAGTAGTTGCAGTTTTCTGCCACGGGCCTCAGAGGGGAGTTGTGTTTGCCACAGGAGATGAAGGGTTTTGTTTTGTCTGCTCTGCACACCTGCATTGCAACCTGTGAAGCGTTTGCGTGTGCGTACGTGATGTGTGCCCTGTGTAAAAAGAGAAGAGTGGAATGAGTCATCTGTTTGTTGTGATGGATCACAGGTACGGAGGCAGGCACGGCTGCATCACTGTCTTGGCAGACTGGTGACGACACTCCCCACGCCTATGGGCTCCCACTCTCACACCCCTCCATCCTTGCCCTGGCCCGGGCTGAGTGTACACACTCAGGAGGGGGGCTTCACCTGCCCTCAGGTATATTTCCCAGCCTGCTCCCAGCTTTTATTCTTCCTTTCCAGGCTACGGCTCTGAGAACTGGGCTCCTGGAGCACTGCCTCCCTGCAGCCCCTTCCTCACTGTGCCCTCCAAGACACCCCCTGGGTGAGCCTACAACCCCAACTGCTGTCTCTTCAGCAGGGGTGGCTTCTGTTCACATCGCCACCTGAGGGAAGGGGCTGGAGGCACCAACGTCAGGCAGAGGCCTGAGCAGAAATGTGAATAACCATGAACACATAAGATGCAGGCCAAGCAGAGGGAGAGATGGGCTGCATTGAAACCTAGAGGGCACATGGCTGTGGTCCAGAACAGCATCCCTCAGAGCAGAGGGACCATCTCCTGCCAAAATGTACCGCCATGTAAAACTCACCCACGCAAAACCAAGACCTGGCCTTGTATAGATGACTAACGAATAGTATGAGGCGTTCCCCAGGGAACACATCATACCAAGCCCACCATTAATTGATGGTGAAAACTGACATTTCTTTTTTCTTCTATCAGGCAGAGAGCTTGCAGACAGGATAGGGGCACTACACCACACCGAGAGCTGACCACAGCCTGGAAACTCAACCAACTACACTCCCCAGTGACCTTGGGGGTCTCCATGTGCCTTAGGACACAGCAGAAAGAAAGCACTAGCCTTGCAGTCAGACAGACCCAGCCTTGCATCCGGCTCTCTGTCACCGGGAACAAGCTACTGAATGTCCCTAAGCTCAGGATGAATATCCACTTCTTGAGTGTTTTGTCAGATTCACGATACTGCATGTGACACGTGATACTGCGTAATACCCGACTATTTTTATCTATGTCAGAAACCTACTGTTGACACCGCATCTCTTGCAATTGTAATTATGTTATTAGTTTGCATTTTTACTTCATTTACTCTTATTGTTGTTGTTTATATCCCTCACTAGACTATAAAATCCATGAGAGCACAGACCATAGCTGCCTTGTTCACATACATTCCAGAACCTAGCACATAGTAGGTACTCAATAACAATATTTTCTGTGAAATTTTTATTCATCCAATAAAAATTAGTTTCTTCTTTTGGCTCTGCAGATAAGTCAAATATTCCTGAGCTAGCCATCAAAGCTGGGCGGTTGGATATTCATTGCAGCATTTATACCCGAAACTCCTCAGAAAGGAGACTGAAGAAACCAGGAGGCACAGCTGATCGCTAGAAACAGCTCCAGTGTTTATCTACTAAGTCGCACCCCCAGGGGCCACTTTAGAAAGAGACAATAAACTGCCTCACTCTGCCAGGACCAAGCAGAGAGATGCTGCCTCTGCCCCACCTCCCAGGAGCCTCAGCAAAGTCCTCCGGCCCAGGGGCGAGCTGCTGGGGTGAGCAAAGCTTCCAGTAATTGCAACACAATTTCTTCAAGAGTTGGAAGGAAAAGCATTTCAATAATAAGCAAAGGAGAGGGGAAATCGATAAGGATGTGTGTAATGAATTTTTGTTTCCTGAAATAGCCCGGCAGGAGCCTTGCCAGGAAGACTTAGGACTCATGAGTGACAAGATGACAGACACAAATCTAAGAATATCATTCAGCTCTGCAGCCTCCCAGGGTGAAAGAAAGTCAGGGTATGGAAATGCAAAGAGCTTAGCCTATTGTCCAGAAAAACAGGAGAATCTGGACAAAGGTAACAATAGCACTTCCACTTGTTCGGGAAGAAATCTACACTTCTGTTTAGCTTGGAATTTGAGGGGGGTCTGAGCAGGCTGGACAAACGGTAACATTTTCTTAAACCTTCAAGTCAAACACCTCATCATCAATACTGCATAAAAGACTAAATATGGGGCTGCTGTGGGCTACTTGATGGCAACGAGCAAACTCGAACTCTGCCCTTCGCTGTCATTCACTGTGTAGTCTTGGGTAGGTTACTTAAAACCTCTGAGCCTCAGTTTCCTTCTGTAAAATAGGGAGGTAAGCGTTCCCAGGTTGTAAAACTGTTGTGAAGATTAAATGAGGTAGAATGTCAATCACAGCTCAAAGCCTGACACGGGGTAAGCTCTCAGTAAAAGGTTGCTGTTATTGCCACCATTATTGTTAACAAATCCCATGCTGCTGTGAGTCCTTGCTAAGATCATTGAGGCTTTTGCTACACTGCTTGCCCTTGATAGGCAAGGACTACATTTTTATCCTAGAATACCGTGTTCCTGGAAGAGCCAATAGATGTAGAAATAAGGACAAAGTAATTCTCACTTTCCTAATCTCCTTTGAACGTGTGTGTGTGTGTGTGTGTGTGTGTGTGTGTGTGTGTGTGTTTACATCCCCTGACAAGTGGAGGGAATTTCCTTACAGGGATTTCAGCGTCTAACAACTCATTCACCGATGGCAAAGCAATCAGCCTTGTATTTGTACTTCTTAAAACCACTCTGAAGTATTTTCACTTTTTGCCATAATTACTTGGAATGCAGTGAAGTGGTTCTGAACCATACTATCATCTTTTCTGTAACTACATTTTTACATCAACTTTACTGAGGCACAGTTTACATATAACAACACACTCTGGTGTACAGTTTGGTGAGTTTTGATAAATGTCTATACTCTGGTAACTACAACTAAATCACGATGTAAAAACTTTCCACCACGCAAACAGGCTCCTTTGTGACCTTTCCTAGTCAATCCCCACCTTCACCTCCAGCTCGATAACCACTAGCACATCTGCTGTAGATGAGATGAGTCTTTTCTAGAGCTTTATTTAAATGGAAACATGCCACAGTTAGTCTTTTATGTCTGGCCTCCTTTGCGCAACAGAACGTGTTTGAGATTCATTCATTTAGTTGCATGTATTATCCATAGTACACTTTCGTCTTATTGCTAAGCAGTATTCATTGTATGAATATTATAAAAAATCTGTTCATCGATTGATGAACTCTTTGGGCTGTTTCTAGTTTTTAACTGTGATGAATAAAACTGCTGTGAATATTCACGTAGAAGTCTTTTGACACACTTTCATTTCTCTTGGGTAAAGACCCAAAAGTGGCATCACTGGGTCATATAAGTGTATGTTCAACTTTATGAGATGCTGCCAGGCTATTTTCCAAACGCATGTTACATTCTCACTGACAGAGTTCCTGGGGCTCCCTCTGTTCTCTGGCACTTGGCATAGTTGTGACTACTTTTTAATGAGTTGTCATTGCTTTCTTTGACTTGGACCTTTGTAGAATTTCTTCTTCTCTCCTTCTCTGCCTCTGTTTTCCAAACTTCCGTCTTCCATTTAGTGTCTCCAAAGGGCAGAAGTAAGGTGACAGTGTTTATTATTACATTCCAGAACTTGTTTTAAATACATTTTGAAAGTGCTGGAAGGACTGTCAAGCGTCATCTGTCAGAGAGTTCTTCCACCCAGATTTTCTCTTGTTTACTTCTCCACAACCCACACATGCAAATATATACATGTATGGTCTATTTCTCTTTGGGCAAACTGGGCCCTGGAATAGTTTATTTGTAGCAAACAAAGGGGGAAGAAAGCTCAACCTTCTTTAGATACGATACAGTCTATTTCCAGGTGATTCTCTTCAGTATCTGCTCAGAGAGTGAAATCTTCCATGGTGTCTGTCCCTCTGGACTGGCTTCCAGCCTCTCATTAGCCCCCTTTGGCCTCCATAGCTTATGCCAGTCACTAATTTCACAGTAGCTGCCTGCTGATTGCTCCTGTAAACAGATTCATTGCTTCATAAAAGGTAAAATGTCTCAGCTACGTTGCCTTTCGTGCTATCAATTCCTGTCTTCGAAACTAAAATCTCAATCTGTAGCAGAACGAAGAAAGCATACAAGGTATTTCATTATAAAATCCTAAAGATCTGGACTTTTAAAAATTTATGTACTTGGCTGGGCGCCGTGGCTCACGCCTGTAATCCCAGCACTTTGGGAGGCCGAGGCGGGTGGATCACGAGGTCAAGAGATCGAGACCATCCTGGTCAACATGGTGAAACCCCGTCTCTACTAAAAACACAAAACATTAGCTGGGCATGGTGGCGCGTGCCTGTAATCCCAGCTACTCAGGAGGCTGAGGCAGGAGAATTGCCTGAACCCAGGAGGCGGAGGTTGCGGTGAGCAAAGATCGCGCCATCACACTAGCGCGGGGAAAAAAAGAGAGAAACTCGTCTCAAAAAAAAAAAAAAAAAAAAATTCATGTACTTTAATTTCCAAGATTCTAACAGAACTAGCATTTTGCTGCAACTTTAAATAAATAAATAAATAATTCTTTATGATGGGAATGCCAAGCTCTTTCTTAAAGTAAATGATTTCTTAAGAAAGGCAAGTAATAGAGTCTGGCAGACTCTGGTTCCTAAGCATGCTTGCATGGTCGGATGATACTCTTTGAATAGCTTACCGTTATTTTCCAAACCCCAGCTATGAGAAAATGCAAACTTTTTGCCAAATGTTTTTCCAGTTTTGAAACTGAGTAATTGAAGGAAGATGTTTGTGTCTCTATTCCTTTCTACTTAAGTCATTCAATGTTGTACACCATGAAGCCTTTGATACCCTTGGAAGCCATCTGTAAGGCTTTTCTAAGCCCTTTTTCTTAGGCACAGAATATTTTTATTTTAGGAGTAAATTAAACACTGAAAGTTTCCTGTTCAGGTGGAAATGCTGAACCCAGGGGGTTGTGGTGAGTTATGAACTTGGCAAAATGCATCCTCTGCCATCGGCAGTGATCATTCCAGCTTCCAGCGGTAGAAACACAATGGTCAAACACGCTGCTGGAAAGGAACATGGCCAGTCCCTGTGACAGGCAGATGAGCAGTAATGCTGTCAACCTCTCCTTAAGGTTTGAAAGGACAGAGGCCCAGAGCTCCTCAGCATTCCAGGAAATGAACAAAAACAAACACAAAATACTAAACACCAAAGCACAGAATTACTCATAAATGTGCAAGGTTTTTGCACTACAAGGACAATATGGTAAGGAGATCATCACAGATCATACAAATACAGAATTACCAAGAAAATTATGAAAGACTTATAAAAGAGAAAGATGATATGCATTAGGTATTGACTAAAACGCACATTCTAGGACAGTGGATGTCATGACCAATCTTTCTTAAGTGTGATTCACGGAGCACCTACCCCAGGATCACAGGAGGAGCTTGCTGAAATGAAGATTCCTCGGCCCTACCCCAAACCTACAGCTCCTCAGACAAGTCTTACGCACACTGAAGTTTGAGAACCACTTTCATAGGTGGATGCTCACAAGGTTATTTTGGTAGCTAGAATGATGGCTCCTCAACTAACACCCATGTCCTTATTCTGGAACCTGTAACTATGTTCCCTTGCATGACAAAATGAACACTGCAGATGTGATTATGGTTAAATGGGGAGTATAGCCTGGATTATCCAGGTGGGCCCTACCTAATTCAATTTAATTTAAATCCTTAACATTGAAAAACATTCTTAGCTTCAGTGAGAGAGATACAACATGAGAGTGACGATATCCTCTCACGTTGGCTTTGATATCAAAGTTGCTGGCTTTGAAAGATGGGAAAAGTGGCCATGAGCCACAGGATGTGGGCAGCCCTGGAATCTGGGGATGGTCCTCCGCGTTGTTCTAGCAGGAAACGAGATCCTTGGTTCTACAGCTGCTGGGAAAACTAGATTCTGCTGACAACCCAAGTGAACAAGGAAATGGATTCTCCCCTAGAGCTTCCAAAAAATCAATGCCTTGCCAATACCTTGATTTTAGCCCTTCAAGACTTATACCTCTTAACTGTGTAGGATTTTTCAAAAAGTGTGTGTTTATACACCACTAAGTTCATGGTAATTTATTATGGCAGCTGCAATAAGAAATACAGTTATGAAACAGCACATAAGCTATGTACCCATCATACTATTTTAAAAATATATGCATGTTAGTACATATTAGTACCTATTTCTAGTATACACATATATGTGTACTAGAAAATGCACCAAAATGTTAATAGCAGTCATCTTTAAGGGTTGGCTTTCTAAGTGTCTTTTTCTTCTTTGTGGCTTTTATTTTTCAAAAGTTTGAATAACAAATATGTGTCACTTTCATAATCCGAAAAAGTTACTGGAAAAATTAAGTAAAAAAGTAAGGTAAAAAATGAAACCTAACATGAGTCAGTCAGCACACTATGCCAGAATCAACCCAGGAAAAGGCCTTGAACTTGCAGCTGTGGGCCCGGAGTTCAGTGTTGGGGCATCCAGGATCCCACAAGGAGCTCTTTGCAGATACGCATGAGGCCCAAGCTCGCTTGCATCTCCTCTTTTATTCCAGGGAGAAAGGCAGGGACTGAATTACTTTAAAACACCTGTTCTTCATGGGAAAGCAGCCCAGACAATTGATTAGGTTATTTTTAATCCCTCATTTTAAAAAACCCAAGTTGCTATTAATACAACTGGTGTTCTGTCCAACTGAAGGAACAATTCAAAGAGGGTAGAAAAAAGTTTCTGTAACTGCTGTTGCTGGAATATATTAATAACTCAGGCAGAGGTACAGCATTTTAAGTGCATGAAATTCATTGCTGACTACGCTAAGCAGTAGAGAAAAAATACCCAGTTGATTAAAATTTCATTTGAAAAATGGAGGGTATTTATTAGAATATAAAAGTGTAATGTTTAAAGGATATAGTTTGCATATTTGTCAAAATCTCATGTTGAATTGTAATCCCTAGTGCTGGAGAAGGGGCCTTCAGGGAGGTGTTTGGATCATGAGGGCAGATCCCTCATGGCTTGGTGTTATCTTTGTGATAGTGAGTTCTCAGGAGATCTGGTCTTTTACTTTCTTTCTTTCTTTTTTGAGATGGAGTCTTGCTCTGTCGCCAGGCTACAGTGCAGTGGTGCAATCTCGGCTCACTGAAACCTCTGCGTCTCAGGTTCAAGCGATTCTCCCTCCTCATCCTCCCCAGTAGCTGGGACTACAGGCACACACCACCATACCCAGCTAGTTTTTGTATTGTTAGTAGAGATGGGGTTCTACCATGTTGGCCAGGATGGTCTTGATCTCTTGACCTTGCGATCTGCCTGCCTCGGCCTCCCGAAGTGCTGGGACCATTTTTATTTTTATGTATTAATTTGTTTTTTAAGATGGAGTATCCATCTGTTGCCCAGGCTGGAGTGCAGTGGCATGATCTCAGCTCACTGCAACCTCTACCTCTTGGGGCTCAAGCAAGTCTCCTGCCTTAGCTTCCTGGTTCACTGGGATTACAGGCAGGCGCCACCATGCCCAGCTGATAGAGCTGCTCTTTTAAAAGTGTGTGGTCTGGGTGCAGTGGCTCACCCCTGTAATCCCAGCACTTTGGGAGGCTGAGGCAGGAGGATCATGAGGTCAAGAGATGGAGACCATCCTGGCCAACATGGTGAAACCCCATCTCTACTAAAATTTCAAAAATTATCTGGGTATGGTGGTGTGTACCTATAATCCCAGCTACTCAGGAGGCTGACGCAAGAGAATCACTTGAACCTGGAGAATCACTTGAACATGGGAGGCAGAGGCTGCAGTGAGCCAAGATCGAACTACTGCACTCCAGCCTGGTGACAGAGTAAGACTCCGTCTCATAAAAGAAAAAAAAGTGTGTGGCACTTCTCCCAACAACTCTCTTTCTCTCCTTCCCCCCGCCGCCTCTCTCCCCCTCTCTCCTGCTTGCTCCTGCTTCTGCCAGGTGATGTGCCTGCTCACCCTTTGCCTTCCGCCATGACTGTCAGTTTCCTGAGGCTTTCCTACCAGCTGAGCAGATGCTTCCTGTGCAGCCTGCAGAACCATGAGCCAATGAAAACTCTTTCCTTTACAAAATACTCAGACTCAGGTATTTCTCTATAGTAATCCAAGAATGGCCTAATACACTAAATAAAGTAAAATTTCTAATAGCATTATTTAATTCTGTATGGTTAAGTCAAAGGTAGTACTAGGAGGGGTTGCTACCTGTTCACGGAATCGGATCCCTCAAGGCAGATCTGAGTGTCAACATGGCTATTTTAAAACAATGATAAACTAGAATGACAATTTGTTAATTTAGATGAGCAATCAATTTTGTATGGGCACTGTAATACATCAACACAGGTGGCCTAGTGAAGTTCACAGGCATCTGAGCCAAATAGAACTGGGTTCAGATCCCAGTCTTTGCAATTAATTACTGGGTGACCCTGGCTACATTTTGACCCCAAGGTTTAAGCCTTGGTTATCTCTCCTGAAGAAAAATTCATAAGAATACCATCTTACTGAGGTGTTTGCATTAAATTAGATACTACATATAAACCATTTGGAACATTGCCTGACATATGGTAACAGTTCAGTAAGTGCTAGCCATTATTATTTTATGTTGCAGATAAAGCTCAAAAAAAGGTGGCAAATTATGCCTAAGTTCCCCTCTATAGAACACAGATGCAAATCCAAGAGGCCTGGTGCTTCATATATAGTGCATAGATGAACAGACAAGAGAAAGTAAGAAGATCTGCGTAACTGGAAAGAGACACAAATGTCTTCTCATTTCTGCAATACTTATAATCAATTCTAATCCATAATTGGGGAGGAAAGAGAAGTCTCTCCTTTCTCATCCGAAGCTGTCCAATGAAAAGCTGCCATGATTAGTTGTGCCCTGCACAACAGTTGAGGGTGTCATTCATGTAGACAGCAGTCCAGACCTGCAGAGCCACTATTATCCACCGGGACTTAGATAGCACTGGGAGTGAAGAGTTAAACTGCAGAAACTGTAATTTTAGGAGTGCACAGAGACATCATCAAAACTTTCTTTGATTTGCAGATACACAGAGAATAGTCCTTAGCAGAGCTACCACCTCTTTTTTCAATGCTAAACAGTTCTCCCTTTGGAAAGGACAAAGCGCTTTTATAAATATCCCCATAATACCAGTTGTTACTTTGGCAGTGCTTAGTCACAACGGGATCCACTGTTAAATGTTTAAAATAGCTCCTGGGCCAAAAGCCTGCAGGAGGATTCTGAGGCATAAAAGATATGCTGTGACTGGTGAATATAGAATTTTAGGGGAATTCGTCTGGGAAACAACAGCATGCCACACATTAATATCCCCAGCCTTCCAAGATCGGTGAGCTGTGCACTTGTGAGCTTTTGTTATGGCTGAGGCTCCCGCTCTTCCAGTATTTCCTCTGTGTCCCGCAGCTCCCCACACTGTGAGGCCTCTGAAAGCCTGGAAGGACTATGCCTCTCACTTCTGTCTTTCCAGTGCCTGACCCAGAGCACAGCATCAGTGCTCAAATGAATGAATGCATTTATATCTTCTTAGGAGGTCTCTGATAATTCATAAATCCCATATTTGTAGAAAATCCAGGTGAGAAGTTTGCTTTTGTTAAAAAGGAATCAGAGTAACTTGCCCATCCTAAGGCTAATGCTACCACGCTTTCCCCACACCACAGTGGGCAAAAGAATCTCTGGGATGTCACGATATTTGGTTCATCCCACTTCAGTTCAAAGAGATATGTTCGATTTCACACTTGGAATAAGACATGAAGTGGACTGCGTCCAGAAGCTTTCTCAGGGCTACACTCGGTGAAGTTTACTCTTCAGAAACCATCACCATAGCTGTGTTCTTTACACTAAGCCTCTTCAAGGAAGGCAACGTGTGAACCCTACATTTATCTCTCTTGTTTCCTAAAGTCTATTATGATGCAGGCAGAACAAATGTATCTCCTCACTGTGTTCTGTAGACTTTTCCCCACTCTTTGGGCCTACTGCTGTTTTTTTAAAGTAATAATTACATACTTAATAGTGTACTAATCAAAAACAATATGTTAATATATGTAATAATCAGTGATTATATAAATACATCCAATATTGTGATATATGTAATCATGAGTGATTATGCAATATTTAGTATGTATAATAATTAGTGATTATAATAACAATGACAACCTGTATTTTTAGGACAGATACTGCTAGAATACACATACACACTGTAGGACATATATATACATATACCTATGTGTGAGTAAGTATATATTTTTAAAAGCATACTTCTGAAATATATATACATGCGTTTATGTGTATAATCTCCATCAACCCTTACAATGCTTTTACAATGTTAGTTCTATTATCTTGATTCAATTCAATTCAATTGACTGAGAATCTGAGGCTCAGAAATTCCCAATGTCACATCACTAAGAAATGGCAGCATGTAAAATGGATCTGAAAGATCTGTCTACAGTCCGAGCCCCTACTCTCTACGCTATGCTTCACTAGTAAAGCCACAAAGCTGCCTCCATGTTAGGTTAATGGCATATCTTTTTAAATTCATGCATTCCCCTCCCAACCTTTCAGCCTCCCAAATAATAAGTAACCAAATAATAAGATTGTCTCCCAGGGTGAGATTTCATCTGAGCGATTAAATGTGCACACCTAGGGCTTTGATTTAATTCTCTTGGACTAAGCTGATTAAGTGCTGAGCAGTTTAGACTCTTTTATAATTTTGTTAGATGAGATCATTAGATTTCAGAGATGAAATGAATGGAAGCCTGACCGGAGACTAAAATAGCCAAATCCAGCCGCATCAAAGCTTCCTTGGGGCTAGCTTTCAGGATTCAAACATTCAATAGTACATACAAATCATGACTCTCTGAACAATAGGGATAAAATTTCAATATTAAGATAACTTTTATGATGCCAGGAAATACAGTGGCATGCTTTTCTCTTGAAGCAGCATGCTTTTGCTTTAATGAAACCATAGATTATCGATTCTCAGACTCCAGGAATACTGTCCTAATGGATATGGTCTCGAGTTATATTACAACTCCAGCCATTAACTTGTGCAACTAAGAGCAAATGACTTCACCTCCCTGGGTTTTATCTCCCTTAAACCTTTCTCGCAGAATTTAGACAAATGAGGATATTCAATTAAGAAGACATTTGTGCCCACGTGTAAAAGGGACAATAAAAATGGAACATATCACTGTGTGTGCTTCTTGCTGCTTTCCAGGGGTCAGGATTCCCTGAGCAGAACCACTGTAGTAATATCTCCACAGAAACAAAAATATCCCTGATTTTGTATATCATAGCTGATTTTATCCCAGGACAAATTATTCTTTTCTGTCTTTGTACCAATTCCTAACTTACCCACTACAAATGTCAACATTGCTCATATGAAGATGTCTCCCAAGCCTCTATTAGCCATAGTTTCTCATTCTCTGTTGAGTTTTACATTTTAGTTGTCCATGGGATATCTCTACTTGGATATGAAAAGTTGGCACTTTTCCACCACCTTCTCCCAGTTTATCTGGCAATGGCACCAGGTACGACAGGCACAGAAATTCATTTTTCTCATGTCTCACGTCAGATCAATCACCATGCCCGGCTCATTTTCTTTCCTGTTTGATGTCTTCCTTTTCATGTCTATAGTCCCATTCTTAATCCGGGACTCGTTACCTTAGCTCTAATTTTTTTTGGCAATTGCCTTCCATCTTGTCCTCTGATCTCTTTCTACTATTTCTCTGATCTCTCCCTGCAACTATTCTACACTAATGTGGCTAGCTCAATGAGATGGAAGTTTCCGCTTGTCTGCCATGGAAACTCATTTCTATAGTGGTCCTGATCTTCTATCTCTTCTTTCTATACCATCAGCCTCAAAAGTGTCTTTTCTACCTTACACCTCTAACGTAGGCCGTGCACTCCAGCCAAGCTCATTTGCACTTTGGCTCCAACACACTGTTGACATGTTTCTATTAATGTCATTCCAAAAGAAATAATTGAATGTAAGAATGGATAGACATACGGAGGGATGGATGGATGGACAGACGGATGAATGGATGCATGTATGCATGTGCCCACACCTCACATTTCCTCTGTTAACTCTATCCCTCAGCACCACAATAAAAGAGAAATATATTCCTAGAGCCTTTGGAAATTGATCTCCTTCACAGCTTGCCACTACTGTGAATCGTTCTTCCCTTGGTTCATGTTGCAGACATGTGATCTGCAGTCTCCTATGTATGTGTGTGTGTGTTCTCCTTCCTTGTGGTAGAGATTGCTAGCTGTTTATCAAACCTGATTCCTCTCCTTGTGTGTGACTGGGTGAGTAACTGGACTACATTTCCCAACCTGCTTTGCAGTTTTATTAGTCTGTTTTGCAGACTAATGGACTATAAAATGCGAGTGGAAGTGATGTGGGTCACTTCCAAGCAGTGGAGGCTTAATATCAGGCTATACCTTTTCCATGCTTGCTTTTCTGTGTCCCTCCTGGTGGGAAAGTCAAAGAGCAAAGTGACCTTGGAAGTCAGGTGTTGATGATGGCAGAGTTGCCATCAGCCTGGGACCCTAAACACAGTCATACACTGCATAGACATTCTGATGAACAATAGACCACATATACAACAGTAGTCCCATCAGAAAATAATGGAGTTAAAAAAATTCCTATCGCCTAGTGATGCTGTAGCCATTGTAAAGTCATAGCGCAATGCATTATTCACTTGCTTGTGGTGACGCTCGTGTGCACAAACCTACTGCTCGGCCAGTCCTATAAGTTTAACACATGCAGTTGCATATAGTACTTAACACTTGATAATGATAATAAATGACTATGTTGCTGGCTTATGTGTTTACTATACATTTTATCATTATTTCTAGTGCATACTCCTACTTACTAAAAAAAATAATAACTTAACTATAAAACAGCCTCAGACAGGTCCTTCGGGAAGTGTTCCAGAAGAAGGCGTTGCTGTCATAGGGAATGACAGCTCTCTGTATTATTGCCCTGAAGACCCTCCATTGGATAAGACACAGAGGTGGAAGATGGTGCTACTGATGATCCTAGCCCTGTATAGGCCTAGGTTAATATATGCGTTTGTGTCTTAGTTTTTTAATAAAAAAATTTACAAGGTAAAAGGCAGAAACAAAATTTTTAAAATAGAAAACAATGTGTAGGATAAAGATACAAAGAATGAAAATGTACAGTTATACAATGTGTCTGTTTTCAGCATTTTTACAAAGGGCCAAAGGGGGTTGAAAATTTTAAAAATTAAAGAGTTAAAAAGTTAAAATAAGACTAATTTATTAGAGAAAATATATACTTCTATAAATTCCATGTAGCCTAAGTGTACAGTGTTTACAGTCCACGGTAGTGTACAGCAATGTCCTAGGCCTGCAGAGTTAGTCACCATGCACTCACTGGTTCACTCAGAGCAACTTCCAGTCCTGCAAGCTCCATTCATGGTAAGTACCCTCTACATGTGTGCCATTTTTTGTCTTTTAATACAGTGTCCTCACTGTACCTTTTCCCTGTTTAGATGTGCTTAGATACATAAATATTTACCATTGTGTTACAATTGCTGACAATATTCAGGTTAGTAACATGCTGTATAGGTTTGTAGCCTAGGAGTCATACGCTAGACCAGATAACCAAGGTACGTAATAGGCTCTATTATCTAAGTTTTTATAAGAACACTTGATGATGTTCTCACAAGAAAGAAATCACCTAAGGAGGCATTTCTCAGAATGTTTATCTGGTGCTGAGCAACACATGTCTATAATGAGGAGAATCAACCATTGACTTGGAATATTTCCTTGGCTGTGAAAGATAAACACATTTCTATAGTCCTGGACCCACAAATTTTTGCTGGATCTCGTTACAGCAGGTCAGCCCTCCCTAATTTGCTCCTCCACTGGATCACCAGTGACCTGATTAGCTGCAGCTGTGTGAGCGGTCAGACCCACACCTGGATGTAAATTCGAGCTGCAAAAGTGCCTAGAGTAAGACCAAGTGACTGAGTGAAAGATGAGAAGGAAGGTGGGCTCAGCTGAGCTTTGCAATTGATCCTGAATATAAACACAGGTTGGATCATGGACAAGGAGGAAAATGTTTTAGGAAAATTAATGTGAAGTCAGTGCTGAAGACTAGTGAGGCAGAAGGTAAGAGAGTGGATTAAAATAACACCAGGGATCATTCTCACTAGGTTTGGTTCTATGCTAAGTCTTTGAGGAACACTGGGATCTATTCTAGAAGAGCTTAGATTTTTCTTCCAATCTTACCTGGTAAACCTTTAAGACTCTTCTTTCTGTAGATTCCTGGGTTACTTCCTTAACTATACTGTCTTTTAGAGAAAGTACCCAAAGGGTTGGGTTGAAGAGCCTTCTGAATCCCTACAACAACTCTCCTCTGTTCTTTCTGGGCCTAAGCTGGGGCTGGAGTCCTGACAGCTGGGCTTTTTGCTACAGCCTAAACTTCATCCCCATTGCCAAGGGCATCTCTGGCCAGAATAAGTTGCAGACGGCTGAAGAAACTCCATCCTGGATCTCTGGATTAGGCTCTTTTCCAGGGGGTTAAGTGTATGGGAAGCTCTTGGGCTGACAGAGGTTGGGTGCATTGGAGAAGCACTGAGGGTGCCAGTACAGAGGAAAGAGTAAGAAAGGTAGGGGGGGTCACTAGGGCACTGAGGAGCTGAAATTTGTAGACTTCAGGTTCATTCATTTATTCATTCATTCACTGCATAAGCAATTGTATTAACATATAGTAATTTTCAGGCACTATGCCTGTAGAATTTTGATGCTATGAAAGAGTCTAAAAAAGCCGTATACCCATTTTTTTTTTTTTTGGAAAGTCAGATGGAAACTAATAGCAGGGTGTGTGGCCACATCTGATCTCCATAACTGTTGAAAGAACTTTCAAAAAGATCTTTCCCTGTTGAAGTTGTTAGAATTTTATACAAATGTTTGGATAGCCACTCTGAGGTCTTTGTCTTGGAAAGTCCATGGCCTGAGAGGAAATACAGGGGGAGAAGGAAGTAGCATGGGTAAATACTCATTATCTATGAGGAAGCAACATCCTCAAACCAGGATGTCCAGGTGCGAGGATCAGCACAGGAGCCTCTAAGGTGGCAGCTGGCAGGATGGCAGATCAGAGAGCTAAGAACTGCTTTTGAATGAAGAGACCCCTTACTACAGTAACTCGATCAGCATCACAAAATCTAGACAGGACTGATGCACAGCATCATTTCCCAGACGTAAGGCCAGAGAGGCCCGATTTCTTCAGGCCAAAGCTGGGATTCTCGTTTTAATGACAAAGCTTGGACCCTTAGATGCAGGATCTAGAGATACATTTTCTCTGAAAGTTAAGGAAAAGAATGAAGAGGAATCATCGCACATGACTAGAGGCAGCATAAAAGAATGTATGGCCCCCACATCTGTCACTGGGTCTCAAGCAGAGCCTTCCTTGCCAGTAATGTCCCTTCAAAATCAAGTCTCAGCTCTGTAACCAGCTTATGCCAGGCCAGAACCTCATGCCCCCCAGTGATCATCTACAAGCTGTCTCCACCATGAAGAGCCATATTGGCTCCACAAATCTGCAGGACCCAGATCAATATGTTCTTTTCACATCTAGGAAACCATGCTCTTGGGAAAGAAACCACTAGAAATTCAATCACTCTGGGTAAATGATTTTGATGATATGACGATGGTATGGTATGGTAATAAGATATGGTATTAGTTCTGAGATGTTTGCACTTCAACCAGTCATAAGAAGTCTTTATCCCAAAAATAGATCAACTAAGTTGGAGAAATATTGGGAGATCAAGAGCTTAAGTCTCATGGATAAGTTTTCCACATTTTCCCTGCACCAGATGGGAATATGGGTATGGAGGGGTTGAGGGTGTCAGTTTCTGGGATAATATGATTGAGAGGAATAATGCAGTAACAGTTAAGGACAAGGACCTGTTCCTGCCTTCACAAGTAACCAGCTGTAAGACAATGGGCAAGTCAACTATCCTTTCTGGGACATAGTTACCTTTGGATAAAATCAGAGTAACAATGATTTCTACCCTTGCATGGGAATTATAAGGATCAGATGAGGACAACTTTACTAAATACATGCATGACATGATATTGCATGCCAATGTTGTCAACGACGGCATTGTGTGAGGAGGGTGAATTTGGTAGAGATGTAGGAAGCAACACAGTCCCATACAATCATTCTTAGCACTGACCCTCCAAGCAGCAGAAGTTACTCCTCCCACCAAGGAAACACACACACACACACACACACACACACACACACACACACACACACACATGTGCTGTTACACAGTCTGTGAGTCTGTGGATAGAGGACAGGGAACTCAGCTTGGAGAAAGAACTGCCACACTAAGGCACAGATCAAAGCTAATCCATGGTAAATGAGTAAAATGGTCAGGTAGAAATTCACAGAATTTACACTGAAGATTTTGTTATCCCTTCCACAGAAAGAACTAATACAAACTTGCTACTTAAAGTAAACTTTAGGAAGCAGAAATGAGAAGCAATCTGCAAGTAACAGCAAGTGCCCTAAAACAAGGATGTCAACTCCAAAACAGGCAGCCTGGTAGAACTGTAATGGAGACCAGGATTATGAAGCAAAACAGTTTTGTGGCCTAAAATAAGGCACAATCGAGGGCGGGGTACCTCACAAATTTTGCCAGCTGACTGTTGAGGAGAAAGATCCCATTTCTGTGCCATCCAGCGTATAAGATGTGCACCATTCATAGCCTGCGTGGGTGCAGCCAGAACCAGGGCCAGAGCATCAACAGCCAGAACCCCGGGCATGAGGTGGACCCAAAAGGAGGGGCATCAGAAATGCCCCCAACGTAGTTGTATTAGTCAGTTTCCATGCCGCTTATAAAGACACACCCAAGACTGGGTACTTTATAAAGAAAGGGAGGTTGAATGGACTCACAGCTCCACATAGGTGGGGAGGCCTTACAACCATAGTGGAAGGCACCTCTTCACAGGGCAGCAGTAGAGAGAATGAGAGCCAAGTGAAAGGGGAAACCTCTTACAACACCATCAGATCTCATGAGTCTTACATACTACCATGAGAACAATATGAGGGAAACTGCTCCCATGATTCAATTATCTCCCACTGGGTCCCTCCCACAACGTGTGGGAATTATGGGAGCTACAATTCAAGATGAGATTTGGGTGGGGATACAGAGCCAAACCATATCAGTAGCTTAGAAGACAGCTTTCCTTCAGGAGCACCTAGCGCTGGCTGAAGTTCCAGTGATTTTACTAGGAGAGACTCCCCCAGACACGACATGAACCTCCCCCATCCTCAGTGCACCCAGGCTGGTGTGGCCACAGGAAGGAAAGCTGTTTGTGTATCATAAGGGTACAGTTCTCCAGATTGGTGCTTAAGAAAGCAAAGCACAAGTGAGGCCAGCTTGCTTTCCATTGCCTGCTTGAAGCCTCCCTCCAAGCGCTTCCAACTTTAAAAGCAACTGGAACCCAAAAAGCTCACTGGTAGTTAAAAATTCAGACAGAGTTCGACGTGAATTACTTTTGTTCCTTGGAATCTGTGTGGTCAGCTTTTCTTTAGTCCTCTACACTTAGCAAGGGACGAGGGACCACAGAAATTACAAAGGCACGCTTCTAGAGAGCAATCTGTGGTAAGCTGTAATATGTTCACTTAAGAATTAGCCTTTAATCAACAGATTTAATATTAATTAAAAATTTATAACCTTCTCTTTGCATAGAAATGACATAATTATGTCTCTGATTCAACTTAAAGTGTCCACTGCAGAATGTGTAAAGTGTTAATTAGTAGTGAGATGCAGTTAAGAAAAAAAATTCTTTTAATTATGTAATAAGACTCATTACAATGGGCAATCAACAAAGCTGCCAAATTAGTCCTCTGGTGGCATTTTTCTACACATAGCAAACAAACCTTTGTTTGTAGAAAATATGTGTGTGTGTGTGTGTGTGTGTGTGTGTGTGTGTGTGTTTGCATGTGAATAGACAGATTTTAAATTGCCGTGGAGAAGGAGGCAACAGTAAGTCCCAGAAACAGAAATGACCTTGTAATCTCTCAATTCTGTCAGACAGTAGAGATGACGCAGATAAAGAAAGAAAGCGTCTGAAGTATTCCTCCACTAGTTGAGCAAAGGCTCAGAACATCCACTGAGTTTCATCCATCTGGTGTGATCTTTCGGAGACCTGAGCCGTTTCTAATAGCGGTAGAATTTAGGCAGCAGGAGCATTAATGGGTATAGACACAGCACCAACAGAATATAGGACATCAAAGAAATAAAATGTGATACCTGCTTTTTATTGATATGACCTCAAAAACCAAGTCTCCATCCATCCCATTTGTGTAGACGCCAGGGCCAAGGACTCTTCAAACACCTATTTGTGGACTGGGCACAGTGGCTCACTCCTGTAATCCCAACACTTTGAGAGGCCAAGGCAGATGGATCACTTGAGGTCAGGAGTTCAAGACCATCCTAGCCAACATAGTGAAACCCCATTTCTACTAAAAATACAAAACTTAGCAGGGCATGGTTGTGCATGCCTGCAGTCCCAGCTACTTGGGAGGCTGAGGTGGGAGTAGTCACTTGAACCTGGGAGGCAGAGGTTATAGTGAGCTGAGATTGTGCCACTGTATTCCATCCTGGGCGACAGAGGGAGACTCCATCTCACAAAAAAAAAAAATGTGAACAAAGATGCAACCCATTCATCAGTGGTTCACCATTCATTCATTCATTCATTCATTCATTTAACCCAGGGTCTGGCACACACAGAGGACAAACCTCTGCTTCCAAGAAGCTCTGGAAAGCAATTTGAGGAGCAAATTTGGTCTTTGAAAATCAGACCATCCTGGATTTCCACACATCATGGCCTCATCCTCACTACACAAAGCCACATGAGCTTAGGCAAATAACTGTTAAGGTTCAATGTCCTCATCTACATAGGGGTTACTTTATCTACTTGGTGGGGTTCTATAAAGCTTCCAGTGAGATAATAAATGTGAAGGATTTAGCCCCTGCATGGCAAAAGGCAGTGCACAATGTCTGCCTCTGCCCCAGCCTCACCTCGTGGCTGGTGCCGGT
Source organism: Sapajus apella (assembly GCF_009761245.1). Classification (NCBI taxonomy): domain Eukaryota; kingdom Metazoa; phylum Chordata; class Mammalia; order Primates; family Cebidae; genus Sapajus; species Sapajus apella. The sequence continues at coordinate 6,113,989 of NW_022437014.1, read as the reverse complement.
TTATCAGCCTTAGCTGAGTTTAACACACAGTATGATATAAAGACAGTGGATTTTAAGAAACTCTGTATGGATTTTATTTTAAATTAACTAATGTTGGTATTAAGTGCTGTGCTGAGTACAGGGAATATATGGGAAAGGTCTAGTCCCTTATGCCAGGAGTGTCAAACTTGCTCCCCCTTGTCCTAGGCCCTGCACGCACACTTTCCGCCCCTCTTACTGGTCCTTATACCATCCATTTCTTTGCTTCTATTACATTCTGGCCTGTTCGGTTCTCTAGCTCTGAATGCTCATCTCTGGCCATATTCATTCCTCCTCCCTGCCAACTCCCAGGTCCTGACTTTCACTGTCCTCTGAAATCTCTGCTTAGCCTGCTGAGATCAGACCCACAAAGCCCTCTGCAGGGGTTCAGGGCAAACTGTCCTAACCTTAATAAACAAGGTAGAAATTCATTTCCTCCATCACTTCATCGTGGTCCTTCAGTCAGGAAGCAGGACAATACAGCTCTGCAGGCCCTGGGGCTCCAGCCTGGAAAAGGAAGTACAACCCTTAGGCCAGCAACAGTTCAGCAGCCTCTGACGGTCCTCTACAAGCTTGCTTCCACCACATCGGTGCTGGGTTAGCCCTGAAAAGTTGCAAAGTTTTCAGACCCACCTCTAGATGAATACAGAGCTACTGTAACTGAGTGAGGATGATCAAGGAGATCTTGGGCACCTTTCTATATTCAGTGACTCAGACAGCCTGGTTCACAGAGGGTGCTTAAAACACATGGAATGCACAAATGCATGAATCTGCTAGGCAGGCCACCTAGTGCACACAAGCCAGCCCAAAGCAGGGAACAACCGAGAGTTTAATCACCCAGTTTAAGCAGACATGCCGAGACCCACTTTGCAAGGAGGCTGCCAACTGTCAGATTTCACGGCTCCAGCAGAGGCACCGATCCATCTTGGAGCCTATGAGTTCATTCTGACAAATGCCTGGAACCTAAACTGGAATGAAGCTGCCATAGTGGATGTGTTCCAGGATGGATCAGGGATCCATCCAAGATGAGCCAGGTCCAGCCTGTAATGCACGGGCTCAGTTCTAAAGTAAGCAGCCAATGCCGCTGAGATCGCCTTCCCAAGCTCTCCTGCTGCCAGGATACGCCTTGTTTAGAGAGGAGGGCCAGAGCCTGTGCATGAAAGCCAGGAGTTCAGCACCAGCCAGGGCAAGGGCAGAAAGACTCCAATATGTCTTGTTCAGCCTCCGCCACCTCTGCTTGCCCTCCTTACGCAGAGATTGCTTTTACAAAAGGATTTAATAAACATTAAAGGATAGCTAGAAATAGATGATAGGTAGGTAAGTAGGTAGGTGGATAGATAAACGTAGATGGACAGACAGAGAAGCAGGGAGGGTTAAGGCATGGCACTTTTCCAGAGGTATGATCGTTTTCAAAGTGAATGCAAACCTTTAAAAAGTAAAATCTTTTGTGTGGGGATCCATGGGACAGCCCGACTTTGCCAGCGAAGTAGTACAGCAAGCCCTCAAACGTAGGCTTTCAGACTCCAAATCATCATTTCAGGCTGCCCTCATACATGACATTACATCGTAGGGAAATAAATGTGAATAATCAGTTACTGTTGCTTTAAAAAATCCCTCCCAAGACATAAAACCTGCTGCAGGAACAAAGTTACATTAAATAATGTGGGGACTATCATGATACCAATCAGATAATTGAGACAGGAAGAAACACCACGTTTTTTGACTCACAAAACCAATTTCTGATAACCCAATTTCAGTTTAAATCTACACAGCAGCTGCTGGTGGTGTTATGTAATTCCCTAGAGACACTGCCTCCTTGAAGGCAACACTGTAAATAACTGCATCAAATCCTAGCAAACTCCGGTCCTCAGCAATGACCTTGAGGCTAATCAGACCTCTGTTTTCTATATCTAACAGACACCCAGAAACGCAGGATATGTCTGGGTGGGCTCCTCCAGGAGCTACATTCACTGTTACAACCTACAAAACCCTAGAAACAATTTCCATACCATTTGGATAACTGCAGTCTAAGTGTGCTGCTGGTTTTCATGATAGACCATATTATGAAACTAGCTATAAAATGTTAGATGGGCAGCAAGGACCTTCATTTTCATGTCAGATTCTTCTCTGACAGCCTCCTCAACGTGCACCTCCGGGTCATGCAGGCGCTAAATTTCAGTCAGGGCCTGTGGGAACGTTTTTGCTGTCCTTTGGTAATCAGAGCCATATGAACTTGGGGTGCTCGTTAGCTCCGTAACTCAGGTGTTAGCTGGGATTTCATAGCCACTTAAGATCCAGATAAGATGAATTCATGCCCTCTTGGCAAAGCCCAAAGCTCTAAGCTCTCTCCTCAAAATTCCTCAGACCCTCAAAGGTTTATACTTTTATACCATCTTTGACCTCTTGCTGTAAGTCTGTTTTTCACTCTGCATCTCTACTCTGGAATTGACCCAAACTCTCCTAAATCCTCACCTTCAAAACAAATTAAAAGAGTAATAATTATTATTAATAACTAAGACGTATTGAGTACTTACTATCTATCAAGCACTATTTAAAGCACCTATGTATAAGGATGCATTTGGTCCACGCAGCAACCCTTTGAAAGATGTTCAGAACTATTAAATGCAGCATAATTAAGATATGAGGATCACAGGGACGCAACATCACCTTATGCACTCAAGAAAAACAATATAAAATTGTGTCTAGTTCATTGTGTTTGCCCTGGTCTTCAGTTTTTTACAGGCTCTCTCTGTCCCCTATAGCACCCCTAGCCTTTCACTCTCATCACATTTCCTTCAACTCTCTCCCATCCCAAATTTCCTTCTCATTAACTCTCTTGGATTAACCTAAGAACCTTTTTCTTTTTTTTTTTTTTGAGACAGAGTTTTGCTCTTGTCGCGCAGGCTAGAGTGCAATGGAGTCATCTAAGCTTACTGTAAATTTTGCCTCCTGGGAAGAACCTCTTTCTTATGCAGAGAATTCTGCTTCTTCTTTTTTTTTTAACAGTTGTAATTTTTTAATTTTTTTATGTATATATTTTATTGCACTGGTTCTGGGGTACATGTGCAGAACATGCAGGATTGTTGCACAGGTACATACATGACAATGTGGTCTGCTGCTTCCATACCTGTCACCTATATCTGGCATTTCTCCCATGTTATCCCTCCCCAACTCCCTATCCCCCACTGTCCCTCCCCTAGTCCCACCCAACAGACCCCAGTGTGTGATGTTCCCCTCTCTGTGTCCATGTGTTCTCATTGTTCAACACCCACCTATGAGTGAGAACATGTGGTGTTTGATTTTCTGTTCTTGTGTCAGTTTGCTGAGAATGATGCTTTCCAGACTCATCCACGTCCCTACAAAGGACATGAACTCATCGTTTTTTATGGCTGCATAATATTCCATGGTATGTATATGTATATGTGGTACATGTATATGTACCACATTTTCCCTGTCTAGTCTATCATCGATGGGCATTTGGGTTGGTTCCAGGTCTTTGCTATTGTAAACAGTGCTGCACTGAACATTCATGTTCATGCGTCTTTATAACAGAATGATTTATAATCCTTTGGATATATACCCACTAATGGAATTGCTGGGTCAAATGGAATTTCTATTTCTAGGTCCTTGAGGAACCGCCACACTGTCTTCCACAATGGTTGAACTAATTTACACTCCCACCAACAGTGTAAAAGTGTTCCTATTTCTCCACATCCTCTCCAGCATCTGTTGTCTCCAGATTTTTTAATGATTGCCATCTAACTGGTGTGAGATGGTATCTCAATGTGGTTTTGATTTGCATTTCTCTGATGACCAGTGATGATGAGCATTTTTCATATTTGTGGGCCTCATATACGTTTTCTTTTGAAAAATGTCTGTTCATATCCTTTGCCCACTTTTGAATGGGTTTGTTTGTTTTTTTCTTGTAAATCTGTTTTAGTTCTTTGTGGATTCTGGATATCAGCCCTTTGTCGGATGGGTAGACTGCAAACATTTTTTCCCATTCTGTTGGTTACCGATTCACTCTAATGACTGTTACTTTTACTGTGCAAAAGCTGTGGAGTTTGATCAGGTCCCATTTGTCTGTTTTGGCTTTTGTTGCCAATGCTTTTGGTGTTTTGGTCATGAAGTCCTTGCCTACACCTATGTCCTGAATGGTTTTGCCTAGGTTTTCTTCTAGGGTTTTTATGGTGTTAGGTCTTATGTTTAAGTCTTTAATCCATCTGGAGTTAATTTTAGTGTAAGGTGTCAGGAAGGGGTCCAGTTTCTGCTTTCTGCACATGGCTAGTCAGTTTCCCCAACACCATTTATTAAACAGGGAATCCTTTCCCCATTGCTTGTTTTTGTGAGGTCTGTCAAAGATCAGATATAGTTGTAGATGTGTGGCATTGCCTCTGAGGCCTCCGTTCTGTTCCTTTTGTCTATATCATACTGAATGGGCAAAAACTGGAAGCATTCCCTTTGAAATCTGGCATTAAACAAGGATGCCCTCTCTCACCACTCCTATTCAATATAGTATTAGAAGTTCTAGCCAGAGCAATCAGGCAAGAAAAAGACATAAAGCATATTCAATTAGGAAAGGAGGAAGTCAAATTGTCTCTATTTGCAGACGACATGATTGTATATTTAGAAGACCCCATTGTCTCAGCCCAAAATCTCCTGAAACTGATAAGCAAATTCAGCAAAGTCTCAGGATACAAAATCAATTTGCAGAAATCACAAGCATTCCTATACACCAATAACAGGCTTAAAGAAAGCCAAATCAAGAACAAACTGCCATTCACAATTGCTACAAAGAGAATAAAATACATAGGAATACAACCAACAAGGGATGTAAAGGACCTCTTCAAGGAGAATTGCAAACCACTGCTCAACAAAATAAGAGAGGACACAAACAGATGGAGAAACATTCCATGTTTATGGTTAGAAAGAATCAATATCGTGAAAATGGCCGTACTGCCCCAAGTAATTTACAGATTCAACGCTATCCCCATCAAGCTACCTATGACTCTCTTCACAGAACTGGAAAAAGCCACCTTAAACCTCATATGGAACCAAAAGGGAGCCCGCATAGCCAAGTCAATTCTAAGCAAAAATAACAAAGCAGGAGGCATCACACTACCTGGCTTCAAACTATACTACAAGGCTAATCAAAAAAGCATGGTCCTGGTAGAATTCTGATTATTTAGCAATCCCACAACCAATTCATGTGTAGAAACAATTGCTATGCTCAGCCGAACAAGGAGACTCACTTTCCACGGGCAATGGCTTCCCATAGAAGTCAGCTTGGATTATAAATAACAGGTTTGCTTGAGGTTGTTGGTTCTTCTTTTTGTTGTTGTTATACCAATAAAACACATCAGGAATTGAACTGGAATCATTTGTGGACAATCACTTTTAATATTTGAAATTAAATTTCTTTGCATAGTTAGTACATTCTCAAGTTCTAAATTCAAAGAATTCAAAAGCATATATATAATAAGAAGTCTCCTTTTGCCCCAGACCTCCAATAACTGAATTCCTTTCCTCTGAGAGCAAACAACTTTATCAATAGTTTGTGTATATTCCAGAAATATTTTAGGCATCTATCAATACAGTTTTTGAGATTTTGTCCTTCTTTTTTCTATTATAATGATATGAAAATGGTAACATATGTTGCCACTGTTTGGCACTTTGCCTCTTTCATTCAACAATAGCTCTTGGTGGTCATTCCATAGTAATACATAAACAGCCTCTTTATTCTTTGCTACAGTTGTGTATCTAACCAATTCCATAGGGTGGACATTTATGTTGGTTCCAACCTTCTTCTCTCATAAACTATAGCACAACGGATAATTTACACATTTATCATCTCACATACGTTCGCACATAGACACAGGTTGATTCTATGTCTCAGCTATTGCAAATAGTGCTGCAATAAATACAGGAGTGCACATATCACTCTGACATACTGGCTTCATTTCCTTTGAATATATACCCAGTAGGTGTACTGCTGGAGCATATGGTGGTTCCATTGTTTACTTTTTGAGGAACTCTGTAATATTTTCCAGAATGGCTATACTAATTTACATTCCTACCAACAGTAAGGGTACGCTTTTCTCCACATCCTTGACAATGCTTGTTATCTTTTGTCTTTTTAATGATACCTTTTCTTACTGGAGTAAGATTATATTTCATTGTGGTTTTAATTTGCATTTCCAGACCCTCCATGATCTGAGTTCCAGTTCTTTTTGCCCTGTCTTCAACCTGACCTTCTGCTCACCCTATCTACACTCCAGGTCAACTGATCTCCCAGCTCATCCTTATCCACCCCCAGAGCATTCCTGCTTAAGATGCCTTCCTCAACCTCATTTTCCATGGTCTCTCCTCCAGGAATTTTCTTTATGGACCCCTATCCCTCCAGTATCAATGTATTCCTTTTCTGGACTCTTCTAGTGTTCTATTTATACCACTCTATTGGCCTATTTGGCATTATTGTTATTTGTGTATTTATTCATCCAATATTTGACAAATATTATTGAGAATCCATGATGTGGCAGGTGCCGCGCTAAGTGCTAAGCAGACAGAGGGGGCCAAAGCAGTCTGCAGCCTCCCCTTGCAGAGTGCTAACCATCTGGAGGCCTGAATGGAGGCCTGAATCTTCTACTAGGGCAGTGATTCTTAATGGCAGGTGGTGGTGGCCATTTTGTCCCCCCAGGGGACATCTGGCAATGTCTGGAGACATTGATGGTTGTCACAACTGGAAAGCGGTGCACTGCTACATAGTGGGTAGAGGCCAGGGGTGTTACTAAGCATCCTTCAATTCACAGAACCTGCGCCCACAAAAAAGAATTATCTGGCCAACCAGGGCAACATAGTAACGCCCCATCTCTACAATTGTTTTTTTATTAGCCAGACGTGGTGGTGCACCCCTGTAGCCCCAGCTACTCAGGAGGCTGAGGTGAGAGGATTGCTTGAGCCCAGGAGGTCGAGGCCTCAGTGAGCCATGATCGTGCTACTGCACTCCAGCCTGGCTGACAGAGCGGGACCCCATCTCAAAAAAAAAAAAAAAAAAAATCATCTGGCCCCAAATGCCAAATGTCAATAGTGCTGAAATGGAGAGACACTGTCCTAGATTTTAAAAATAAATAAAGTACCTAAAGAGGGGAGTGCGTTTATTGTTTAATATTCTCCAAAATCCCAACACAGTGACTTGATATATAGTAGCTCGTACATATGTTCAGGAATAAAAATGGTACCCTTAGGATATAGAAAAGAGATAAGTTTTAATTAGGAAAAGCAGTAAGAAATATTAGTTAATTTCAGAGGGGAAATCATAGTCTAAACTTCTTTGCCAGGGGTATGGTAAATTAAGTTAGTATTTTATGCTCCGTTGTTGTGTTTTCTTCATTATAATATTTATCATATAAATCCACCAACTTACATAACTCATCGGGAAAGCAAGGGATTAATTAGGCAATTTCAAGATGCATAAATACATTAATATTAACAAAATATATAAGGTGATTGGGGAACACATTAAGGGACATAAATCAAAGATAATACAGCAGAGCAAACCTACCAGCAGAAAGCAGGCTTGCAATATCTACAAATGTCCTTTTGTATTTAATAACATGACAGATTCCTGGCACAATCCTCCAATTTGTTATAGGGCTATTAATTTCATCATTCATACCTTGCATGAACTTGCTTTATTGCATTTGTGAGCATAATGGGAAGGGTCATTAGAGGTCACTGCCATGGCAATGCCTTGGCATCCACAGCTTTTGAAATGATTCCTAGGCGCACAGAGAAGACAAACCTCTGGCAAGGAATGGCGTTCTGGTGTGCTAGCGGCGGATGCCCACAGACACGCAGGTCGGGTTCTGGCTGCCTGGAGGCTCCAGCCAAGCCCAGAATCTCCTTGTATCTGCAGGATTTTCCTCCCCAGCTGTCCAAGGAAGACTTTGCTCAAAGGTATATATATAAATCCTCGACCTTTCAGCCTTAGAATCTTACTGAGAGCTGTAATTGGGCCCTTTTCATTTTACAGAGAGTGAAACTAAAGCAGAAAGACTTGAGGTGGTTGCCAAAGGCAGACAACTGGCTCACAGAGGACCTGGTCAAGAGGCCCCTGAAGCTACTACATCTCTTTACCTTTTCTGATTTAAAATCAGAAGAATCTCCCACTATTAAGTAGAGATTACACTTAATACACCCATCGCTAGTAGTAACTGGCTTCTTTATTTCATGTATTATTTGGTTTCAAATGCATTTTGAAGTTGAAAGAGGCTTTGTATACCTTTAACCAAACATGGATTTGTAAATTTACGCAATTGTCAATGTCTGGTGGTCGATGTCTGTGGAGCAGTCAGTGTCTAATCAAGAAAATGGAAAACATTCCAGGTACTTTAGAGGGCATTTCATATAGGTAAATGGTTTATAGGGTGCGGGAAAAATTGGGGGGCACAAAAAGGCAAACTGCAAAATTGCTCAAAGATAAATAACGGTGGAAAGTGCCTAGAAGAGCAAGGGGACATGATGTCCTGGCTCAGGTCCACTGCACTCTCCTGGCTGCCACAGTGGGAACCTGGCTGCTGGAGAGGCGCTGGCTGCCCACTGATGCCACTTCCATTGCTGCTCCTGCTGCCCGGAACTGGTAGTCTCCCATCACTACCTCCCCCTGGCAGAATCTAGTAAGCCAGCTGGCCAAGAAGTCTGAGAGGCATAGTTTACAGGGTCTTCCTGTCCCAAAAGTAGAGAGATGGATTAAAAAGGTTAGGTATGAAGCTGAGTGACCACCCTTCCATCGAAAATTCTGTGCATGTCTCGTGTAAGAGCAAATGCACATGTATGTTTAAAACGTGCCCACTGTTGCTCCCGTATCACCCAGTCTTTATCATCTTTTATTCCTATTTTCTCTCCTTCCTTCCTTCTTCACACATTCTGGGCTCAGCAGTGCATGTGGCATTGGGGATGCCAAGTAAACCAGACAGCGCTCCTGCCCCGTGAGAGTTATAATTTATGCCAATGATAAGACAAACCTTTTGAGCCCTTCCAAATTCTTTTTTTGTTTTGTTTTCAATTTTGTTTTTGCTTTCCCATTTCTAACTTTCCCAGGATAGTAATTCCATTATTTAAATGACATGCAGATGCTGCTTAATATTCATGAATTAGAGTGCTGTTTACATGCCTACAGTAAACATAAATCATTTGTCTAATAGGATGTAATCTCAAGATTAAGAGAGGATACCAGTTAATGAGTGTGTGTGGATTTTATCATCTTATCCTTCACAGTTGAGACTCAGTCAAGGCTTTCTGTAGTCGTACTGTAATCAGTCTAAGGGATATTAATAAATAATAGTATTTTTCAAGACAAAAAAAGATAAAACCATAGTTTATATGTATGGATCTATATTTCTCGTAAAGCCTCCCTGAAAAATGCATAAAAACCAGTTTGTTCACTCATTGAGCTAAATGTATGGATGGTTACCAGTGTATCCAGTGCTTGGTGCTAAATACGCAAAAGAACATAAGAAAGAATCCCTGTTCTCCAGAACTTGACACCTACTGGAGAAGGCAGTCCATTAACAGTGGCAGCCTGTGGTACAAAACGCCTAATGCAAGAGTAAGAACACACAGAGAGGGTGCCCACGTCAGCCTGTGGACCCAGGGAGGATTTCCAAGAGAAGGGAGGATTTCTGTGAATTTGAAGGTGAGTACAAGTCAAATGCACAAGGCAGAGGAGGAGAAGGCCTTTCAATCCCAGGACACATCACAAAGGAAAGGTCATGAGGCAAAGGAAGGTGCAAGGATGACTTCTATCAAGCATGACATGAGATGACACTGTGGTTGTTAGCAAGAGTTGGGCTTTGGAAGTTTTAAAATCCTGTGCAAAGGGCTTTATTCTTAAGGAGGCGATGAGCCAGCTACCAGCTTTGGAGGGGAGAATAAGGTCATTCTGGGAGCAGCATGGAGGGTGGATTGAAAGGAATCAAGACTGAGGCAGAAGGAACAGTTGGAAGACATTGTGGTACCTAGGTGAGAAATGACGAAGATCTAAACGGTGCAGCTGGAGGAAGAGATGAAGAGCAGAGGGCAGAGCCAAGAAATATACAAGCTAGAGAGTCAATAAAATAGAGTGAGAAGAGGACTGCTGTGACAGGGCAAGGAGGATCTCAAATGCCTCCCAGGATGCTGATTTTGGTGACCTGCAGGCCAGTGGTCCAGTGACCAAAGCCAGGAAATATAGAAGCAAGACAAGTTAGCAGAGACAATGAGTGGTAGAAGATGGGTGGGGGAAGAGGAGAAGTTCAGTTTTTAACATGTGCAAATTCAAATGCCTAAGAAACATCCCCATGAAAAGACCCAGTGTTTGGTGGGCAATATGGATATGGAGCTCAGTGGACAGGCCTGAGCTGTCTGCATGGCTTTGAGGGTCATCTGCTTTGTAAATGAAGCCACATATGTGGAGAAATAACTCACAGGGGAGAGAAGGAGGCCGAGGATAAATTACCTGAGAACACCGTCGTTTAAAGGACTTACGTTGTAAAGGAAACTCACAAAGAAAAGGGAAAGAATGGTCAGAACCATAGGAAGAAAAAGAAAACGTGTACCTGCACTGCTCCTCTTCATCTCATGCACCCATATCCCCTAGCTTATTTTTGTTGGCAACCAGGTGTCCATCCTTCCGTTTCCTATTCCTCAGTGAGTTAGTTCTATCATTACATTTTCAAAATAGACCACAACTCTGTGTGCCTCTCCTTACACCACTGACAGCATCTGGGTCCTGGTTCAAGCCCCTGGACAATGCAATCTTTACCTCCCCACTCATCCCTCATTCCCTCTTGCTCGGCTGTAATCCAGACAACCCGCCGGTTTTGTTCATTCAACACAAAGGTAGTTTGTTGAATGAAACGAATGATTAAGTAAATGTAGAACTCCCTAATGGTACAAAGAATGGGGAATATTCTTTTGATTAGGCATTCTGGGAGACTCTGGTAACAACCATTTCCTGGAGAAGTAGAAGGTATTAGCAGTTGTGCCTTTAATTCTCCATGATGTTAGCGACAGGGATTATTCTCTATGACCAGAGATTACTCTCTTATCTGTAGACAGAAGAGCTGAAATTAAACTATTTCTTGAAACTTTAAGTTTCCATAGAGATGAGGATTTTTTCTTGGATGATCAAAAATGTCCATTACCACCCAGTGCCTCATGCTTTTAAGGAGATCATAGCAATAACTGTCCAAATCTTGAATCTTCCTTAAACCTCCCACTAAAATTTTGATACACTATAAATTTCAGTGCCTCTAATGAGATAGCAGTACCAAATCCCCTGGGCTCCTCAAATGCTATTTCTATGTCACCTCTTGGCAAATTTCAGGAAGTCAGTTAAGAGATTCTGCGCCTTCTACATCAGGACCAAATTGAGGAGGTGCTTTCACAATGGAAAATTTATCTCACTGGGTACACGTCTGCCAGACCATTACCGCACCTTTCTGTAACCTTTATGAGGTGTGGAGTGAGTGTGTTTTAAAGAGGAAAAAAAAAAATTCCTCTAACAGGATTTCTCATGAGTCAATTGCCAGAGTTGGCAGAGTGAGTAAAACTGACTTGATGAGGAAGGAGGGGCTGGAGTTTTGCAGCAGGACTTGGGCCTCATTAGTGCTTGGCGCACAGACCTAATGGAAGGCTAAAAGTATTGTCGGGATGATCCCTCAGATTCCCAGGTCTGAGGACTGTCTCCAGAAAATGATGAGGAAACAAGTGTGCAGCATCAGCGCTGGAGTCAGCATGCCCAGCAAAGAACCGCAGCCCGGTATTTATTGCTCTGCCAAAGCTTCCCATTAAGGATGTCCCCTGAAGGCTCTAGTACTGGGCACCATTTTTCAGATAGAAATTTAGTAACTCAATTGGCATCCACCTGGGCCCCATGCAAGCGGGAATAAAGCTTGTTTTCCCTTCAAGTGACAACACAGTGATAAATAGGTCTACCATCTTTCTCTCCACTGTAATACGCACCCTCTGGTCCTCCTGGATAGGAAAACTGTTTTCAGTATGTCCTCGCTAGAAAGGGATGTGCACTAACCCTGTTCTCCCAAACCCAGCTCTAAGCAGAGTATAGGCAGAGAGCTGGGTTTGGGATTTGGGGATTGCTGATGACACCTGACTTTCCTTAAGGTCTTTCTGCCCCAGAAGAAAGCTCAGACTGTCAGACCGCAATGAGTGTTTCCTCCTTTTAGCTGCACTGCAAGGTAGGGAATTAGTCCCAAGACTGTAAAAGTCACAAAATTAATCCCAAGACTGTCAAAGTCCCACGGGCCCTTTCTGTGCCCCTTCCATGTTGGATTTCCCGTGGAGGAAAAACACCGAGGGGCACAGAAAGGGCCCGTGGGAAAGGGCTGCCTTGCCAACAAGGCACTAAAGGTGTCCTCGAGCTGAGTTGATCAAGGAAATCAGTTCACAACAGGCCGTTCCCCACGACATTGGAGATAGATGGCAACCGGTCTCCCCAAGACCCTAAGTTTGCTCCAGACTGACTTTCAAGGAGCATAGAGATCCTCACCAGAGATCAGAGGCAAAGCACCAGAGTCCACAACAGGTGCCTTAAAAGCAGACCTGAGCAGAAGCTGTCAGAGGAAGGTGTGCTTCTTCCTCCCTCCTGATGCCCCTGCACCCAAGTTCCCAGGTCTCAGAGTCTGGGCTTCAAAGCAAGGCCATCTGAATGGTCACAACAAAACCAACCAACAGTGTGGGCACAGTGGCTCACGTCTGTAATCCCAGCACTTTGGGAAGCCAAGACAGGTAGAATCACCTGAGGTCAGGAGATCGAGACCATCCTGCCAACATGGTGAAACCCTGTCTATACTAAAAATACAACAAATTAGATGGACATGGTGGTAGGCGCCTGTAATCCCAGCTACTCGGGAGGCTGAGGCACAAGAATCACTTGAACCCGGGAGGCGGAGGTTGCTGTGAGCTGAGATTGCGCCACTGCACTCCAGCCCGGTTGACAGAGCGAGACTCCATTTCAAAAAACAAAACAAAAAACGACACAACCAACAAACCAAGAAGGTGTCCCTCTAGCTTTTCATCCACTCACTTGGGAGACCTCCAACTTCTGTTTCCTTCTAAGTTCCTCCCACTTGGGTCTTGAACGCTGCGTCTGAGAGCAGGGTGTTCTCTGTGCTCATGAACAAATCTAGGCTGTCATGTCTCAACCCTGGCCCAGCTTCAGAATCATTTAAGGGAGCTCTTAAAGACGTAAATGTTCAGGCTCCATCTGCAGACACACTGAAGGTGGCACCCAGGAGTTTTAAATCATTTTGAAAAGAGACTCGATGATGCTGATGCAGCTATCCATGGGCTAGCTTTGAAACCACAGTCCTGTAGAGAGGAAGGATTCCAGTCTGATTTCAGACCTCTGCTTTGCCACCAACTGTCTTAACATGTAGACAAGCTCTTTTAACATCTCCACATCCTAATTTTCTTACCTCTGTGGTACAGGTAATATACCGACATTTAGAAAGCACT
>NW_022437014.1:6073264-6100356 GCF_009761245.1 Sapajus apella | reverse complement strand
CTGAGTAGCTGGGATTACAGGCACGCACCACCATGCCCAGCTAATTTTTTGTTTTTTCAGTAGAGACAGGGTTTCACCATGTTGACCAGGATGGTCTCGATCTCTTGACCTCGAGAAAGCACTGATTCTTATTTGGAGTTTCTTGCTGTTGTCGAAGCCTGTGCATTTACGTGAGGTTTACTGTCCCAGAGAAAGAGGGTGGAACTAGTGTGACCACTCCCCTTTTAATACCTGGGGAGCCAGAGTTGGGACACAGTGGTCTTCAGACTTGCAGAGGCTTCCCACTTCCCAAGGCACCTCTGGGTCCAGATCATGATAAGGAAATCAGTGTCCACTTCTACCTGTGGTGTGTGTCTATGACCCCCTCCTACCCTTCCCCTACTCTGCAGAGAAAGGCACTCACCTCCAATCTAGCCAAGTAGCATTCTGCTAGGTTGCAAAACCCTCAGGCAACAAATAAAAGAACAGTTTTGAAATACTGGTGCCTGAAAAGCCTCCTTGAATTGCCATAATAACTTTCCCATCCATTTCATGAAGAGACACATTTCCAGCACAATTATTTTTATCTTTAATAATTAACCATAAAATATATAGTGTGTATGTGTATGTACCTATATATTGATCAACTACGTACCAAAAATAATTTTAATAAGAACTTAATCCATAATAAATTTTCTAAGAGACTGCTGTGGTGACAAAAAAAATCATAATTGAAAATGTTCAACTTATATACATATTTTTGTTGAAGAATGATAGGGTAATTCATAAAAGACTTTCAAGCATGAAAATATGTCATGTTAGGATAAAGTTCTGCAGAAGTGAAATGGAAATACAATTTCAAGGAAAAAGAGAAACATTATGTAGCTTTCAACTGTTAAAAAAAGAGCTTGTTCATGTGGTTTTTGAACTGTGGGTATTAAATCATTATGGTATTTAGATTCTACTGGATAAGTTTGAAAGAGTGATATAACAGTTTTATCTTAAAATATCAATATTTGCAAGATGCCAATAATTACATCCTTGGCAACTATTTAATTTAGATAAAAAGCATCTTTAAAGGAAATTATAGCTTTCTAGAAGGTTTTGAGGGCACAGACAGAAAAAAAAAGTCAGAAGGCCACCGAGCTGTATCACAGAGTTGTAAGGCATGCCAAGGAGGATACAACCTGCAGGGCACATGGAGGTGGTGAAAGCATGGCCCCTTCCAGCCCCGGGGATCATCACAAGAGAGGGACTGGGAGAGTGGCAAGTCAGTGTGATCTCCACCGCCCAAGGCCCAAGGCTCCTTGTGACCTGTACATGGCATGTGGGAATCCACAAGTTTCCATGTACCCCAGCACAGAGACAGGAAGGCGCGAGTCATTGCCTTGGGCAGACTTCACTACAGGACAGCCAACCAGAGCCTGGCAGTTCCAGGCACCTGTCACCCTCAAAGACCGATGGGTCCATTTTCCTCCCCTGGCCACCCAGACCTGAAGTATACCAGACCAGCCTCCCCTGCTAGAGAGCAGTCGGAGTCCAGAAATCCCATCCCTGACCCTGTGGAATCCTACGAGCACTCAGGATCATCTGTGGGCAAGAAGCAGGGCGTGAGAAATGCTGCAAGAGAATGGGATCATCAAGGGAGAATGAGTCATCCAAAAGAGACTAATTAAAAGACTAATTAAAACAGCCCTGATAGGGAATTTAACTTAAGAAACCTTGACTATTGGAACAGGAAAGAGGCTATAAACCAGAAGAGATTGAGACATTGTTAATTGGCAAGAGTCAGTTTTGTGCTACCCCGCAGGGTGTGGCCTCATAAGAAAGTTCAAGTCAGCTAGGGAAAATTGTCTGCATTTTCTGCACGTCTCCACGTTCTGTGAGCAAACGTGCCATCCTATTCCACTTGGAAACGGGGTTAATGATATTTACCTTGCGGGGTTCCTGTAAGAATTAGAGAGAATGCACATAAAGTCCCCCAGCACTTTTGTGCCCCTCAAAGGACAACTATTATTCTTCATAAGTTCTGGGGTACATGTGCAGGATGTACAGCTTGTTACATAGGTAAATGTGTGCCACGGTGGTTTGCCGCACCTCTCAACCCATGACTTAGGTAATAAGCTCAGCATGCATTAGCTATTTTTCCTGATGATCTCCCTCCTGCCCCAGCCCCCTCCTCAGTGTGTGTTGTTTCCGTCTCTGTGTCCATGTCTTCTTCATTGTTCAGCTCCCACTTATAAATAAGAACATGGTTGTCTGGTTTTCTGTTCCTATGTTAGTTTGCTGAGGATAATGGCTTCCAGCTCCATCCATGTCTCTGTAAAGGACACGATCTCATTCCTGTTTACAGCTGCATAATATTCCATGGTACATATGTGCCACATTTTCTTTATCTAATCTATCATTGATGGGCATTTGGGTTGACGCTATGTCTTTGCTATTGTGAACAGTACTTCAGTGAGCATATGTGTGCATTTCTGGTTCTAGATCCTTGAAGAGTCACCGCACTGTCTTCCACAATGGTTGAATGAATTTACATTTCCACCAACAGTCTAGAAGCATTCCTATTCCTTTGCAACCATGCCAGCATCTGTTGTTTCTTGACTTTTTAATAAGCGTCATTCTGACTGGTGTGAGATGGTATCTCATTGCAATTTTGATTTGCATTTCTTTAATGATCATTGATGTTGAGCTTTTTTTCATATTTCTTGGCCGCATATATGCCCTCTTTTGAGAAGTGTCTGTTTATGCCCATTGCTCACTTTTTAAAGGGGTTGTTTTTTTCTTGTAAATTTGTTTAAGCTCCTTATAGATTCCAGATATTAAACCTTCATCAGATGGATAGATTGCAAAAATTTTCTCCCACTCTGTAGGTTGTCTGTTTGCTCCGATGGTAGTTTCTTTTGCTGTGCAGAAGCTCTTTAGTTTAATTAGAACCCATTTGTCTATTTTGGCTTTTATACTAAAGTCTCCCAACCTTCACTGCTGTCTGGGAGGTGGCAGGAAGACACCCAGATGGTGATCTCTGCAGCCAGCATCAAGCTGTTCCCACCTTTGTGTGACAGCAGCCCTCTCTGGCATTGCAGCCCACTTCAAATAGAGGCAAGAAGATGTCTCTTGTGTCTTCTATGCTTTTGTCTTTAGGCTGCTGTATCTTACAGAGCTTGAGAGAAACTACTAGCTCTGAGAAGACCTGGTGCTCTTCCCAGACTTGATCCTACGATGACTGGGGTGCCGTCATTAGTAACCCCAACCATTCCTTAGGACAAGCAGCACGTGCCACACTGCTGCTTCAGCTGCCTTGAAGAGCCTAGACCTACCCAAGATCTACCAACTAAAGGGTTACCCACTCCTCCAGCAAGCAGGCCCTCAGCAAGCCTGCCCCAGAAGTCACCTATAAAGGCAAATCCCAAGGGTGTCGGCACACCCAGACTCACTGTCAAACCACTGAAGCTCAAGCTTCCACGTTTCTTATGTACCCAGACCCCTTTCCAGACTCTCTGCCTAATTTTGTATTTGTTCTCTTAAAGAGGACCACCCAAATCGTAAGCAGTTTGGGTTCCACAAAACCTGGATCTGCCCCAGGCAGACTTTTTTTTTTTTTTTTTTTTTTTTTTTTGAGACAGTCTTGCTCAGGCGCCAGGCTGATCTCGGCTCACTGCAACCTCCACCTCCTGGGTTCAAGCAATTCTGCCTCAGCCTCCCCAGTAGCTGGAACTACAGGCGTGCGCCACCATGCCCAGCTAATTTTTGTATTTTTTTTAGTAGGGATGGGGTTTCACCATGTTGGCCAGGATGGTCTCGATCTCTTGACCTCGTGATCTGCCCACCTCAGCCCCCCAAAGTGCTGGGATTACAGGTGGTCCTGGTGACTTAAAGAAATCCCTGGACCTAGCATGCTGCTATTAGGAGAAAACCCTCACTGTACCAGTAATAAAAGCACCTCTGCAGATGAAAAAGCACTTTCAAGTTAGATTTTCTCACCAAGTTCTCCCAGATAATGCATGTAATGATCAAACATTAATTAAGCACCCACCAAGTAGAGAAGGACCATGCCAGGTGCTCCCAGCCCATGCCAGGAGAGCCTCACAGCCAAGTGGAGGATCCAGGACTTTGGCACTTACCAGGGAAATCCATCTGCATACGGCCTGAGCGATCTGAAAGCTCTACTCCCTGGAGCTGACAGCCAGCCTCAAGGCAGCAGCTTGTGCCATGCTGCTGCCCCAGCTGCCTTGAAGCTCCTAGACCTACCCAAGATCCACCAACTAAAGGGGTAAGCCCTGCTATGGCAGAAGATGTGGGCCATACTGGCTGTTAATACTCTAATATCATTCCTCCTTCCCATCCTTCAGTTTGACTGGTCTTCGTGAGGGGCCAATAGACAGATGCAGAAGTAGTGAGCACTCTCGTCACAATACCATTTATATAGAAAGCCCAGATGACCTTTGGAATGTTCTCCATCATGCACGTAGCCACATTCGAGGTGGATCTGTCTGTCAGGAAAATCTAACTCCAAAACTCAGATTAAACCAAAAGGCAAGCTGGGAATTATAATTCCTTTTATAGAATTGGTTAAAGATAGGATTTATTTGAACAACGTTTTCTTAGTGCATTTAAAACGTTTCCACTCACAATTAACTTGTACACCATTACTTGGAACATACCCATTGGGTAGAGTGAGTTCCATCATTGATTTATCCATTCATTTTGACAAAACCCTGCTGAGTATCTACCACGTGCCAGGCCCTGCTCTAGGTTCTAGGGACGCTGTAGTGAACAAAACATACAATAGTTGTTTTCATGAAGCTGGCATTCTGGTGGGGGTAGACAAATAAGCAAATATACCATGGATGAGGGAGGATGTGCTATATGAAAAATAAAACAGGGGCAAGCTCATGTAGGAGTGACTGCACAGAGAGTGGGGTGCTATCTTTATAGGGAAGGTGGCCCTGCTAGGTGATGTTTGAGCTGAGAAGATCCAGGCAAAGGAAAGGAAAGAGCAAGTGCTTTAAGTCAGATCATGCTTGGTGTGCTTGAGGAACAGGAAAAAAGCTGGTGTGGCTGGAGCCTGGGACAGCCGGAGACAAGCCAGCAAAGAGGAAACTGGGAGGGTTTGGGGTTGGAGAGTGAGCCAGGACCTACGTCTGAACTGCCAGAGCAGGCATTTGTTCTTAAATAGCTCTCCATATGCCCGGTGTACTGTCAGGACTTGAATCCACCTGTGTCTCTTCTAGAAAATCCAATCATCAAATGCTAAACCAAGTTTAGAAACTCTAAACACGTTTCAGATTAAAAAATCGTTTCCTTCCAATATCCTGTTACTTTATACCAGGATATCGGCACGGTGGACATGGCACGCAATGTTTTCTTGTCACTGGATAAATGTGCTTTCTGCTACCCAGGCCGAGAGAGGGAAGATGGTGCTTTCACAGACTTCATTCTATTCTGATTTGGATTAGGTCTTTGTGCTGCACCACCAGCTCACGCAAGGCTCTGTGAAACACCGGCTGCTGACAGCTTGGTATGCAATATTCATCGGAAGGGTTACGGTCTGACGCTGACCTCCAAATTCTTGATAATAAACGTGAATGGGCTAGGAAGCAAATTCAACCCAATCTACTGTCATTCCTTACCCAGAGAAAAGTATTCTTCAAATCCTCACCTCTTCTTTTGATGACTTAGCCTTTATTTTGTACTTTAAATAAATTAAATGATATTAATGATTTTCATGAATTATTTTTCTCCTAGAAATTCAGTTACAAGGATATCGGGAGAGCCAGTGTTTTCCAACACTCCAGAGGGTCTGCCCCAATAATGTCAAAGAAGGATAGTTTCTTTGTATGGGGAAGTTCTAGTTCACACAGGATGGCTGGCTGTAGGAAGTTACCAGGTAGCCCCTCAGCAAGAGATAAAAACTCCTATGCTGAAGCTGTTCAATTAGGCAATGCATCCCTGAAGAGTATTTTGGCTTCTTATCCAAGAAAAAGAATAATCTGCAAGGAATTCAGTAAATAAGAAATCCACTTTCAAAGTGGATTACCAACAAGTTTTTTTTTTAACCTAGCTCCTAAAAAACAAAGCATTCTCACTGTAGAAACATAAGGCAATCTAGAAGAGTGTGAAGGCGAAAATGAGAAGGAAATCGTCTAATATCATTCAGAGATAATCCATGTTAAGATTTTGGTGAACATATTTTCAGACTTCTTTTTATGCTTGAGTACAAACACACACACACAGTTTTATATAAGTAGAATTAAAGTATAAAGTTCTGTGACTTGCCTTTTCACTCTCCTGTATCATGAACAGCTTTCTAAGTTATTAAATATAGACCTGAATCATTATTTTAAATAGATACATAATATTCCATTATGCAAATTGTGGGGTCATAAATTACTTAACTACATTTGAAGAAACATGGCTTTTTGATGGATTGCGAGTAGACCCATTCACCAGCTAGTGGAGGGAAAAAAAGCTTACTCCATTCCATAATCTCAGTACAATTCCTTAAAGTGAACCATCCTCTAAGGATGAAATTCTTTTTCAGGCAAAACGCCTCATCTCTCATATTCATCTGTCTTCCGTAGTTTCTTTCTAGGAAGGCAACTGTATGACAGAAAAGTGATGGCTTATGTGATATGATAATGACAAGGGACGGGGTCCTCAGATGCATCACCCTTGCCTGCTTCTCTGGACATTTGCTGGAGCTTCCAGTGTTGTGGCAGGTCTTAGACGCTCCCTGAACCAAGGCTGCTGAGGTGCAACTAGTTATCTTGTTTTTGTTCTGGAAACAAATGAAACCCATTCATGATAGCACCCACTGTATAGCACTATAGTCAGGCCATTGACAGAAAGGTCTGGGGCTCCCAGGCAACTCAGCCAATGCTAGGGCTGCCCTGGGAGACACACTCGAAAGGAGGCCATACTATTGACATCGTCTATTGCACCCTTGGGATATTGTTAAAGACAGACATTTTACATGCCTAGGCTGGCTGCCCAGTTACCCCATCCAAAAGATGGGCCTGCTATAATCTTAGTCTGTTGACTCTGACTTTAAAGGTCCCACCTCTGCAGCCTGTCTGACCTGCCCCTGAGTCCCTGATCATCTACTGGGCCCTCAGCCCATCCATAGCTCCTTGAGGTTGCAATGGCTGGTAGTTTCTTGGCTCATAACCCTGTTGACAGTAGTGCCTGTGGTCAGTAAAACACTCTAGTTGGGTTTACAGCTCCCTTAGGGGATTCAGGTGTCCCATCCCCTGAATCTTTAGGGGATTCAGGTGTCCCCATCCTTTGTGGATTCGAGAATCCCTCATCATTGAAGTCTTCCTCTCTGCCATGTTCCCACTGTATAGAGTTCCCATGTGCTCTGTAGTTACCCTCAATGCATTTAACACTTTCCCTGTTCTGGCTTGCTAGCTCCAGAAGGGTGGAGACCATATCTGCTGTGTTCTTTTGAGTAGATACTCAAGGCACATTTGGGGAATGAACAAGCCAAAAAACGAATGAGCATATGAATGTGTAAATGAGGTTCTTGCACTGGGGTGACCCTGGGAGGAGCATTTCTAGCTGGATTACAGGAAGCTGTAAGCCTGGGGATGCTGGTCCTATATTCAGGGTCTGAGAGAACCCAGATAGAATCCCTGGTTAGGTTGTTTTCCTGCCCTGACATCCAGCTTCACTGTGTCTGGACACCAGATTGGACACTAAAGATCAGGGGAAGTGAGGGAGGATGGGCATTCAGAGATGCGCTGTTCTCCAACACCTGCAGAGAGAGAGGGCCCACATGCCACCAGGACACCTTGCCACACCCAGTCTGTGTCTGGCTCTCACGTGGCAGTGTCTTACACTTATTAAGAGGTGAGAATCTCCCTTCGCGATTTATCAAACAACTCTAATAAGTACATTTTATGGTCCGGGTCATATCCTTCATGAGCCTCATTATTTTAAACCAGTTTTATTGCAACAAAAAATGAAATACACCATAATTTTTTTTTCACTAAGTGTCAATTAGCAATTCTGTTTAAGCACTGCTTCTAAATCTGAAGCAAGGAAGTTGTTTTAAATTTTATGTTGCTATGATAGGATATGTCTAAAAGATGTTTGTGTTAATTTCAAACCACTGGGATAAACTACAAATATCTTTTATTTTCATAAATTACCGCTTTTGTGCCAACTTCTGAAAAAAAAACCGACGGATTTTTGCTGTCATTCTTTATTTGTATCCCTATTTTTTAAAAAGTAGTTACTGAAATTTTTCTGTGAGTTTACATTTAAAATGTAAATATAACTGGCTCTAGCCAGCCAATAAATTCAAGGGGTATATTAGGATTTTCCTTGTCCTATGAATATATTACCTAGGAAAGTCTGCTAATTATCCTGCTTTATTGCAACTGCCTCCCTCAAGATCTAGTTATTGAAAAATTCCTTAAACTACCTCCACGGTTTTGTACTGATGCAAAAACATTTGTTTCTAGCTCTTTGCTAGAGTAAAAGACTGCCACCTGTTCGCTGGCTGGAGATGGGGAGACACATTCTGCCATTCTGTTATCTCTGACCTATGGCAAAATCAGCTCCAAATTCATCCTCTCATGACCCTCATTCATCCAGCTGCTGCGGCGCGTCAGAGTGTCAGCTGGCCCTGTCTCACGGCTACCACCTCTAACGCAGTCCCCACTGAAATGCTGTGCTGTGGTTAACCTCTTTCATTTTGCTCGTCCTTCAATCTTGCTCTCACTCAGCTGAGGACCTCACATGGCTGGCTGGGAAAACTCACACACATTTTGTTGCCACCAAAATCACCCTGTTCTTGCTCACAGGCTGTGTAAGAATCAGTGTTCTATTCAGCCCAGAACAAAAGATAATCACCAAGAGGCATCGTGCTCTAAAATTCTATTTCCAGATTTATCAACTCAAATGACAAGACTGGCACATCTGAAATTAATGTTAATATAGCAATACTTTGAGCAGGCATTACTAAAACCAAGGCTGTTCATTTAGTTTAAGACTGACCAAGATAAATGTTTTCATATTTAATAACAAAAGCAAAGAAACAGTGACATCAAGAAGCCAAGAAAAGATATTTGGGGAAAAGGGTCCTGATCCTGGAGTTAACAACAGTTTCTCTACACGTCCCGCCAGTTTAGGCATCCTGGTAATGTCACAGATGGTATTTCACAGCCAAGATAGAATCTCAGAGCTGTGTAGTACATGTTTTATGACTTCAAGTTTCAGTGGGGATTTCTGCATTCACTCAAAAACCTCTGAAATAATTATGGAAGGAAATGATCACAATTTTCTCCTTACACATGTTGTCGGAAATGTTGCTTAGGTGTATGTCAGTTATAGGAACCCCAGTCTGAGACAATGTGATTTGATTAAGTGCATGAGATCTTCCAGGACAAATGCGGAAGCTCATAGCTTACGTTTTTAAACACATCACGAAATGCACATTGCCTATGTCACTTTCTATCGATTCTCCTAACTCCTCTGTTTTCCTTTTAATTTTTAATTAAAAAATTAAAATTAATTTTCAATTTTCTTTCTTCAGCATTATTTTGCTTATTCCCCCCGCCCCCCACCCCACCACCACAACTTTTTTTTGAGACAGAATTCACTCCATAGCCCAGGCTGGAGTGCAGTGGCACCATCTCGGCTCACTGACACTTCCGCCTCCCACATTCAAGCAATTCTCATGCCTCAGCCTCCCATGTAGCTAGGATTGAAGTCACCCGCCACCACAGCCAGCTAATTTTTGTACGTTTTGTAGAGATGGGATTTCCCCATGTTGTCCAGGCTGGTCCCAAACTCCTGAGCTCGAGGGATCCTCCCATGTCAGCCTCCTAAAGTGCTGGGATTGTAGGTGGAAGCCACCGCACCTGGCCTATTTTCCTAATTCCTAACCCTTCAAGCAATTATTTCTATGACCTTATTTTCTACCAACCTTTGAAAATATTTTCCCCAGACCCTCATCTTTGCTGTGATTTTCCCACAACTGTTGTTGGTGTAGTGTCCAGCATAACAATAGTTACCATTTATTGGGTGCTTACTATGCACCAGGCACTACATTATCTCATCTAATTTACTGAAAACACAGTTGTAAATGCTCCTGTTACTTTTACTTGGTAGAATTTGTTAAAGCCCCATTTATTAGTGGGAGAATTAGCAGCAGCTTTGCGGCTTGGAGCAAACTGAAAACATAAACCACTCTGTATTCAAGCCTGGGGAGCTGAACGTGGCTGCTTCATCCAGCTGGCCCCGGGAAGCGTCTGGATGATTTCATTTAACGCCTTTAGAAATATTTCTCACTGGGCTAATTCAAGGAAAATGGCTTGTCACGGATGATATCTGACTATAATAAGCAGCTAAAATGCTTTCCCAATAAATATTGTAAAATGAAACAGGTGTAAAGCCATGGTTGGAAAATTAGCAGCCAAGAAGGACTGCAGGGCTTACGGGCCAAGTTTCCAGCAGAAGGGTGGAACCCTGGGATGTAGCTGGGATCTGTGTTATCAGGACATTTCCTTGATGCTTTCAAGAAATTCGTCATTTATTGAATCTTTCATTTAATTCAGTATTAGTACGCTATGTAAAGGCACTTTACTGATTCTTTGTAGGGTCTGAAGATTAATGAACTTTAGCTTGAACAAGTTGCCAGCTAGCAGGAAGGAGATGAACCTGACAAGCTCTGGGTGTTCCACTGTCATCCCATATACGTGCAGAATGCTCCCCACTATGGGTACAGAAAACCCAAGTCCCTAAGTTGAAGGAAACACCAAAAAGAAGTGAGCCTGGACTGGCTGAAGAGAAAAGACCTAAGGAGGATGCTAACAGGGAACAAGGGGGCGGATGCTGGTGGCAGGAAACAGCTCTCCTCCTGTGGGAGAAACCAGCTAGGGGTTAGCGGTGTGCAACTTGAGAGCTGAGCACAGGCCACCTGTGACAACAGCCTGCCATGTGGGAGCAGCTGAGGAAGATGGGGTGGCAGGCAGAGGTGGAGAGCCATGAGTGAACCACTTGCAGGCGGGTTGACTTGCTGCTGTTTGCCTCCAAGACGGTGTGTGCAGTGCATGCAGGGTGGGCCCTGAGAAAGGCGTGAGCAGCGTCTATAGGATCCAGAGCTTGGAGCGGCCGAAAGTTAATGTATTCCATAGAGCTCCAGGGAAGCAGGCGCTGTGGACTGAACTGAGAAGTTGCCAGCCAAGTGCTTACAGGTCTATGCAAAAACGAGAGCCAAGGTCATGGTGATGCAAAACCAGTATACAAACATCTATAGCAACTTTACTCTTAACAGCCAAAAACCAGGAACAACACAGATGTACTTCCGTGGGTGAGTGGTTAAACAAATGGTGGTACATCCACACCGGGAAGGCAACTCAGTAAAGACAGTCTATTGACACACACGGTTTGGATGAATCTCCCAGAATACTGTTGAATGAAAAGAGCCAATTCTAAATAATTGTATACTTTATGATTTCATGCATATCACATTCTTGAAATGATGAAACTATAGAAATGGAGAATGGATTCGTGATTGCCAAGGGTCAGGGATGGGGGTTGGAGGGAAGCATGTGAGGTTATAAAAGGGCAACGTGAAGGAGCCTTGAGGTGACAGAAATGCTCTGTATCTTGGCCTAGAGCAGTGGCTCACACCTGTAATCCCAGCACTTTGGGAGGCTGAGGCAGGCAGATCACCTGAGGTCAAGGAGTTCAACACCAGCCTGGCCAACATGGTGAAACCCCATCTCTAATGAAAATACAAAAAATGAGCTAGGCATGGTGGCAGGCATCTGTAATCCCAGCTACTCAGGTAGCTGAGGCACAAGAATTGCTTGAACCTGGGAGGTAGGGGTTGCAGTGAGCTGAGATCTCGCCATGGCACTCCAGCTTGGGTGACAGAGCAAGACTCAAAAAAAAAAAAAAAAAAAAAAAGAAGAAGAAGAAATGCTCTGTAGCTTTACTGTATCAATGAGCTATGCTGATTGTCATAGATTACTAGTTTTACAAGATGTCACCATGGAGCAAAATGGAACAAAGGGTATACAGGATCTCTGTATTATTTCTTACCAATACATGTAAATCTACAATTGTCTTAAAATGAAAAAGTCTGATTTTAAAAAACCTACATCTTGGGAACCTGAATGGTTTCTTTTTACATTTTTTCCTTATAATTTTTTGTTAGGCTCCTTTGAAAATGTTAGCCTATTTGTTTATTAGAGACTTAAACATGTTGATTATTTGGCACAGTAATTCCAAGCCTAAAAATATTCTGAGGAAAAGCCCAAAATGCAGACAAAGATGTTCATTGTAACATGATTTATTAGCATACAACCCTGAAATAAAATTTATGTCCAACATCAGAGAAGGGGTTAGATAAAACATCAAACCCCAATGATGGAATATTCTGCAAGCATTAACGTTAATGATAACAAAAAGATTCAATAACATAAGATAAAAAATTTTAAAATAATGTTATGAAAGAAAGTGAAGATAGACAATGATACCTTCAATATGATTTCAGTAATCTACAATAATATACATAAAATGAGGGAAATAATCCAAATGTTAGCAATAATAATCTCTACGTGGTAGAACTGTGAGTGAGCTTTATTCTGCTCTCTCGTATTCACTTTGGAAGTTTTACGCAGTGAGCTTTCCACCAGTATGATCTTGAGCTAGTTGTTACCCTTCCTAAGCCTTTGCGTCCTCATTCACAAAATGGAGATGATAACAGAAGCACCTTTATATTTGTATCATATCTACAATGCTTAGTGAAGCATCTGATACACAATAAATTAGAAATAATGTTACTTATTTGAAAAACATTTATGAATGGGACCCCCAATGCAGCAAGCACTATTCTAAGACCTTTACAAATAATAACTCATGTCGTCCTCATAGCAACCCTCTAGGTACTGTTCTTATCCCCCACAGATCAAATGAGGAAACTGAGACACACAGAAGTTAAATTATTTGCCCAGAGTTGCAGAGCCAATAAATAGCGGAGCTGGAGTTTGAACAGAGATAGTCTGGCTCCACAGTCTGTGCTCTTCAACATTATACTATTTTCTCTTTGTTAATTATTAGTATTATGGAATAGAAGCAAAGCTATAGTCAGTCACTAAAATAATTGGAAAAGGCAGAAGTTCATTGGAAATATACGACCGATGGCAGCCAGGGTGGGGAAAGGATGGGGGGGCAGATATTCTGCTAGAAGTGCTTATAGGATTTGGAGTCATTTAGCTTAAACTGTATATCAGTACCTCTATGGGCTGGCGTGAGTTAATGTCTCTGGGCATGAATTTCAAAATCTGTAAAATAATATGTTAGAAGTACCTGCCTTTCAGACTCATGGAGAGGATTATGGAAGATAGTACATGTAAAGTAATTCTATCAGTACATACTCAACAAATGCTAGTTTTCTTTCCCCTTGTAAACATTTAAAACATTGCTTTAATAGGGCAGAACACATTCAGATGATCACATTCGAATATATGCCTCATGATAAATGAACCATCTTTTGATTATCATTAGCAAAATAAAATTGATTCCTGGTATCTAAGTGGCTTAATAGACCATCTCTGCTACACAACTCAAAGTTCTTGGAAAATGCAGGATTTATAGGGTGTGTAGTTGTAGCTATAACATGCCAGTGATCTGTCTTGGAGCCTGAACACCCAACACAAACAGCAAGAATCTGATTTACAATAAATGGTAACACAGGATTCTTGTGGTAACACAAGAATCACACACATAATAAATACAGCAGACACTATAAAAACATCAACTGGAAGAGTCCAAGGACTTAACAGCACCAGAAGCAAATACACACCATCCATTCTTTACGGAGCTTTATGATCCAATGAAAACTAAAACAACAGACCACTGTCTCAATATACAATCCCGATTTAACAATGAAGCACAAAAAACACTGGGATATACCATCTGAAGCAAAAGAAAAGAAGCATTATCAAATGAAGATAACTAAACTATCTGTAGTAGATTCAAACTAGTAGTGTAGTATTTCCTAAAGCTGGGGACAAATCACCAGGTAATCTTAACTCACGTGTTGTGACCTGTGGGTTTCCTGGTCACAAAGAACAAAAGGCCTTTCTCACATGAGTCATGAGGTTCAGGAAAAATGGATTATCTGTCATGATACAAAATGTGTTTTACATCGATCATTTTAACAGTCAGGTAATTTCATAGACTGACCAACGACCATTAGGGAAGTTCTGGGCATTGAAGTCATATGTGCCAAATTTGTGAAGGTTACCATGGAAAGAGCACAGGCTTTGGAGCCAGATGAATGTTGGCTTTCTGACTCCTCCCATTATTATTAAGGTGACCTTGAGTGAGATATTTATGCCCTTCAAATCTCAGTTTGATTTAGCTATACAGTTTTAACAAATCTTAAAACCTCGCAGCATTATTATAAAGATTATAGATTAGATATGGAAAGGGCACTTATTCCAAGCCTAAAAATACTCTGAGAAAAAATCCAAAATACAAAGATGTTCACTGTAACATGATTTATTACAGCGGAACCCTAAAATGAAATATCCGTCCAATATCAAAGAAGAGGTTAGACAAAATATCATATCCAAATGATGGAATCTTCTGCAACCAATAAAGATAATGATAACAAAAAATTCAGTGACATGATAAGATGAAATCAGGTGCCCATTATATCATAGCTGCTGCTATTGTTATTATTATTACCAAACCAATAATGAGGAGTGGAAACTCTTTAAACATCAACAAACAATATTTCCTATGACAAGATTTCAAAAAAACCAACACCACTGTCTTCAAAAACAAAAGTCACAATTAAAATAGGTTACTAAAGATATTTGAATAACCCAAAACAAGAAGGAAAGGGGAGACAAAGGAACAAAAATCATGGAGAACAAATTTAAAACAAATTATAAAACGGTAAACATAAGTTCAAACATATCAACGCTAACATTAATTGTGAATGGTCTAAACAAGCCAATTAAAAGAATGAGATTGTTAGGAGGAAAAAACAAAACTATCCAAGTGTGTGCTATACAGAGGAACCTCACTTCAAACATCATGACACAGGTGGGTTAAAAGTAAAAGGATGGGTGAGGTGCAGTGGCTCATATCTGTTATCCCAGTACTTAGGGAGGCTGAAGGGAGTGAATCGCTTGAGTCCAGGAGTTCAAGAACAACCTAGGCAACATGACGAAACCCTGTCTTTATAAAAAAATTAAAAATTAGTCAGGCATGGTGGCAGGCGCCTATAGTCTCAGCTACTTTGGAGGCTGAGGCAGGAAAATTGCTTGAGCCTGGGAGGTCGAGGCTGCAGTGAGCCAAGATTGTGCCACCATACTTCATCCTGAGTGGCAAAGTGAGACCCTGTCTCAAAAAAAAAAAAAAAAAAAAAAAAAAAATGTTAAATGGCATGGCTGTATCAGTATCATACAAAGAACCTTTATAACAAAGAAAATTTTCAGAGATAAAGAGGGGCATTATACAACAACAAAAGTGTCAATGCACCATGAAAACATATATTCCTTAATGCATATACAAGTAACAACACAGCCTCAAGATCTTGAAAAAAAGCTGACAGAACTGAAAAAGAAATAGAAAAAGCCACAGTTATGGAGACTTCATAACTGTGAAGAGACAGTTTGGAGACTTCAACACTACTCTATAGGTAAGAGATACAATTAGTAGATGAAAAAAATTAGCAAAGACATAGAAGCACTAAACAACGCCACTAATCCACTTGGTCTAATTAACATATAGTAAACATTCCCCACAAGGATAGTGAAATACACATTCTTTTCAAGTATGCATGGAATAGTCACCATCTCCTGAGTCATAAAATAAAACTTAGCAAAATGAAAAGAATGGAAATCCTGGAAAGTATGACCTCTAACCATGATAGAATTAAATCAGAAATTGGTAACAAAGAGAATAGAAAAATCCCCAACACTTCACTTCAAAATAATCCATGATTCAAAGAGGAAGTCTCAAGGAATTTTTTTTTTATTTTAACTATAAGAAAATGAAAATAAAACACAAGAAAATTTGTGATATGCCTCTAAGGCAGTGCTGGGTGAAATCAAAATTAAATGTTTATAGTCAAAGAAAATAAATGCTTCAAACACACAGTTTAAGATTTGACAGGGTTTTCCTCTTTAACTAGGAAAAGAATAGCAAAATAAACCCAAAGTAAGAAGAGAGAAGGAAATAAACAGCAGTAATCCATGAAATTGAGAGCAAAAAAAAAAAAAAAAGTAAATTAGTAAAACAAATGGCTGCTTCTTTGAAAAGATCAATGAAATTGATAAACTTCTAGCAAGACTAACAAGAGAGAGAAAATACACTAATTGACAATATCAAGAACGAAAGAGGGACCATTACTATAGACCACACAGATATCAAAAGGACAGTAAGGGAATACTTCCAACAACTCTATGCACATAAATTTGACAACTGAGGTGAAATGAACAAACTGCTCAAAAAACACAAACTAAAAAAATCACCCAGATGAAATAGGTAACCTGAATAGTTCTATGACTCTCAATGAAATCAAATTAATAACACCTTCTGAAAAAGAAATCTTTGGACCCAGATATTTTCACTGGTGAATTCTACAAACATTTTAAAAAGCAACATGCAAATTACGTAACTCTTTTTCAGAAAATAGAAGAGCAGAGAATACTTACTAGCTCATTTGATGAAGTCAGAAGTCATTACTCTGATACCAAACTGCCCTGTAAGAGTACAAGGCAAAGATAATTAAAGACCAAATTCTCTAATAAACATGGACGAAAAAAAAATCCTCCACACAATAGCAGTAAATTGAATCCAGCAGTGTACAAAAAGAATAACACACCACAACCAAGGAAGCGTTAGCCCTGGAATGCAAGGCTGGTTCATGTCTGAAACTCAATCATGTAACCCACCATATTAAAGATCTAGAGAAGGAATATCACACGATTATACCGATTGATGCAGAAAAAACATTTGAAAAAAATCCAAATTCATTATGATAAAAATTCTCACAAACCAGGAATAGAAGAGATCATCCTCAACCTCCTAAAAGGCATCTACAGAAAACTTAAAGCTAACATCATACTTGGGGTCAGCTGAATGTTTCCAAGCTAAAACTGGGAACACAGCAAGAATATTCACGTTTATGTGTCCTATTCACTATCAGGAAGCCTCAGCCAGAGTAACTGACAAGAAAAAGAAATAAGATATACAGAACAGCGTGGAAGAAATAAAACTGTCACTATTCATAAATGATTGTCCACGTAGAAAAAGAAACAATAAATTAACATGTGAGTTTAATAAGGCCTCGGGATACAAAGTCACTACACAAAATTCGATCTTACTTCTATATACCAAAACAAACATTGAAAACTAAAATCTTAAAGAATGACAGAAGATGGCCAACTAGAAGCAACTAGTGTGTGCTGGAAACATCCAGGTGTGCACACCGGGATTCATCAAGGAAATAGCTTAATTCACAGAGAATAGAGAGGAGCAAGGCAAGACAACTGCCCACAGGGGAGTGGAAGGGAGCCACAGGAGGCCCCCCTTCCACGGGAAACAGTGAATGAATAAGAGACCCCAGGGACCCACGCTTCTTCCACAGACCTTGGCAACCCTGGAGTCAGGAGGTCCCCTCATGAACCCACTCACCAGGGCTCAGTCTGACACACAAAGCTAGGTGGAGTCTGGGCAGAGCTACTCTTCAGGGTCCTGGGAGCCCGGCGTCCCAGGGCAGCCCAGCATTAGTAGCCATAGCTCCGGCAAAGGGGTATGTTAGGCTCCCTTAAAGGAAAGGGGCTGAATCCAAGGGGCTGAACGGAGACGGTGTGCAGGCTTCACTTCCACGGCACCTCGCGGGGTAGGACCCACTGGCCTGGGACTCCAACCACACGTGGCTGTGGCAGCAGCTCCATACCTCCCCGAGAGGGAGCTCCCTGAGGGAGGGGTGGGTCACCATCTTTGCTGTTTTGCAGCCTTTGCTTTGCTGCCTTCAGGCACTGGAAAGTCCAAGGTGACATGGGACTGACTGGCCCCCAGCACAGTGCCGCTGCCCTACAGAAAAGCGTTCAGACTGTTCTTTACGCGGGCTTCCCATCCCATTTCTCCTCCCTGGGTAGGACCTCTCAACCTGGGACTGTACCCACCGCCCCCCCACCGACGCCCCCCGCAGCCCTCCCCACTCCCACCCTTACCAGGCAGTCGGGCCAGTGGCAGCTTCGTGCCTCCCTGGGGCAGAGCTCCCAGAGGGAGGGCCAGCCCAGAACGTCTGCGGGGACAGGGGTGGTGCGGACCCCTAGCACAGTGCATCCAACTCACGGAAAAACGGCTGGACTCCTCCCCTCCTATGGTGGTCCCACCCTCACTTCTCACGAGATGGGGCCGCCAGCACAGCCACCCTCCCTCGCGGGACCCTTCGGTCAGGCCACCCAGCGTTTCTCCCAGGAGGAAATCCCGCAGTCAGCCTAGGAACAAAGGGCTGGCACCTCCAGCACACCACAGCCACCATCCGGAGAGGAGTGCAGCCCTTCTTCCTGGGGAGCCCCACGCCCCCCTCTCCACCAGGCAGGGCCGCCAGCTCAGAATCGCAGAACAGCCGCCCTGGCTGAGCGCACCCACCGGAGTGGCTCCGAGCGTCCCTGGGGAGAGGCTCCCAGAGACGAACGATAGCCCCTCAGCCACGGCCACAGCAGCTGTTCTGCCCCTTCTGCCCCCGGTCTGGGGAAGAAACAAAGAGCCTGAGGGCTACCCGCGAGCTCCAGAACGCCACAGTGACCATAGAGAGAGAAACACAGTCTCTCCTCCCAGTGAGTCCTCCACATCTGCTCCCCAACAAGCGGGGCCCCAGCTCAGGCCAGCAAGGAAGCCGCCCCACCCCATGGTTGAACATCCCCAGTAGCAGCAGCTCTGTGTTTCTCAGAGGTGGAGCTTCCAGGGACAACCAGAAGCCCCTCTGCCACTGTCTCTTCAGGGGACTGACCTTGCTGCCCTCAGACTGGGGAAGGAGCAAAGACCCTGGTGCTTTATCCACACCTGCAGCAAGTTGCAGTTGCCCTAAGGAGAGGAAGCCAGTATGTCTCCCACGCGTCTCACTCAACCACGGCTTGTCACCAAGCAGCCCCTGCAGCTTGGGCCCACAGTGCAACCGCTCCATCCCAGGCTGATCACACTGATTGCAGCTTTGCACCCCTCTAGGGTGGAGCCCCAGGAGACAACTGAAAGACCCTCAGCCACAAACACTGCTTAGGTTCCTTCCTCTGCTGTCTCCAAGCTGGGGAGGAAACATAAAGCCTAAGATTGCTCCAGAGTTGCGGTAGGCAGTCTGGGAGTGCAAAGCTGTGATTGGTAGCCAGCACTCAAGTGGGAGAGGAGCCCACACTTTTCAGAGCATTGAGAGGGAGCAAGGGGAGGCAACTGTGAGAGAATACAGAGGAGCACGTGGCTGAGAAAGAGCCTACTGACCTCATGCTTAAGCGCCACCTAGTGGATCACACCCCAAACTTCAACATCAAAAATACTCGGCTAACGTAACCTGTGAAACCAACAAGAATTCAGCTATAGACAAAGACCCTGCACAAAACCTCGCCCTCTGAAAACATCCAGAAAAGAAGTCTATTGAGTGTGCTCAATCTACACCACAGTTAAAGAAACACCCACATGAGTGTAAATTAGTGCAACCATCGTGGAAGACAGTATGACAATTCCTCAAGGATCTAAAAATAGAAACCGATCTAGCAATCCCATTACTGGATATATACCCAGAGGATTATAAATCTTTCTCTTACAATGACACATGCACATGTATGATCACTGTGGCACTGTTCACAATAACAAAGACTTGGAACCAACCCAAATGCCCATCAAGGATAGACTGGATAAAGAAAATGTGGCACCCATACACCATGGAATACTATGCAGCCATAAAAAAAGGATGAGTTCATTTCCTTTGCAGGGACATGGATGAAACTGGAAACCATCATTCTCAGCAAACTGACACAAGAACAGAAAACCAAACACCACATGTTCTCACTCATAAGTGGGTGTTGAACAATGAGAACACATGGACACAGGGAGAGGAAAATCACACACTGGGGTCTGTTGGGGGGTGAGGGGCCAAGGGAGCAATAGCATGGGGTAGGGAGGTTGGGGACGGATGACATTAGGAGAAATATCTAATGTAGGTGACGGGGGGATGGAGGCAGCAAACCACCACGGCATGTGTATACCTATGTAACAATCCTGCAAAATCTGCACATGTACCCCAGAACTTAAAGTATAATTTAAAAAATAGAGTTTTTCTAATTGATAACATTAATTAAAAAATAAACTTTGACTCCCCCCACCAAAAAAAACAAAAACAAAAACAAAAAAAAAGAAACACCCACACACAGAGAATAGAAAGAACAAGGCAATTCAAAAGACCAAAGTGTCTTCACTCCTCCAAACAACCTCACTAGTTCTCCAGAAAGGATTTTTAACTGGGCTGAGATGGCTGAAATGACAGCAACAGAATTCAGAATGTGGATAGGAATGAAGATGAAGATTCAGGGGAACATCAAAACCCCATCAAAGGAATTTAAGAATCACAATAAAACCATATAAGAGCAGACTGATCTGATAGAGCTAAAAAAACACACTACAAAATTTCATAAAGCAATTGCAGTAGTAACAGCAGAATAGACCAAGCTGTGGAAAGAATCTCAGAGCCTGAAGACTGGCTCTCTGAAATAAGACCATCAGACAAAAATAAAGAATAGAAAGGAACAAAATCTCCAAGAAATATGGGATTATGTAAACAGACCAAATCTATGACTCATTGGCACCTCTGACAGAGACGGGAATAAAGCAAGCAACTTGAAAAACATATTTCAGGATATCATCTGATATGGATGCATTTTCCTGCCCAAATCTCATGTCGACTTGTAATCTCCAGTGTTGGAAGACGGGACTGGTGGAAGTGATTGGATCATAGGGATGCATTTCCCCTTTTCTGTTCTCCAGAGAGTAAATGAGTTCTCACAAGATCTGGTTGTTTAAAAGTGTGTAGCGTCTCCCCCTTTGCTCTCTTCCTCTGTTCCAGCCATGTGGGATGTGCCAGCTTCCCCTTCACCTTCCTCTACGATTGTTTAAGTTTCCTGAGGCCTGCCCAGAAGCAGAAGCCTGTACAGCCTGCAGAATCCTAAGTCAATTAAACCTCTTCCAGACACATAATCATCAGATTCTCCAAGGTTGAAATGAAGAAAAAAATGTTAAAGGCAGCTAGAGAGAAAGGGCAGGTCAGCTTCAAATGAAACGCAATCAACATTCTCAAAGAAAAAAAATCTCTAACCAAAAATTTCAAATCCAGCCAAACTAAGCCTTATAAGTTAAGGAGAAATAAGATCCTTTTCAGGCAAGCAAATACTGAGGGAATTTGTTACCATCAGACCTGTCTTTTAAGAGCTCCTAAAAGGAGCACTAAATTTAGAAAAGAAACACCATTACCACCTACCACAAAACACATCTAAGTACACAGACCAGTGACGCTATAAAGAAACCACACAAACAAGTCTGCATAATAACCAACTAACAACATGATGGCAGGATGAAATCCATATATATCGATACTAACTTTGAATGTAAATGGGCAACATGCCCCTAAATAAAAGGCACAGAGTGGCCCGCTGGATAAAGCAGCAAACTCCAGTGACATGCTGTCTTCAAGATACCCATCTCACATGTAATGACACCCATGTGCTCCAAATAAAAAGATGAAGAAAAATCTACCAAGCAAGTGGAAAACAGAAAATAGCAAGAGTTGCAATCCTAATTTCAGACAAAATAGATTTTAAACCAACAATGATCAGAAAAGACAAAGAATGACATTACATAACAGTAAGGGGCTCAAGTCAACAAGAAGACCTAACTATCCTAAGCACATATGTGCCCAAGACAGGAGTGCCCAGATTCATTAAGCAAGTTCTTAGAAACCTATGAAGAGACTTAGATTCCCACACGATAATGGTGGGAGGCTTCAATACCCCACTAACAGGATTAGACAGATCCTCAAGGCAGAAAATTAATAAAGATATTCAGAACCTGAACTCAACACTTAACCAAATGGACCTAGTAGACATCTACAGAACTCTCCACTCCAAAACAACAGAATATACATTCTGCTCATAGGCACATGGCATATACTCCAACACTGACCACACAGCCAGATATAAAACAGTTCCAGAAGTTAAAAAAAAAAAAATCATACCAACTACACTCTCAGAATAGAATGCAATAAAAATAGGAATCAATGGTAAGAAAATTGATCAAAGCCATATAATTAAACAGAAAGTAAACAACCTTCTCCAGAATGACTTTTGGGTAAATAGTAAAATAAGAGAAACATAAAGAAGTCTTTCAAAACTAGTGAGAACAACTACACAACGTACCAGAACTTCTGGGACACAGCTAAGGTAGTGGTAAGAGAAGAAGTTATAGTACTAAACACCCACATCGAAAAGCTAGCAATATCTCAAATTAACAACCTAAAATCACAGCTAGAAGAACTAGAGAAGCAAGAGCAAACCAACCCCAAAGCTAGTAGAAGACAAGAAATAACCAAAATCACAGCTGAAATGAAGGAAATTGAGATATGAAAAACAATATGAAGTACAAATGAATCCAGGAGTTGATTATTTGAAAAAAATTAACAAAATAGACTGCTAGCTAGACTAATAAAGTAAAAAAAAGAGAAAATCCAAATAATTACGAATGGCAACGGGGACATTACCACTGACCTCAGAGAAATACAAAAAACAATCGAGGGAGGATCCAAGATGGCCGTTTAGGAACAGCTCAGGATTGCAGCTCCCAGTGAAAGCGCAGAGGGTGAGTGGACGCCGCATTTTTATTGCCCACAGACTAGGAAATTCCCAGGCGGAGGAGCTCCACAGGTCACCAGCGCAGCTGTTTCGGCCAGCGCAGCTGTTTCGGCCAGCGCGGCTGTGCCGGCCAGCGCCGCTGCTTTTCCCCATGCGACTGCTTTGTCGGCACCCCGGAGCAGTGGTTCTCCGTACAAAATACACTGGTCCGGGTGCCCTTTTGGCTGGTGATTGGAGCCACGGGAAGTCGCCCATTCGTCTGTTTAAAAAGGGGACTGAGGCTGGGCGCGGTGGCTCAAGCCTGTAATCCCAGCACTTTGGGAGGCCAAGGCGGGTGGATCACGAGGTCAAGAGATCGAGACCATCCTGGTCAACATGGTGAAACCCCGTCTCTACTAAAAATACAAAAAACATTAGCTAGGCATGGTGGCGCGTGCCTGTAATCCCAGCTACTCAGGAGGCTGAGGCAGGAGAATTGCCTGAACCCAGGAGGCGGAGGTTGCGGTGAGCCAAGATCATGCCATTGCACTCCAGCCTGGGTAGCAAGAGTGAAACTCTGTCTCAAAAAATAAAATAAAATAAAAATAAAAAGGGGACTGAGCAGGGAACCAGGACAGTAGATTCCAGGGCAAAAAAAAAAAAAAAAAGCGCCACAAACCTCAGTGCTGCTGTTTAAGCCAGCGCAGTGAGTGGCTGCAGGGGAAAGCAAACAGACCCCGGCACCTCTTCAACAGGCGACTGGAACACCAACTTAAAAAAGGCTCTGAGGCAGGGAGCTAGGCGATCAGGCTAGGCTGGTCCCACCCCCACAAAAGAACAGCAACCAGAAACTCTGGATTGAGAGTTTCACAGCAAGCGCAGTTGAACCCGGGACAGTCCAGTTCTGTGGGGGAGGGGCGTCTGCCATTACCGAGGCAGCCCACCCCTACGGAGGTAGTCACCCAATGTTGAGGCAGCCGGCCATTGCCAAGGCAACCCGCCATTGCTGAGGCAGCCCACCGTTGCCAAGGCAACCCGCCACTGCAGAGAGACTCCGCCTCAACAGAGGCGGGCCACCATCACCAAGGCAGTTCTAACTACACCCATATAAACAGGACTGCAGGGAAGTTCACTCAGCAGCTGGGCGGAGCCCACAGCAGCTCAGCAAAACCTCTACAGGCAGACAGTGACTAGGCTGCCTCCTTGCTGGGCAGGGCAGCTCTGAAGGAAAAAAAAAAAAAAGAGAAGGCAGCAGCATAACCGAAACTCATAAAGCCCTAAATCCCTGGGACAGAGCACCTGGGAACAAAAAGAGTTCTGCTGCAGCAGACCTAAACGTACCTGCCCAGCAGCTCTGAATGAACAACAGAGCTCACAGCTCACCATTTGAGCTCCTATAAAGAAGAGACCGTCTCCTCAAGCAGCTCCCTGGTAACAACCCTTACTGTTCAGCAGCTACTGCAGGTGAACCCCAGGCAAGCAGGGCCTGGAGTGAACCTCAGCAGACCTACAGCAGAGGGCCCAGACTGTCAGAAGGAAAACCAAGAAACAGAAATAACCTCGTCATCAACAAACAGAACGTCAATCTGAAAGATTTGAGACCCAATCTGAAAGCCAGCAACTACAAAGTCGACAGGTGGATAAATCCTTAAAGATGGGAAGAAACCAGCACAAAAAGGATGAAAACACCCGAAACCAGAACACCTCTCCTCCTACAAGGGATCACAACTCCTCACCAGCAAGGGAACAAGGTTGGAGGGAGAATGAGTGTGATGAAATGACAGAATCAGACTTCAGAAGGTGGGTAGTAAGAAACTTCTGTGAACTTAAAGAACATGTTCTAACCAAATGCAAAGAAACAAAGAACCTTGAAAAAAGATTGGACGAAATGCTAACGAGAATGGACAAAATAGAAAGGAATATAAGTGAATTGATGGAGCTGAAAAACGCAACACGAGAACTTTGCGAAGCATGCACAAGTCTCAACAGCGGAATTGACCAAGCAGAATAAAGGATATCAGAGGTCGAAGATCAAATCAATGAAATAAAACAGAAAGGCAAGACTGGAGAAAAAAGGGTAAAAAGGAATGAACAAAATCTCCAAGAAATGTGGGACTATGTGAAAAGACCTAATCTACGTTTGATAGGCATACCTGAATGCGACGAAGAGAATGAATCCAAGCTGGAAAATACTCTTCAGGATATCATCCAGGAAAACTTCCCCAACCTAGCAAGGAAGGCAAACATTCAAGTTCAGGAAATACAGAGAACACCACAAAGATATTCATCAAGAAGAGCAACCCCAAGGCACATAATCGTCAGATTCACCAGGGTTGAAATGAAGGAGAAAATACTAAGGGCAGCCAGAGAGAAAGGTCGGGTTACCCACAAAGGGAAGCCCATCAGACTCACAGCAGATCTCTCAGCAGAAACCCTACAAGCCAGAAGAGAGTGGGGGCCAATAGTCAACATCCTTAAAGAAAAGAACTTTCAACCCAGAATCGCCTATCCTGCCAAACTAAATTTCATAAGTGAAGGAAAAATAAAATCCTTTGTGAACATGCAAGTACTCAGAGATTTTGTCACCACCAGGCCAGCTTTACAAGAGCTCCTGAAAGAGGCTCTACACATATAAAGGAACAACCAGTAACAGCCACTCCAATAACATGCCAAATGGTAAAGAGAATCAACACAATGATGAATCTGCATCAACTAAAGGGCAAAACACCCAGCTAGCACCAAAATGGCAGTTTCAAATTCGCACATAACAATAATAACCCTAAATGTAAATGGACTAAATGCCCCAATCAAAAGACACAGGCTGGCAAATTGGATAAAAAGCCAAAACCCATCAGTGTGCTGTACCCAATACAGGAGCACCTAGATACATAAGGCAAGTTCTTAATGACTTACAAAGAGACTTAGACTCCCACACAATAATAGTGGGAGACTTTAACACCCCGTTGTCAATATTAGACAGATCAACCAGACAGAAAATTAACAAGGATATCCAGGACTTGAACTCAGACCTGGACCAAGCAAACCTAATAGACATTTACAGAACTCTCCACCCCAAATCCACAGAATATACATTCTTCTCAGCACCACATCACACCTACTCTAAAATTGACCACATAATTGGGAGTAAATCACTCCTCAGCAAATGCAAAAGAATGGAAATCGTAACAAACAGTGTCTCAGACCACAGTGCAATCAAGTTAGAACTCAGAATTCAAAAACTAACCCAGAACCACACAGCTTCATGGAAACTGAACAACTTGCTCTTGAATGTTGAATGGATAAACAATGAAACGAAGACAGAAATAAAGATTTTCTTCGAAACCAATGAGAATGAAGACACAACATACCAGAATCTCTGGGACACATTTAAAGCAGTCTCTAGAGGAAAATACATAGCAATGAGTGCCCACATGAGAAGCAAGGAGAGATAAAAAATTGACACCCTGTCATCAAAACTGAAAGAGCTAGAAGAGCAAGATCAAAAAAACTCAAAGTCTAGCAGAAGACAAGAAAGAGCTAAGATCAGAGCAGAACTGAAGGAGATAGAGACACAAAAAACCCTTCAAAAAATCAATAAATCCAGGAGTTGGTTTTTTGAAAAGATCAACAAAATAGACAGACCACTAGCCAGATTAATAAAAAAGAAAGAATAACCAAATTGATGCAATAAAAAACGATAAAGGGGATATCACCACAGATTCCACAGAAATTCAAACCATCATCAGAGATTATTACAAACAACTCTATGCACATAAACTAATAAACCTGGAAGAAATGGATAAATTCCTGGACACTTGCCTCCTCCCAAGCCTAAACCAGAAAGAAGCCAAAACCTGAACAGACCCATAACAAGGTCTGAAGTTGAGGCAGCAATTAAGAGCTTACCACCCAAAAAAAGCCCAGGTCCAGACAGGTTCACAGCTGAATTCTACCAGACATACAAAGAGGAGCTGGTACTATTCCTTCCGAAACTATTCCAAACAATACACAAAGAGAGAATTCTTCCCAAATCATTTTATGACACCAACATCATCCTGATTCCAAAACTCGGCAGAGACTCAACAAGAAAAGAAAACTTCAGGCCAATATCCATGATGAACATAGATTCAAAAATCTTCAATAAAATACTGACAAGCCGATTGCAACAGCACATCAAAAACCTTACCCACCATGATCAAGCACGCTTCATCCCGGGGATGCAAGGCTGGTTCAACATACATAAGTCTATAA
>NW_022437014.1:6001059-6063264 GCF_009761245.1 Sapajus apella | reverse complement strand
CAAAAAAAAAAAAAAAAAAAAAATGAAAATACTGACAATATTTATAAAGGTAAATATAAATATAATCCCTCCCAAAGTGCTGGGATTACAGGTGTTATCCACTGTGCCTGGCCTATATATCATTGTTAGTGAGTACCTGTTTAAGTCTTTTGCCAATTTTTAAACTTGGTTCTTTATTTTGTGAGTTTTGAGAGTTCTTTATATATTTGAGTCTTTTGTCAGGTACGTGACTTACAAATTTTTTTCTAAGTCTGCTGCTAGTCTTCTCAGCCTCTTAAAAGTGTCTGTCACAGAGCAAAAGGTAAGAAATTGACAAAGTCTGATTTAGTAATTTCTGCAAGCATGTGGGTCAGCTAAAGCTCTCATACATTGCCGTGAGAATGCCAAACAGTACAGCTTTTATGAAAAGCACTCTGGCAGTTTCCTATAAACAAACGCTTACCATATGATCCAGCAATCCCAGTCCTAGATATTTACTGTAGTGAAATGAAACATACATTCACACAAAAACCTGTATACAAACGTGAGTATCAACTGTAGTCTTCGTCACCTAAAACTAGAAACAATCTAACTGTCCTTCAGTGGGTAAAGGGATAAACAAAGTGAGATGCATCTATACAATGAAATGCTACTCCACAAGTAGAAGGAACAGTCTACCGATGCATGCGGCAAATTGGGTGCATCTTAAGGGCATTTACGCTAAGTGAAAGAAGCCAGAATCAGAAGGCTATGTTCTGTATTATTTCGTTTATATAATATTCTCAAAAAGACAAAATTATAGTGATGGATCAGTGGTTGCTGCGGATAGGGTGGTGCAGGGTATGACTAAAAAGGTGTAACACAACAGTGTCTTTTGGGGGTGCAAGTGTTCTGTCCCCTAACTGCAGGGGTAGTTACATAAATTTTTACATGTACTAAAATTTATAAAAACCATACATACAGCAAAGTCCATTTTAGGTATATTAAGAAATAATTTTTTAAAAAGACAGAAGAAAGAATATTAAATTGGTAGCATCATTTTGACCAAATTCCTTTGGGTCTGAGAACTGTATTAAAAAGACATGCTATGAGTGTCTGAATCAAAATGGCAGATTTAGATACATCATGATAATGTGGACATGAACTTGACTGAGTTATATTTATAGGCCTAGGGTTAAGATGCAGATCACAATCTCTAGTTGGTGTAGTACTTGTATACCTTAGAGAACCTCTTAGC
The DNA here is from genome assembly GCF_009761245.1 of Sapajus apella. Lineage (NCBI taxonomy): Eukaryota > Metazoa > Chordata > Mammalia > Primates > Cebidae > Sapajus > Sapajus apella. Next base: position 6,062,048 of record NW_022437014.1, on the reverse strand, counting down.
AGGGGTCTAATTTATCATAAGTAAGATTACCTGTCTAGAGACTTTTGCAAGGCTACTCCTTGATAATATGACTGGCCAAATAAAATTGGATCTTACGATCAATATTCTTCATAATAAAGAGACTGCGCCAGCTTGGCTAAAATAGTCAGTTTCCCTGAATGTACTAAAGTGTACTTGCTATATCTTACTCTCCAAGAACTGTCTGTTTGAGAGACATCTATGATACAAATGTTGAGAAATTCCCTGTTCGGATATCAGCTAGAGTTCACTGTCTCCATTTTATCATGCCAGAGTTTAATTGAACTTGAGAGCTTATGTTTGCCAACTTTTTCTAAATATAGTGCTTACAAACTTTGTACAAAGTGGAATCCTTATGCACTTAAAATTTTACTTTTTCTTGTTTGGGAAATCAGTAACAGACATGGAGAAGAATCCTCAAGCAGGGTAAAAGCAAAGTGATGTTGAGGAGGCTCTAGAATAATACCATTTCCAGAGACATTCACTCATTCATTTACTCATTCATTCATCTATTCAACAAATATTTGCAGAGTACCAACTATGTGGCAGGCATAGTTGAACAAGACAGGTAAGACCCCCGCTCATAAATCTTGCAATCCAATTAAGGAGAAGAACAAATAATAATCAAGCAACTAGCTAAATAAATATTTACGGATTATAATATGCATTAGGAAGAAAGAATCAGTTGGGGCAATAGAGGGTGAAATGGGGGAACCACTTTAGAAGGAATGGTCAGAAGAGGTCCTCAAAAAAGGTAATATTTGGGCTGAACCCTGAAGGATGAGAATGAGATGGCTGTGTGAAAATAAATGAATGGGATTCAGACATGATGAATGAGAATGCCTGAAGGCAAGAGGGCTCAGTGCTTTTGAGTAACAGAAAGGCCAGTGTGGTTAGGAAGCGGTGAACGGGGGAAGTATGGTATAAAATATGTCTGAGAAGTGCATCACGCAAATCAGATGTAACTTATACGTCAAAGTTGAGTTCAAATTTTATTGTAAGAGAAATAGGGAATTAATAAAGATTTTAAGCATGGGAGTGATATGTCTAGTTTATGTTATTTGAAAAAACCACCTGTAATCTGAGTACTTTGGGAGTCTGAAGGAGGAGGAGCACTTGAGCCCAGGAGTTTGAGACCAGCCTGGCAACATGGCAAGAGCCCCTCTCTACAAAAAATAAAAAATTAGCTGAGTCTGATGGCATGCGCCTGTAGTCTTGACAACTCGAGAGGCTGAGGTGAGGGGATTGCTTGAGCCTGGCAGGTGGAGCCTGCAGTGAGCCATTATCCTGCCATTGCACTTCAGCCTGGGCAACAGAGCAAGACTCTGTCTCAAAAAAGAAAAAAAAAAAAAACAACTAATTTTGTTGGGTAACTAGAGAATGGGTTAAAAGAGGGCAAGACTAAACACAACAATGTCAGCTGGGCCTCGGTGGCGGTGGTGAAGACGGGGAGAACTAGACAGATTTTAAATCTATTTTGGAAGTATAACCAACAAGAATTCTGAGGGATTGAATGTGAGAAGGGTTGAAGGAATGGGGAAGGTAAAGTATAATGCTTAGATTTTTGGTTTGAGAAACTGGGAGTTGGATAATGCCATTTATTGAAAAGGTTAATACTCAGGAAGACAAGGTTTGTGAGAGAAAGAAACCCCTCCATTTGGACACATTAAGTTTTAGAAGTTATGTGGACATTCAAATGAAAAAAAATGATAGGGAGCTGGTTGGAAACTAGGTAGAGAAGGAAAAAACAACACAGAGGTTGAAAAGGAGCAGTTGCTGTATTAATGTGTTCCCACATTGTGGTAAGAAAATACCTGCGAATGGGTAATTTATCAAGGAAAAGGGTTTAATTGACTCACAGTTCCACATGGCTGGGAAAGCTTCAGGAAACTTACAATCATGGCGGAAGGCAAAGGGGAAGAAAGGTACCTTCCTCACAGGACAGCAGGAGGGAAAAGGGCAAGCAGGGGAAATGCCAGATGCTTATAAAACCATCAGATGTTGTGAGACTCACTCACTATCACAAGAACAGCATGAAGGGAATCGTCCCAATGACCTCATTACCTCCTCCCTTGGTCCCGCCCTTGATATATGGAGATTATGGGGATTATGGGGACTACAAGATAAGATTTGGGGTGGAGACGGAGCCAAACCATATCAATTATGATACTGGAGGAAAACCACCAGAGTTCAGTGTTTTTTGGAAGTCAAGAGATGAAAGTGATCATAAGTGGAGGGAAAGGCCAACCAGCCAACAGCTAGAGTGGCTGATGCTGCTTAAAAGTCAAATCTAATGAGGCCAGAGAACAGCCCTTTAGATGGGCAGCATGGAAGCCATTGGTTCCCTTAAGGAGAATGGTTTCAGTGGACAGAAAAACCATTTAAGCAGGAGTGCTGGGTAGAAATTTGACTAGAGTTAAAGTATGAATGAGAGACAAAGAAATGGAAGCAGTGAGTATAGATTATGCATTCCAAAAGGTTCTCTATCTAGGGGAGCTGTGAAGTGGAGTCAAGAGAAAGTCTTTCAGCGTGGGAGATCTTAGAGCATGTTTACATGCTGTTGGAAATCACCAGCCAGAAGGAGAAACTGGTGAAGCAGGAGAGAATGGACTTAAAAGTAGCATTGGGGCCCTCGAGAAAGATGTGACCTTTGATAGCAGGTAAGGTGGAGAAGGTGAGCATATATGTGCAGTTAATTCTGTCCAGGAAATAACTAGGTTACCAGGCCTACAACATGACTTCCCAGATTAGAGACGGTATGAAGATTCAGTCCAGAGACACTCAATTATTTCAATCCTATTACTCCCCTTCCATCATGCTATCTTGAGGGCAGTGACCCAGCAAGCCCAGCATGCCTCCAAAGAGAACTGGTTGAGGAGGGGAACCATGTCAGAGAAAATCTGTAATCGTTGCTGCCCCACTGTGTATTTGGTTTCATGCAGCGAATGAGAGAATTGATTTTGTTATTAATAACATATTACTGTCACAGTTATTTTCTCTTGGCTTCAAATTCTTCGTGGAACCTTAGAGGAGACTATAGTTTAGCCTGTATCGTACTCAACCAATAAAACCAGCAGCAATACAAGACTTACGAGAGTAAGGATGTACTATTTCAAATATGTTGCTGGTATGTTGTGGGATGGCTTGGCTATGAGAAATGCTAAGACCACTATGGTAGACAAACTCAAAACTGGGATAGAAATGTCCTCACACAGACAGGATCCACATAATGATGATGAGGGTGGGGAGATGGCTACAGTTTTCTGGGTACCTAGTGCCCTTTAGACAACCAAAGGATTATCCCTTCGGGTTGCAGATTAAATCCAGGCATCACCTAGGTGGACATTCACACTGACAGAATGCAAAGCTATGCTCAATCACTGGGAAGTTCTAACCCTGCAGGATGAAGGCATCAGTATCCACAGCTGAGCAGGGGCACAGTAGGAAGGTACTGACAGGCTGAGAACACAGTGCCAGGACACAGGGTTACAGGAACCAGAGAAAGCGGATACTGGAAATGATTGCAAGTTTCGGGGGCAATCCTGCTGACTTCAGAGATTTCTTTTTATCCCTCACCCTTCAGCCGCAGTTCACCTCTAATAAGAATATGTTTTTACTAAACGGATTTGGAGTTACTTTATTTGGAGAGCTAGTTGGACTTTTCTACCAAATTGAAAGTAGGCATTCTTATTTTATCATAAAAAATACACACACACATACGGGCAGCATCCTGAAAACAGACCAGAACACATTCTAACTTAGGGTAAAGGAATAGAGCAGGAATCCATCATACAATCAAATCCTTTGACCCATAAACCCTGTCAAATCTCTTAGAGTCATCAAGACATTTCCCTAATCTTAAGAGAATGCTTCCAGAGGCACACCCATGATGGCATGCACACAATTATGAGTCCTGAGCAGTCTGCATCATTACAAACAGAAACACGCAACCCAAGATCAAACACATCCCACAACAGGACAACCCTAAAAGCAGCTGGATATCCTCCACTGGCTTCAAAGCTGAAGCTCTCAGAGTGTGTCCTCCAAGGCACCACACTACTCACACTCAGGAAGTTCTGCATGTTCTTCGGGATCTCAGAGTGACATCAAGCTCCATCCCTAACTGAGTGGGGCAAGGAACCACTCTTCCAGTTTGCAGAAGCTGCTAGACTGGAACATGCAGATCTCACATATTCCTTCTTGAGGAAGGAACTCCCAACTCTCAACTCCCAGTAGGGTTATTCCTCATGTTGCATTTGTGGTTGACTTACGGTTCTTTCTTGATAAATGCACGTATTTGAAAATGATGTCCCAAAAGCTTTTTTTGCCCTTCCTGGCAATCTCTCGATGGCTACTCCTCTCCAAGAGTATTTGTCTACTTCTCTTTCACACAAACTGACACTCTACTGGGAGGCACAGAGAAACTGTTTTCTCTTGGCCATATCATAAGCTTATTGCATAGGTCACATCTGTGCCATTAAATAGAGGTTCCCCAATTTCACTCGTCATTTTAGTGTGTGAGGGGTAATGCATCCAACTTTCCCTGGACTTCCAATGCAGCTGAAAGAAGATGTGACAGTGGGAAATGAGCAGCAGAGAAAACTTTGAGAAACATAGTTCATCTACACAGACACTGTTTATTGACGCTAGGAAGACAGAAACAGTGACTGAGACCAGGAGCTGAAGATGGAGACGCACGGGCATAGCAAGGACTAAAACTTAAGGAGGAACCAGGCATAGTACACCCAGCTACTGAAGGGGCTAAGGCAGGATAACCACATGAGCCCAGGAGTTCAGAGCTGCAGTGCACTTATGTTCACACCTGTGAATAGCCACTGCACTCCAGACTGGGCAACATAGCAAGATCCTGTTTTAAAAGGAAAAGAAATAAAAAACTTAAAGGGAGGAGTGGAAATCAGGACAGGTGTGCTGTGCTGACCATGGTCCTGAGAAATATTTGCCTGCTGGGGCCTAGATGCTTCTCCTAATCCTGAGGTATTGTTAACTTTCATACCACTGTCTTCAGGACATCTGAACCAGGTGAGGAAGGAGGGGGTCGTAGAAGAGAAGGAGGCAAGAGTGATAGACATGGACAGTGGCTCTTGGAGAGGCACCATTTCCCTGACTCTCAGGGACAAAAAGAAAATATTTTCTGAACAATGTTTTCAATTAGTTGTAATTACCAAAAAAGAAACCACTACCAACACTTAAAAATCAAATCTTTGGCCGGGCGCAGTGGCTCATGCCTGTAATCCCAGCACTTTGGGAGGCTGAGATGGGTGACTCACAAGGTCAAGAGATTGAGACCATCCTGGTCAACATGGTGAAACCCTGTCTCTACTAAAAATGCAAAAATTACCTGGGCATGGTGGTACACGCCTGTAGACCCAGCTACTCAGGAGGTTGATTCAAGGAGAATCACTTGAACCCAGGAAGCAGAGGTTGTAGTAAGCTGAGATCAGGCCACTGCACTCCAGCCTGGCAACAGAGCAAGACTCCAACTCCAAAAAAAAAAAAAAAAAAAAAAAATTTCAAATATTTGAGAGGCTAAGAAATTTTGTGCCGTAAGGGGCAGTACTGTACAAGTGAAGGCATAAATAACTATGATCAGGTGATGAGCAGAACATCAACTGGGTAGGATTAAAGTGTTATTATGAGTTGAGTCATAGCAACATTCTTTTTTTTTTTTTTTTTTTTTGAGACGGAGTTTCGCTCTTGTTGCCCAGACTGGAGTGCAATGGCGTGATCTCGGCTCACCTCAACCTCCGCCTCCTGGGTTCAGGCAATTCTCCTGCCTCAGCCTCCTGAGTAGCTGGGATTACAGGCACGCACCACCATGCCCAGCTAATTTTTTGTATTTTTAGTAGAGACGGGGTTTCACCATGTTGACCAGGATGGTCTCGATCTCTTGACCTCGTGATCCACCCGCCTCGGCCTCCCAAAGTGCTGGGATTACAGGCTTGAGCCACTGCGCCCGGTCATAGCAACATTCTTCTCTCACTCCTCAACATTATCTCCTTGAGAGACCTTATCCATTCTTGTGGCTTCAATATCGTCCAATGCTTATGACCCCAACTTTATATTTTTACCTATGATCCTTTGAGCTCCAGAACTTAGTATCTAACTACCTTACTTTTCATCTCTACTTGGATGATTCATAGATGGGAATCCCCCACCAACATGCCAATGGGAGACACCAATTGGCAGTATAGAAAATAATGTTTCAATAGAATACTTAAATACAGTATCAGAAAGTGGAAATGGAAAAAAATCCCAACTGGATAGGAAACTTGGACAAGAGACATGGTGGACTTACTATAAGAAGAAGGTGAATGATTAAAACAAACCTCAAACAGGGGTATTTCCTGCTGATGGAAACTACAAATAAGAGTATTTCTTTTCTGAATATCCTGCAGAAAGAATTATTGGCTAGGCATCTAAGACAGTTATGTCTGCACCCATGAATAGAAACATTGTCTAATAATGATAATAAATAAAATTCTCAATCTGGAAATGCAAACTCTGAAGGAAACTCACATATACTTTTTTTTTTCTGAAACAGGGTCTTGCTCTGTCACCCAGGCTAGCATGCAGTGTCATGATCTTGGCTTACTGCAACCTCAGCCCCCCGGGCTCAACCAATCCTCCCACCTCAACCCCCCAAGTATCTGGGACTACAGGCATGCACCACTATGCCCAGCTAATTTTTGTATTTTTTGTAGGAGTAGGGTTTCACTATGTTGGCCAGGCTAGGGTACTTACAAATCAAGAAAAGTGATGATGAGTTCATCAGGGTTGAGAGCCCCCATACTGCAGAATCAAGGCTTAAAGGATGATGTCTTAGAGAAAGTAAGACTGTTACTTTACACGGTATGTAATAAACTTAAGGAATTCTTAGTCCTAGAAGCAACAGAGGCCAAAAACATAAATCAGATTGAGAATTATTTAGATCCTTCCCTTGGTGGAAGCACCCTAGCAGATTTGTGAGTTTTATTTTGGAGGGATAAAACTAACTTTGCAAGGCTGAAGCTCTGGAGAGATTTGTAAATGCCATCTTGGTGTCCCTTCTGCCTAAATTCATCTCCCAGAGAAGCCAGGACCTCTTAAACCTCAGATGAATGTAGCAGTGAAACAAAACTGCTTGAGGTTACAGAAGATGGAGCTGATAGAGATCTGAATGTCAACATCTGGGGCTAAAATCAGAACCAGGATAACCTGAACACCATGGATGCAGTCACAGAAAGACATTTGGTGGCAAAAAGGCAGAATGAGCAAATTCAGAAGAGAGGAAGGAGATAGAGACTGGAGAGATTTCACCTTGGGGGCAAAGACTTGAGCCTGAGTGAGGAGCAGGCTGTTACAGGCACAAGCCACTGTACATCCCTTAGAGATAAGCATGCCAACGGACCAATGACTTTTTCACATACCTTTTGGACTTTGCGACATAAAATACAACACACACACAGTCTAATAGCATCTAGGAACATACCCTCACACAAAAAGTGGGACATGAGAGGAGGCACACATATACACACAGTCCCATAAAGTTTTTATTAATGCCAAAAGTCAAGAAAGGAAGAGAGAAAGGATCCTTTGAACCAAGGACTGCACAAAGTTTTTCCCAATATGTTGTGCACATGAGAATTTAATGAGTCACAAATTCCAGTGGGTATTTTTTCCTCAATTTTCCAGTTTGTTCTATTTTGCAAATATTTGTACTCAAATGATAATGTGACTTTTGTCGTACAGCCACACTGACTCCCTCATGAAGAGTTTTATTTAGAGTCAGAAGACATCTGCTAAATTGAGATTTACAAAGAACTTATTAAATACAAACATAAATAGATGGGCTCTGAATATTATATTCTGAGCACTCACTTCCTTATGTACTTGCAAATTATACGCCAGCATACAAAGCATCTCAAAAGAGCAACGCATAAAATCTCTTTAGAATCTCTTTCTTCTGAGCACCTTGGAGATGTTCTTTCACCCAAAGCCATTCATTAGGAAGGTTAAACACTGCCTTCCTGGTATGCAGGCTTTGTCTCTACAGGCTATTGATGCAGAACATGGGAAAAGACTAAGCAAGTACTTTTGAATTATGACAATTGATGATTGACATCAAGGCTCCATAATAGAGACACAGATTTCAATCAAGTCTGGCAGTGGACGGGATATATTACAGTACAAGCCAAAATCCTTGAGAACATCGTATTCCTGGGGAGCAGACTGTTTTATGATTTTCAGGCTCATAAGTGAGTCAGAATTGGACTCACTGCTTCACTTGTGAAAACGTTACTTGGCACTGTCACAGTGACAAACCCATGGCCTAAAATGCAATTAGCAATTATACATCCTTGTTAAGCAACAGCCCGGTTGCCCCTGGCACTACATGTGAGCAGCAGTTAATGTGGCATGCCTAGCTAATAGTCAGGTCCCAGTTTGAGATAAGAAACTCACTTCAAACAAGGCATTTCTTTGCAGACTCCAAAAACTAAAAAAAAAAAAAAAAAAAAAAAAAAACACACTTCCTGCCAAAGTAAAGTTTTACAACAGGATACAAATGCAGTGATGAAGAGGTTCTTGGGTTCCCTCTAGAATTGTGTAATATTTTAGTAATATTTATCATTTATCTCCTGTAGTTGGGAAGATAAAGACGGTCAGAAAAGCACAGCATATAAATTAGTTTTTGTGGCCTTTGATTAAAAAGAACTGTTTGGATTACATCATTTTAGCAGCTCTTGAATTGTGATTGAGGACTTTACTGTCTCTCCAAGACTGACTGCATCTCCCTAAGGAATAAAGCCATTATATAGAAAATCTTGTACGCCCTGCCCTTCCTTCTAAATTTAAAATTTAAGTCCTAGCAAGAGGAAAAACATCAGTTTTACTATCTATCTGCAAATGCATTACCAATGCCATGATAATGACAACGACCAAGGCCTCATTGCTCAACAAGAGTGCTCTAGTGATTCGGAGCAGCCAGAATCTCAAACCCAAATGCAAAAAGGGTCTAGTGGTCCCAGTCCTACCTCTCCCAGCAGGTGTCCAGTTAGCCACAGTAAAAGCTTAGTAATTTCCCAAACATGCAGCAACGGAACACAAATTTCCTCCCAAAATAAATGCTTCTGAAATAGTGGGTCCTGATCATTGGAAGCTTTGGACATCAGTGTGGGACATGCATGTTTGCGATCTCTGGTGAACTGAGTGTATGCACAGCCCTAATTAATGGCCTCCCTATATTCAGGCTTTTCATCTTGTAACCATGCAGGCTCCACCCACTCTGACTCTGGACTGGGCCATGTGAATTCCTTTGGCCAATGGGGCAGTAGCAAATCTGACACATTAAAAAGCTCTTTAAAATGTGATTTCCCATGGACCCATGGGAAATCATACATGGCAATTGTTTTAAACCACAATGTTGGGTTGGTTTATTACACAGTTTTATGTTGGTGGCCGGGCACGGTGGCTCAAGCCTGTAATCCCAGCACTTTGGGAGGCCGAGGCGGGTGGATCACGAGGTCAAGAGATCGAGACCATCCTGGTCAACATGGTGAAACCCCGTCTCTACTAAAGATACAAAAAATCAGCTGGGCATGGTGGTGCGTGCCTGTAATCCCAGCTACTCAGGAGGTTGAGGCAGGAGAATTGCCTGAACCCAGGAGGTGGAGGTTGCGGTGAGCCGAGATCGCGCCATTGCACTCCAGCCTGGGTAACAAGAGCGAAACTCTGTCTCAAAAAAAACAAAAAAACAAAAAAACAAAAAAAAAAAAAACAGTTTTATGTTGGTAACTGATACAGAGTTAGAACTGATTTTTTGTAGGGCAACAGAGGAGAGCTTCTGTGCTACCATCAGTAATCAAGCATCACAATGCTTCCCCAAGGAGCATCTCCTTAAAATAAATGTTGAACAAAAATATAAAGAATTGGTTTGAAAAAACACTGAGTTTTAATTTTTAATCTGTCCTAAGCACTCGCAGTTTTGGGAGGCATCACAGACAAGAGGTGAAGTGAGAGCTCAGGAACTGAGTGCTTGTGAACAGGCACAGATGGGTGGAACTCAAGAGCTTAAGATATGGAAGCTTCATAAAGACGAGTACCTAACTATTTGCAGGCCCTTGGTCTCAGGATGCTGGCAAACTTAAAGGGACAGTCTTTGTTTCTTCACCATCTTCCTTGAAAGAAACTTTAAAAGATCTCAGGATTCTAAAGGTCATCTGTGGGTGTACCCTTGACACTTGATCATTGAGTTGTCAACTCGCCTGGTTTGTTATAAACTGAACAAATCACAGTTTGGGAGTGGTGTTAAATGACTGAGATCACTGAAGACATTTAGACACGTCTGAGAATTGGAAAAGGCCTCAGTGAGATCAGGTTTCCTGCCCGGAACCTCTTCCCTTGGCTCTGTCAGCAACGAACGCTAAATAGAATAGAGTTTTAGATGTCTCTGAACCTCCTCAATTTACAAAGTAAGTCCAGATCCTGAAGAAAACATAAACTAGGTTTAATTAAACAAGATGTTACAAAATCTGAAATCAAAACGTCAAATAAAAATGTATTAAGCATCTGGTTTTGTGCCCTCTGCTGGACATAATTTTACAAAATAAAAAAAAGGACATGGTGCCCTACCTTTAAGATTCTTATTATTTGATAAAATAAGATAAACATACCTGAAATACTAGCAGACTAATAAAATCTATATAATTGTGGTAATCATTCATATGTTCATAAATATTCAGATTCTCTTCCAACCACACGTAAGAAAAAATTGTACTTCACCCACTCAGAAGTAAGGTGTGCAAGGAACTTGTTTTGGACAAGACAAGAAGAAGAAGTGATGGGTGTCATTTTTCAGGGAAAATATTTTGCCACTTAGTTAAACCCAAACCCAATCTCCTTTCCTCCGTGGCAGTGACTATGGAAGCACTATGGACCCTACTGAGTGACTACAATAAACAGAAGTCACCTGTTGACCTACATGGCAGACGTGGTATAAATGAGAAATACATCGTTATGTAAAACCACAGAAATTTGGAGGTTGTTTCCCCAGTATAACCTATTGCAACTGAGACAACAGTCAACTTCTCAAATATTGTCACCTTAACTATGAGCCAAAAAAGGGCATAGAGGAGAAACCATTGCCGGCTAGAGTAGTTTGGAAGCATAGTTAGGTCATTAAAGATAACACAAGGGATATAAAGGAGTGGGAAAAGAATTAAAGGCAGAAAAAACCCACAAAGCCATAAAAATAAGAACGTATTTCTGCTTTGATTATAGGGTTTAACATAGTACAATCACTAATGTATCTGGTGGGCTTCCTGCTTCCAAAGACCTGGGGTATCCAGCTTGGTCCCTGCAGGGCTGGCCACGATGGGTGGTCAAGGAGTATTTGTTGAATGAACTAGCAGAGTACATAGAGGACAATGGGATGACCAAGCTGAGTCAATCAAAAGGTAAAAGAATATTCTATTTCATTGGCAAAAGGTACCACTTTAAATATCAGGGACGATACATGTACAGCAGGAGTGTCTGTTTCAAGAAAACCTTCATCCTGGGAAGACCTCAGTTTCCTCATCCATAGAATGAGGGTGCAAGACCACATAACACCAAAGGTTTGCTCCAGTCCTCATAGCTAGGAGGCCATTATTGTTTTTTGATCCAAGAATTGAATTGAATTGCTTTCTCCACTTAAACTTTAATCACTTCTACAGTCTAACCATGTCACTGGATTTTTCATGACATTATTGTTCTTTCAAAAGCTTTAGGGTCTTATAAAATTCTATGCCAGCATTAGGCCAGGGGTTCTTTAAAGTGGAAAATATTGTTTCTAAAGAAATATTCAGATTGTGATCAGTTTAAACCAGGCCCAAATTACTTCAATGCATGTGTAACATACAATTTCATTTTTGCTCAAGAATTTTATTCTTAGTGAAGTTTTCAAGGTGGCATGAGAAAGGAAATGGAAGGAAGTAGAGAATAATTTCTATGTGGTACTGGAAGCAAATAATTAGCTCCATCTGAATGATTAAAATTTTTATAACTATGACTTATTCATGTGTCACATGGTTATTAAAAAATAAAAATTAAAAATCAGCCAGGCATGGTGGTTCACACTTGTAATCCCAACACTTTGGGGAGGCGAGGTGGGAGGGTCACTTCAGCTGAGGCATTCGAAACCAGCCTGAGCAACATAGTGAGATACCATCTCTACAAAAAAAAAAAAAAAAAAATAGCAAGGCATGGTGGCACACCTGTGGTTCCAGCTACTAGGGAGGCTGAGGCAGGAGTATCACTTGAACCCAGAAGGTCAAGGCTGCAGTGAGCTATGTTCATGGCACTGTACTTGAGCCTGGGTGAGAAAGCAAGATGCTGTCTCAAAAATAAAAAATTAATATGTGTGTGTGTGTGTGTGTACACTTTTTTTCTCTAAAAACTTCCGAAGCTGCATTTCAGAAATCCCTCTTCTATCTTTTTCCAAATGTATCCCTTCATAAATACATTTGGATTTCACTGCTGGTTTCTGGTTTGCTTCATTACGTGACCCCTACCACACCTCACACCATTTTCAGAAATACATATATGGACTGAAGTCAAGAGCACTCTAACACTAACTCATACTTTAGCATGCCCAAGGCAGGGCCCAGGGCCCTGAAGAGTGTCAGCACTTGGGCCAACTGCTAAGTGCTTTCAGGCGAAAGCAGGCCCAGGGGGACTGAGACACAGCCTCCATTCAACACTCTAGTCCCAGGGGTGTCATCCTGCTCCAGGCTGCCAACCCTTCCAATAGAACTGTCTAAACTGTCTTTGACTAGGCCTGAGATGGCCTTCGTCGTAGGTAATCTAATAAAGCTATTAAGCAATAATGATAGAGATCCTGCTTATTAGAAGATAATTGCACACTCATGATGATATTAGCAGCAAGGCCCACCCAAAGGGCCTTCAATCTCCCAGGAAGGAGATTAATTCATAATAAATATATTCACTGGGGCCTTCCTTGCTTTCAAAATTTTTTAAATTAGAATATTCTTTATTTTGGAGAAAGATGATAAGAGAGGGAGGGAGAAGAGGGCTTTTGAACAATAATTTCAGCTGTGATGCTTTCAGATTAATGGGTTCTGCTAGACTGTTCCACTGCCAGTCAGTGCCTCATTAATCTGACTATTTTCATCATAAAAGCAGAAGATGCTCAAGACAAGTCTCTCCTGTTGTGGAAAAAGAATACATATATCTATTCCAAAAGCAAATTTTAGAGAGGCTTAATGAGGGAATGAGGAAGGCAGGGAATTCGCCTAGTCTAATTACATGTGGTCAGTTTGAATGATTTTCTTTTTATTTGTACTTTCTTAAGACTCTTTGGGAAAAACATGACATAGATTTTTCTCTCTGGTTTCAACAAGCATATTGACTCGTCTGTGCCAATGCACATCAAAGTGTATGCTGTCAGCCTCCTAGCAGGTATGCGGGTGTGTGTGTGTGTGTGTGTGTGTGTGTGTGTGATACCCATCGAGAGCTGGATCAGTATTTCTGATACAGCTGTCTTCACTTCCAGGAAGGCATCTCAGACACAGCGTGATGATAGAAATATGAGCAATTCACAAGCTCCCAGATATTTTCTCCCACAGGAAGCCTGAGATTCTCCACATGGTATAGCTGTATGAAGGCTGTAAATATAATACATTTTACTGTACATGCACAAACAAAATCAAGGAGTTCTAGGCACATACAACAAATAATTCATCTGGGAACACCCCCAGGAAAGAATTTCCCCCATTTCCCTTTTCACCTGCATCATGATACCACAATGGGGCCCATGTGATGTGAGGGTTTACTTTTGCAGGTGTGTGTCCTTAACAATTACCTCCAAATGTCTCTCCGATCTTCCACTCCTCTCTGCCTCCATCACCACCCCCCTAGTTCAAACTACTCTACTTTCTCACATGGGTCACTGCAATAGACTTGCAACCCAACCCTTCGAATCCATCCTCCACATTGCATTCAGAATAATCAAGTTTTCTTCTTGAGGTAAAATTCACATAACATAAAATTAACCATTTGAAAGTTTACAATACATTGGTATTTAGTATATTCACAATGTTGTGTATGCACTGCCTATGCCAGCTTCCAAAATCTTTGAACACTTCAAAAGAAAATCCATTAGGCAATCACCCCCCATCCCACCCCCAATCCATAGCAACCACCAATCTGATCTACTTATTTTGGATGTTTCACATAAACATAACATATGTGATCTTTGGGCCTGGCTTCTTTCATTTAGCGTGTTATTTTTGAGGTTTATCCGCACTGTAACATGTATCATTACCTTGTCCCTTTGAATAATGAGTAATATTCCATTGTATGGGTAAACCACTATTTGTTTATCTTTCCATCTGTTGGTGGATGTTTGAGTTCTTTCCACTTTTGGCTATTAGGCATAATGCTCCTATGAATGTTCATGTACAAAGTCAGAGTCTTGTTCACACACACACACACACACCTGATCATGACCTCACTTCCTTAATAGGGGGCCAATAAAAACTCAGGAAGGCCAAAAAAATCTGAGCCTAAAACAATCTGACCATTCTGGTGGCAAGCAGAAGTCAATCAAAGCATCTAGGTGGTATTATGAAAATAGTTTGAGTTGAAAGGTCCTATGAAGCTTGTAGAAGTCTGGCCAACCTTGAGCTATTGAGCCCTCACCTTTCAATGGGAAGGCAGGAGAGACACTTAACTGGGAGCTTCCAGCCAAGGCCATCATGCGCTGCTGCTTCCCAGATGTTGGGGATTTCTCCACCTCACTCTTCAGGGCTCTCACATACCAAATGAAATTTAACCAATGGATAGAATAGAGTCAAAACATTGGTCTTTAATCAGACTCTGATTTCTGCTCTCAGGCCTGTCAGCATTACTTGTAAAATGCAAGGGAGAGAACCCTCTGTTTCGATGGAATTTTACAGGAAAATTTACCTTCTAACTGTATGCCAATGTGATTAACACTTTTATGCAAACATCAAGCCAGACCAGTTGCAGGCATTTTGTTCATTACAAGGCATCATTTTTTAACTTTTATCAATATGGAAATTAGATTTTGACTCTCTGGTTGCATGGTCCAAAGGCACAACACCTGAAAATTCAACTAATGTAATTTTCATTCTAGAGTGATACTTCAGAGGGTGAGGACTTGATAGGGACCCAGCTGAGGATGGGGCTGGGCTCTCAGGAAAGCTGCTCCTTCATTCTATTTCTAGAAGAACCAGAGAATACTAGGTCTTCCTAAGGGAGCAACCACCAAAACTCAAACCACAGGAACATGAACCAGAGGATGCCACTATTTTCTTGCTGAAAGTTCTTTAGAAATCACTAATGCCAACCACCTTCCTTGACAAATCAGGAAACAGAGGCTTCTACTGCAGAGAGGAAAGTTCTGATGTGGATGTTCAGCATGGGCTATTTGAACATTCCTAGAATGCCAGTGGCTGACCTGGGTCCAACTGAGCATCAGAGAAACATGTTTTTCATCTATTTGTTGGAGCTCAGAACATGATACCCCAAAGTATACCACCTTGGCATGTTGAGTACTTTCAACTAAAGGAGTCTGGAAGAACCTCAGAAACTGGATCTTTCTGACCTCCTATCCTCCTGTCTCTGTCCCTCTTTCTCTCCCAAAGCAAATCATAGAAACCAAAATTCCTCTCCTCCAGGGCAGGTCATAGAGACTAAAACTCCTCTCCCACGAAGCAAGTCATAAAACCTAGAATGATCACTCTCTCCCTTCTCCCTTGAATACCCCCATTCAGAGAGGTCCTGTCCCATACCCAGGAGGAAGGAATGCTGCACAGAAAGTCCTAGAAGAATCTGAACACACAGGCCTTGCTGCATTTCCCCCTTAGTCTATTCCCATGAGATCATCCCCTTTTTGTCCAATCACGTTTCTACACAGCTGTCCATTCTTCATTGAACCGAAACATAAACAGTTTTCTCTGGGTCTTTGGGCCTCATTTCTGAAGCCTCCTGTGTCACATAGATCTTAATTAAATAAATTTGTTATGCTTTTGTCTTAACCTGAGTTTTGTTAGAGGAGTGTTGGCCATGACCCTTATGATGGGTGGGGAAAGGTATTGAGACTTTCCACCCCTACATACTCCTGCTTGTTTTCTGTACTTTTCCTTTCCCTGGTACCATCACCCTCCTGGTACCATCACCTTCCTGGTGCCATCACCTTCCTGGTGCCATCACCCTCCTGGTACCATCACCTTCCTGGTGCCATCACCTTGATGGTACCATCACCCTCCTGGTGCCATCACCCTCCTGGTACCATCACCTTCCTGGTGCCATCACCCTCCTGGTACCATCACCTTCCTGGTGCCATCACCCTCCTGGTACCATCACCTTCCTTGTGCCATCACCCTCCTGGTGCCATCACCTTCCTGGTACCATCACCCTCCTGGTACCATCACCCTCCTGGTACCATCACCTTCCTGGTGCCATCACCTTCCTGGTGCCATCACCCTCCTGGTACCATCACCTTCCTGGTGCTATCACCCCCAGCTACTCAGCAGATTGTGGTATCCCATTTCTATCTACCTTCTCAAACGTTGCCTTAGATCTTAAATTTTTCCTTTTCTTTCCTCTCCCTTTTCTGTTATTGGTTATTTACTTTGATGACCTGTTGAATGCAGTAGACTCTCCCAGAAAAAAAAAATGCATGCACACACACAAATTCATTTATGATTTTGAGAGAGTTCACAGACCTCCAGAAGCCTAATTCACCTATCCTAATTTAAGAAATCTTGCTTTCTGCCTTTCCTTCACTAAGCAAACATGGAAGAAATTGGCATTGCATTTACATTTTGCACTGAAAGGGGTTAATCAACCCAGTGCCCTAGAAAACAGAGGCTGAGACCAAGACTTAAAAGAGAATGCTTTATTGGGAAGTGTGATTCCAGGGAGATGGATGGAGGGAGGATGAAACAAGGAAGGATACATTGTGGAGTTTGCCAACATAAGAGTGGGGCCTTAGCTGCCCTGTATGGTACAACCTGAAAGCCTAGTGGACACCCAAGGAATCCCACACCAAGGCATCAACAAAGAAGCTCTGGGGTGGATGTTCAGAGATGTAGGAGTAAGGGCCTGAGGTGAGTCATGGCTGGGCTTCTTGCACCTGCACAAAGCTGGTCTGACTTCTCCCTGATCTCTACTAGTCCCCAGGGCAGTGGCCAAAACAAGGTGCCGGTGAGGCTATGAGGATCTACAGTGCTACCTAAGATGTATCTGATATAGGGACCTTGGAGATTGATTTACTGTCTTCATTAATCTAATAAACTCACTCACACTTACCTGTCAGTGACTGGTAAGAATTTGATTGCCCAGAGGTTTCCTAGGCAGATTCACACCTTGTAAAGAAACTATTCAAAAAATAGTTAAATACATTAAATTGGTTAGACTAAGATGTAGTTTTCAAAGTGTGGTCTCCAAGGGGCCGTATGAGCAGCATTCAGGAACTTGTTACAACTCTAAATTCTAGCCAGGCACGGTGGCTCACACCTATAATCCCAGCACGGTGGGAGGCCAAGGCCGGTGGATCACATGAGGCCAGGAGTTCAAGACCAGCCTGGTCAACATGGAGAAACCCCATCTCTACTAAAAAAAACACAAAAATTATCCATGCATGGTGGTGCACACCTGTAATCCCCTCTACTCAGGAGGCTGAGGCAGGGGAATCACTTAAACCTGAGAGGTGGAGGTTGCAGTAAGCCAAGACCATGCCACTGTACTCTAGCCTAGGCAAGAGAGTGAGACTTCATCTCAAAACTAAAAAATAAAAAAGAAAAAAATGCAAATCCCTAGGAAGTATCTAGGTCTACTCAATCAGAAGCTCTCACCAATCTGCTTTAACAAGCTTCCAGGTGATTCTAATGCAGATAGTAATTTGAGAAGAACTGCACTAAGGTATGCCCATATATATTTTGCAGAATATCTATGCAACTATTAAAATTGTTCTCATATTTCATGATAGGGAAAGGTATGCCTAGTACTGTGAGATATATGTGTGTGTGTGTGTGTGTGTGTGTGTGTGTGTGTGTGTGTGTGTGTGTATGTATTTTCATTATATATATTTCAATATATATATGTATTTTCATTCTAGAGTGACACTTCAGAGGGTGAGGGCTTGATTGGGACACAGCTGAGGATGGGGCTGGGCTCTCAGGAAAGCTGCTCCTTCATTCTATTCCTAGAAGAACCAGAGAATACTAGGTCTTCCTAAGGGAGCAACCACCAAAAATCAAAACCCAGGAACATGAACACATAATTAAAATCCCAAACTTACCAAGATTTTCACCAAAAGTAAGAGTCACTAAGAGTTAACATGTAATTGAGACTACTAAAGAAACAGTTTAACATGTAAGGTGTGTGAAGAAAGTGAAATGGGTTTTTGGTAGGAGATTACTGGAAGTCATGGGAATGTGAATATTTTGCCTAGATTAAAAGGTTAAAGGATTGTTTTAAGTTAGGATAAAGCTGATGGTTTAAGCAAGTTGTGGAAGGGTCGTAAAAACTGTCTTTTTTTTTTTTTTTGACAGAGTCTCACTCTGTCACCCAAGCTGGAGTGCAATGGTGCAATCTCAGCTCACTGCAAGTTCTGCCTCCCAGGTTCAAAAGATTATTTTATTTTTCCTCAGCCTCCTGAGTATCTGGGATTACAGTCTTGTGCCACCACATCCATCTAATTTTTATCTTTTTAGTAGAGACGGGGTTTCACCGTGTTGGCTGGCTGGTTTCGAACTCCTGACCTCAAATGATCCACCAACCTCAGCCTCCCAAAGTGCTGAGATTACAAGCATGAGCCACTGTCCCTGGCCTAAAAAATTAACCTAGTTAAAAAATTCTGTGTGTGAACATATTGGTTAAAGGGGTATTCAGTTTTTTCTGTAAATTAAACATTGTAACAAAAACACAACAGGTTTTTCTTGGAGCAAAAACCTGCTTATAATTTACTCTTTAACAAAAATTGTAAAAGGTTATAAAAGGTTTATGAGACTCTTCTTGTCAAACTAGTTGAGATTAAATACATTTGTCTATAAGGTTTTATTAAGAATTGGGTTTAACATTAATAATACATTAATATAAAGGTTAAATTTGGCTTATTTGGTACAAAAATCATAAAGGGAGCATTGTCAAATATGAAATGGTATTTGGCTTTCTTTGGGATATATTTGTATAAATGTGTTATTGGTATGTGTTCCGAAATTATTTTTAAAAGATTCCTATAATTCTGACATGGCTTAGTACATGTTAATAACTATAATTGTTACAAAAAGTCATTGTATGCTACAGAGGTAACTAAATTTGTCAATTTTGTTTTTCACTGTGGCTGTCCTAAAATGTTTGGTCACCCACAAACAATTGTTGTCTTGTTTTGGTACTCTTTAGAAGGTGGTTCATGATCAGCTATAGGACTCTAACAGGTGTTCCCAAATGGAGGCTTCTGATAACTTTGGAAACTGTGACATCAGAAGAGAGGAAAACAACTTTCAGGACTCTCATGGAGAAATGAACTGTTCATGAATATCAAACAGAACAGGAGTTAACTGAATTGACTGAACCAATAGAAAACTGAAGTAATCTTTTTAACTTTTTGCTTAAAATTTTACTGATCCTGTATTGTTTTGTTTTTCAGAGTCAAGAAAACTGTTCTTTTAAGCTATTTACAGCATTTAACAGTTAAGTATACTCCTGTTAACAAAATTTGGTACATATTTGTTTCTCTCTACCTGATTTCTCCAGAATTTGGAAACAATTCATAAGTATTCTTAATTAATGGCAATATAGTTATTTACATGAGTGCAATAAGAATCTGTTTTCTTTTGCAACAGAACACAATTGGAGAAACTGGTTATTTTACCACGGCTTTGATTGGAATGGCATGCTTTCCTTTAAGGAATCAAACTTGACTTGTAGAGCCAATAAAAGCCCTTTGGGGAGCTGGCCTCATATCTTGCCTACAACTGTCCCTGTACAACGTTTCTGACTTATATAAGTAAAGAATGTCACTTTATGACAAGCCTAGGACCCCCAAGTTATCTTGGAACCTCAAGAGGGGAGGAATTTACTCAACTCATAGGTATTTGAGGGTGCAAACCTCTGGCAGGGCTCAGCTCTAAAAAAGTTTTATCTGAGATTCCATCTATGGAACAGAGTTCCATCAAAGCCAATTGAAAAGCCTATGTAAAAAAATAATTATTTTTGCTGCACTGTATACAAATAATCAGGCCGAGTATAAAAGCAAAGCAGGACTACCATGATTTGTCTTTAGTAAAAATGGGAAACCAGAGAGAGAAACTGTTTCAAGAACTAAGGTACACTTGTTAAATCTCATCAGTTGTTTTTACATTTGTTTCTGCAATTTAGGCTAACCCTGCTTATTTCTGTGAACCAACAAGTGATCTCTGGCTTCTACTCAGAGAAACAAGAGAGATGGGTAATGTACAAATCTGAATCAGTATTCTAAATCTGAGAACACATTTCCATCAGCTAGCAACCCCATATCAGCTTGATTCCAACAGGTAACGAGTTCATGAAGAGCCTTCTAATTTAGTTTACTTGGGATAATTTTACTTTACTGTGGTGGAATATATTGCTGTTGAACTCTTCATGTAATAATGCAGGACAGGCTTACTGAATGTTTTCTTAAACAGAATACTTATTAATCTTCCAGATATCACCTTTTGTCATAACTCAAGAGTTATGAATGACCCTTGTCATACCAACACTTTCTGACTGAGCTCCTCTCTACCCTAATACAAGAGGCCCTCATAGTTAGGCAGGAATATCGTCACCCCTATTCAGCTTGAAGAAGTTGCAGAAGATGGATCTTCATTCCTCTGCAACCCTTAGGATTAAAGGTTCTCTTATAAAACAAAGTGGGGAGATATCAGAGGTATTTGAACCAGAGCAACTCCATCTTGAATTGAAGCTTGGTAAAATGAGGCTGAGACCTACTGGGCTGCATTCACAGATGGTTAAGGCATTCTAACTCACAGGGTGAGATAGGGGGTCAGCACAAGATACAGGTCATAAAGACCTTGTTAATAAAACAGGTTGCAGTAAAGAAGCCAGCCCAAACCCGCCAAACCAAGATCACAACGAGACTGACCTCTGGTTGTCCTCACAGCTACACTCCCACCAGCACCATGACAGTTTACAAATGCCATGCCAATATCAAGAAGGTATCCTGTATGTTCTAAAAAGTGGAGACATGAATAACCCACCCTTGTTTTTAGCATATCATCAAGAAATAACCATAAAATTAGGCAACCAGCAGCTCTCAGGGCTTCTCTGTCTACGGAATAACCATTCTTTTATTATTCTACTTTCTTAATAAACTTGCTTTCACTTTACTCTGTGGAATCACCCTGAATTCTTTCTTGCACAAGATCCAAGAAGTCCTTCTTGGAATCTGGATCGGGACTCCTTTCCCATAACAAAGATATTACTTATGAGAGGCATTTGAAGTGCAGGGCAGACTTGTGGGGTGGATCTCTTCACCTCCCACTCCGGGTGGATAGATAGTGCCAGACTGGAACTGAATTAGATGACATCCAGCCGGTGTCTACTGAATTAGCTGTGTATGTGGGAAAATCCCACACATATTGTATCTAAAGTATTATGTTGAGTGGTATCTAAGAGTAGGACAAATATTTTGGTTTTTCCTATCTCTTACAAGTACCTAGTGGGGTTTCTATAAATATTGGCTAAGTAAGCCATAGCTAACCCCTACATAGTCCGAATTATATGCCAGGCTCTATTTAAGAGCTTTACGTATATTAGCTCATTTAATCCATAGACCAACCCTATGAGGTAGGAACTAATATTATTCCAATTTTATGGATGAGGAAATTACATGAAGAATTTAAGGGACATGCCCAAGATCATACAGCTATTAAGTAGTGAAGATAAAATTCACACCAAAAATTTTGAATCAGAGTCCATGATTTTAGCCATGATGGATGGATGGATGGATGGATGGATGGATGGTTGGATGGATTTTGGTTCTATCTGGTAACTTACTTCATAGTTTCTCTATGAAAACACATTACAACTGGGTGTTTTTGTGATACAGGTATCTCATAAATAAATAAAACTCCACAATCACTCTGTCTTTCTTCTAGTGCAGAAATAGCTCTTTGGAAAGTTTCCTTCCATGTGAAATGAATTTAATTTTCCAGGTATCAGTAAGCAACTGATTTTTTTCTTATTCCATAAGAGTCCCTTGATTTTAAAAGAGTAGCATTTTATTGCCAGAGAACAATGGGATTTTTTATGATGTAACCATGTCTTTAGCCAAGCATGAGGGGCAGTTCAGTTTCAACCGTCATTTTAAAAATAGTATTGCTTTAATGGTAGTACATTAACACGAGCAGGTTCAATCTGGGCAGCCTGTTCTGTTTCTTGCTATTCTTTAGTCTTCCCTTCTTTTCCACTTCCTTTCTTCCTTCTGGAGGAAATTCCCTCTAAATGAACATCAAATTAGGGTTCAGATAATGTGGCTGTTTTTAATGAGGAACCAATTACATTCAACACAAATGCCTTTTATTTTGACACAGCTCTTTGTACTTTAAAGTACTACTTTCCTGTGTATTATCCCACTTGAGTCTAGTAAAAAAAAAATCCCATTAAATAAAATAAAATACATCATTATTTTGCAGATTGGAAGAATGGAGTTGCCATTCTATACCTTTCATCAAATTACAATACCAATTTGTTTGGAGATAGGATTGTTTATTTGATTCATTTATTCAGCACCTACTGTGTGTTGGACACTGTTGTAGGTGCTTGGGATGTATCAGTGGACAAACAAGTAAAGATTTCTGAGGCTGAGGAGCTTAGTTCCAGAGGGAGAGACACAAAATAAACTTAATATACTATATGGTATGAAGTATGTGGCTGGAAGAGGATAGAGGACATGAAAAAGCCCAGATAAAGTGGTTCAGGATGTGCAGTGATAAGCGTGTTGCAGGGACAAATGGTGGTCAGGAAAGACCTCATTGAGATGGTGGCTTTTGATAAAGACTGGAAGAGAAAAGAGAAGCAATGTGAGCCAAGCTGCTACCTGAGGAAGAGAGTTCCAGGCAGAAGAGCATCTTGCATTGGAACCCTACCTTCCAGACACCTGGTACAAAGCCTTTGGCACCTCACCCGATGACCCTGATATAGGGAGGGGCAATGGAACAAATAGGCTTTTTACATAAAGTCTACTGGGAAAACCTAATCCAGGCCTCCTCGCTGTAATAAAGCAAACACACTCTGTGGAAATGCCTATGATTTGCTGGTAAGTGCTTAACAATCAGCATTCCAGAGAGACCTGTAATGTGTGTCAAACTAGGTCCAATTTGAAGCTATCAGAATGACGTTACTGAACTTGGAGTTGGAGCTGGCTTCAATGTGCTGATCCTTGACCTTTTCTACAGAAAAAAATGCCAAAAAATACCCCCAGCATTCCAGGATTCCTTACCATCCAACCCTTACTTATTATTTCTTTGTTCTGAGGTGGGGCCTTCTTTCCGCCACCTTCATACTGTTGCTGGAAAAAAACTCTTAATCCGATGCCAAGAGAGAGTTCTTGAATCTCGTGCAAGAAAGAAATTGGGCTGAATCCATACAATAAAATGAAAGTAAGTTCATTAGGAAAGTAAAGGAATAAAAGAACAGCTACTCCATAGGTAGAGCAGCCTTGAGGATGGTTGACTGGCTATTTTAATGGTTTTTCCTTGATTATATGCCAAACAAGGAGTGGATTACTCATGAGTTTTCTGGGAAAAGGGTGGGCAAGTCTCAGAACTGAGAGTTCCTCCCCTTTTTAGACCGTATAGGGTAAATTCCTGATGTTGCTATGGCATTTGTAAAGTGTCATGGCACTGGTGGGAGCGTCTGCTAGCATGCTGAGGCATTGTAATTAGCATATAATGATCAATGAGGATAGGACCAGACGTCACTTTCATTGCCATCTTGGTTTAGGTGAATTTTGGCCAACTTCTTTACCCCA
Organism: Sapajus apella; assembly: GCF_009761245.1. Classification (NCBI taxonomy): domain Eukaryota; kingdom Metazoa; phylum Chordata; class Mammalia; order Primates; family Cebidae; genus Sapajus; species Sapajus apella. Next base: position 6,037,990 of record NW_022437014.1, on the reverse strand, counting down.
CACTGTTTTATCAGCAAGGGTTCTGTGACCTGTACCTTATGCCAACAGCCTGTCTCATCCTGTGACAGAATGGCCAACCTCCTGGGAATGCAGCTCAGTGGGTCTCAGACTCATTTTACCCAACCCCTATTCAGGATAGAATCCCTCTGGTTCAAATATCTCTGACAATATCCCAGAATCAAAAGTCAAATTAGGAATTTATCTTTTCCTTTATGTTCTACAAGAAAATTTCTGAAGAAAGCCGTGAATGGAGAAAGAAAAACCCAGGGAGACAGAGATGCAAAGTGAGGAGTCAAAAAACAAATGTTGAGATTAGGGGAAAGGAAAACCTAACCCCTAACACACAGTCCAAATAGGTGAAATATTAAAACGTATCTGCATCAGAATTCTATGAACTGCGGTACCAGGAAAAAAAAAAAAGAGAGAGAGAGAGAGAGAAAATGCACTGAAAGCAATGTGCTTTTTACTTGAAGAAATAATGTGAATCTATCCAAAATACAAATTTGAGTGCAACTGCCCATCCTAAGCTTGTTTACCATAAAAAAAAAAAAAAAAAAAAAAAAAAAAAAAAACTTACAAAGGATTTGGGATGGGGTTAGCAAAGCAGGAAAGGGAAAGTTGAGCCTAAGTTTAAAGCTAGGCTTGCAGACCTGTCTTAATCATAGCTTCTAATAGTAACAATAGTAACTACATGAAGCCACTTGCTTCTCTTGGTTTATTTAGTAAAATTAACCAGGACAAACAATGAGATTTAAAGGTCCAGTTAAAACAGGCCAGAGGATTTTGAGTGTCCACATCCCACCACCCAAAGAAGGTCTGAGTGTGATGAACAAAGGCACCAGGTAGAGGAAGCTCAGAAATGGCATGCTCTGCCATTTCACCTGTGGCAGGGAAACTCTGAAATAAACCCACATTCTTTGGCTAGACTATCTCAATCCATTTAGTAGAATGATTCCTTTGAGTTTCATTCAAATTTATAATCCTGTGGGCAACACTGAATTGAATCTATGTTGGAGGGCTGTTGTGGAATAAAGCCATTAAAACTATTTTTAAGTCTTTGTCTCTGAAATTCCTTTCCAATTCTCTTCAAATAATACCAACTCTGCCTAGCCTTCTGGATGCAATATGCAAGGTACACTTAGCAGAGAGGAGAGACTAGGGAGATCCCACAAATATTTTAGAGGGTCTATTGCAAAGGGTCACGATCTTCCTTATCTCCTGTATGAAACGTTTTCCATCTATCTCACTGAGTTTCTGTGAAGACTGAGCTTTAAGTAAAACTGAAAGCACCAAGAGCCTTTGAATCAGAGGTTTTGATAACTATTATTACTATTTGCTATCACAAGAGACGTCCACTGTTTTGTCTTCCAAGAAATGTACCTTTCACTAAGTTCCAAATACGATTTTAGTGAGAGCAGCTGTCATTTTATAGAACATGCCTCCCTGGCCACAGTGATTGTTCTAGAGGTATCATGTGACTCAAACAGGAACAATCGTGGCAGCCTACCCTGTGGGCTATGAGGAAAAGAATATAAGCTTTGGAGGAAATATATATTGAAAGGTTTTTAGAAATATAAGAAGTCTCAGCTACACAGGATGTTCTGTCTAGAACCAGCCATATTTACATTGTAATTCAAATATACAGAATACTTCTTGCACACAGTGCAATCTTCCTTGCCTCACCTCTTATCCATCCACAGTGACCAGCTCTGCCTAGGTTTTGACTAGCTCAAGCAGGCATGACCTGATACTACCTCCCCTCTACAAAGCTTTCATGTCCCACCCTGGGACTAGCCAGGAAGGATGGATTCAGATAAGAGCAACCCAGGAGTGCAGGGGAATTAAGACTTTGCAGAGCAACACTTGACCATAGGGGAAATAAACCAACAGATAAATATTCCCTTTTTTCTTTCCCCAGATGAACAGTTCTGAGAGGTATTTCAGATGGTCCTGTGAGACAGAGCATTCAGGCCCTATCCGGTTCACAGTGGCCAATTTTAGCTCTGTGACCTTGAGCAAGTTACTTTCACTGGGTATACAATTACCTTCCTTGAAGGTCTACTTTAAGCCACCTTCCTGACACATTAGCTATTGCAAATATCCACTGTAACCCTTTATAATCTGCTTACTGACAATCAAAAACATACATCCTTCTCTCCCATTCTTTTTTATAATCGATCTGAATCCCTAACAGTCCATCCCCATTTTAATTACAGTCGCTTCAAACTTGAATAATTATCATGATCATTCACACTTTTTCTCTTTTCCACATAATTTCTGCCTTTCTCTTCCCTCACAGGGCTTACCTTCCAACCCCTATGTCGCCATGATAAGTTAAATCTCTCCAAATTCGTCCCATTCTTCTAAGAAGGCAAGACAGTGTTTTGTCAAAGAGCAGAAAAAGCTCTGGACAAAGAATCAGGATTCCTGGGTTCCAGGCCTGACTTGTTAGTGATGGCCTCAGGGGCCTATAGCATGAGCCTCTTCCTCTCAGTTCAGTATCTTCAAACATAAAGAGATGACCAGCAAGGGCATTTCCAAAGCTCCTTCTCGTCTTAACTTATAGGGCCTAAGTCAAGTGTTACAGAATTGTGCGGTGCCCTTGGGTCAGTCATTTGGCTTTGATGCCACCATTTGCCTCCTCAGTTGTCCCAGATCCCTCATTCCTAAACCACAATAGGCCACACCAAGATAGCGGCTGAAGAGCGTTTGCCTGACTGCCATGAACACATGCAACATGGTGTGGAGAAAGACTGTTCAGTAGCATGAAGCATATATATCAAAACCTAGTCACAGTAAGAACACTCTTTTCTTGAAGACAAGGAGACAGAAAAAAATGTTATAAGGTTTGTATAATATAGCCAGCTTATGAGTGATTTTTTCCTTTGTGATTGCTGAATTATCTAAGTTTACTACAATAAGCATGTATTGTTCACTGTAATAACATTTAAATAAAATTATGAACTGAAACCGCTCTGCCCATAGGCCAGGTAGGCAGCCTCTAATGCTACGGCCTGAGGCTCCTGCATCCTGAAATGTCTCTCTGAACAGCAGCTCCCATGAAGCCTTTCCTCTTTTGCCTTATTTCCCACTGCTCATCTCACCCGCTCAGTGTTGAACAACAGGCAGTGCAGTGTCTTCAGGGGGCCCCTGTTAAAGGAGCATGTGTTTTTTGGAGGAAAGCAGGAGACCCACGAGCCTTGTCTAGCCCTTCCCATTGGTACATAGAGGCAGACTGGCTTCTCACATCAGTTCATTCTCACCTTGGACGATAGTAATAGGTGACCCTTCAATGGTCCGAGGGTGCTGGGAACAACCTGAAGGTCATGAGCCAGAGAATGTAGGCTGTTGAACCAGCTTCTGGGCAAAGAGATCAGGAGGGAAGAGAAAAAGAGAGGTCAAGAATGGTGATAAAGAGATGTGATCCAAAAAAATTATGATTAATAGCAACCTATTTAATCTCGGATGTACCAGGTTTGACAATGTTGGGAGGGAAAAGCTGTCTCCAAGTGAACTTAGAAAGGGAGAAAAGACTGTGGATTCTGGGGTCAAACAGAACTAGTTCCAATCCCACTTATTAGCTATTGCTCCTTTAAAAAAGCTCCTCAATCTCCTTCAAACTTTATTGTTTACTCCTTAACAGTAAATCAGGTAAGAAAAATAAAAACAAGCCCATCTTGTCAGGCTATTTGAAGGCTAAAGGAGACGATCTCTCTGAAGGGCCTAGATGAATAATACCTAGATGAAGCAGATCCTCCTATATAACTCCTACTATTACTAAGAATTTATTATAATAATAATAAGTAAAGTTGCCCTTGGATGTTGCCCTAGATAATGTGAATGGTTTATGACTACCTGTGAATTCTATCAGGTAGTCAGAAACCATTCACATGATCATTTATAGGTTCGTTTAACAAAAGTCTATCAAGCACGTAAGTACCATGTTCTGGGGAAATGTGTCTATGCCCTTAATGAGCAGCCAGTTTGGTACGAGGGAGACAACAGACGGGGGTTGGCGGGTCACAGTGTAATGGGTGGGTGGAAGGTATGAAGAGGAGTTTCAGGAGTGCTAGAAAAAGATCGCTGCCTAGGAGAATTGGGAAAAGCTTCACAAAGAAGGTAAGGTTTTACCTTTTTAAGGAGGTTTCTTTTGGTAGAGAAGAACAGGGAGGGCATTTTAGTGAGCTCAGCTTCTGCAGAAGCTGCAGAGCTGCAGAAGGGGTAGGTCATATTCGGTCAATGGGGTGACTTTCAGTATTAGCAGAGTACATTTGGGTCAGGAGATCTGAGAACTGAAATTGGAGGCCGGAACCATATTGTGATGATTTTACACACCATAATAAGGAATTTGGCAAGGTGGAGCCAGCACAAATCTTTAAGCTGATGAGTGACTCGATCACACTGAGCTTTTCAATCTGGTGAGAGACTAGACTGAAGTGAAAGAAGCCTCAAGCAAGAAGACCAAAAGGAAGGTTTTGCCAGGATCCAGAAAGGAGATAATGAGGCCCTAGTAAGATAAAAACAATGATGATAAGAAGTGGGGATGGATTCAGAAACAATTTCAGTGATAGAACTGAAAGGACTTGGAGACTGGCAGGGACAACAAGGAAGATGGGTGAGTTCCAGGTCATGGCAAGGTATCCAGCTCTAAAGACAGGATGGCTGAGTTCACTGGGACATAGGGAAGGGAACCCACTTTGAAGGGATGCTGAATCCAAGTTGAGTTTGAAGTGACTGAGGGGCATGTGGGTGAGATATTTGGCATAATGTTGGAAATACGGATCAGGAGCTCAAGAGAGAAGTGGGATGCAAACTTCAGAGTAATTAACATGTGGGTTGTCATTGATATCATGGCAAAGGTCACAAAGGAAAAGAATTCTACACTGGCAAGGGGCCAGTGACTGGCAGGAGCATACATCCAGGTTTGCCCGGGGTGGTCCTGGTTTACACCTGTTATCCCAGTATCCTTATTAATAGCAACCTGTTTAATCTCACGTGTTTAATCAAACCTGCTTAATCTCAGGTTTGACAATAAATTATACCGTCCTCTTACCAATGACCTAACTCTGGGGACCATCAAAGAGTGAAAGAGACAGAGCCCGGAAATCAAGAGGTGGGAGGAAACCAGGAAGGAGAGCATCTTTAACCATGTAAGGAACAGTCTCTAACTAAATATATATATTCCATGCTATCAAATAAAAACCCCAATAAAACTTTTATTGGAACTCGATCATTTAAAGTCATCCATTTTTTAAAAAAAATAAGCGTAAGAGACAAGCCATGAAAATCCCCAGACAGAAGCAAAATGAGTAAGACCTTCACCACGTTTCAAATTGATTATGAACTTGCAGCAACAAAAGAGTTTGGTGCTGATGAAGGAATTGACAGAAACATCAATGAAATAGAATAAAGGGTATAAATGTAGAACCAAACACACATGGGAGTTTAATACATGGTAGACATGACATTTCTGATGGATGAAGCTAAGATATGTTAATTATTAAATTATGTTGGGACAGCTGTCCAGCCATCTGGAAAAAAAATAGGCTAGATTTCTACACATTACTACCATTCCAGATGGATAAAGCATTAAACATTTTTCAAAGAAACCATAAAGGTACTAGAAGACAGCATGGATTTTTTAAATCACCCTGAGTTTGATGTTGGGGTTAAACAGGCCTTAAGAACCATATCACAAACCCCTGAATACATAAAGAAAAATTTGATGAATTTACCCCAATAAAAATTGGTATTTTCTTCTGGGCAAAAAGAATATGAATAAAGCAAAAAAATCAAATTGCAACATAGGAAAATATGTGTAATGTATGTGGTAGATCAACCTTGAGCTCTTATGAATCAGTAAGTAAAAGGCCAATAACCCAATTTTTTGAGGGAATAAAAGTTAAAGAAAAAAATTACCATTAAACATAAGAAAAGATGCTTAACCTTATTCATAATTGTAATCTCTTCCCCTTCAGATTGGAAAAAAATACACCATGTAGTAACAGCTTTATTGGCATATAATTTATATACCATAAGATTCTCCCATTTAAAGTGTACAATACAGTGGGTTGTCATATATTCACAGAGCTGTGTAACCATCATAGTATTCCCTCTGAGCCTCAGTAAGCCTGGGGTGATCACAGTGCTGCTCTCGTGGAATTGTTTTGAGAAACTATTGGAAATATGCATGTAGAAGGTTTGGCACAGTGCCTGACCTATAGGAAGCACTCAGCCAATAGGAGCAGTTATGATTATTACCTAGGGTCACATAGAAAATCAGGGGTGAAGCTGATGGTAGCATAAGGCCCATCTCACCCACAGGGCTTTCTCCCCTTCCCCTGTCCTCTGGCTGCTTCTGTGTAGTGACTTGAGGAGGTATAGGTAGGGAAAAGGCAAGGACATCAGTTGTTTAAAAAACCGAGAGATGGGCTAGGCATGGTGGCTCATGCCTGTAATCCCAGCACTTTGGAAGGCCAAGGTGGGTGGATTACAAGGTCAGGAGTTTAAGACCAGCCTGGCTAAGATGGTGAAAACCTGTCTCTACTAAACAAACAAAAAATTAGCCAGGTGTGGTGGTGGGTGCCTGCAGTCCCAGCTACTCTGGAGGCTGAGGCAGAGAACTTCTTGAACCCAGGAGGCAGAGGTTGCAGTGAGCCGAGATTGCGCCACCGCACTCCAGCCTGAGCAACAGCAAGACTCTGTCTCCAAAAAAAAAAAAAAATAATAACAAAACCTGAGAAGGCTAGTAATTGAGTCAGCCACACCCAGTGATTCTCAAAGTTAAGACTGATCACACTTTCACACACTTTTAGTAATTTATCCTATGCATATATTTTTATAAACACTCAAAGATATCTCATAAAATTAAGAAGAAAAGTTAGACAGAGAAAACAAGAAGACACTGCTTTCCATAAGGCACTAAACAAGAGATAACAATTTTCAAGGTAAGTGGCTGATAACAAGTTAATCAATTCATAAATCCTTCATGCACACTGAGACTATAAAAGGGACATGAAATTGAAAATCTCAGTTGAAGTATTTCAGAAAATAGCCTTTGATATGCTGAGGTTTACATCCTATTAATGTTTGGGATGGACATCACTTACCCCTCACCTCAGGGGACTCAATTTGTGTACCCTGTAGCTGGGGATCAAAGGGGACTGGTTTCTGGCACAACTCACCTGCTTACCCAACACTGAAAATCAGCCATCCCATTCAAAAATCGTTGGGAAAACCTTCTTACAAAACTACAGAGGAAACCTACACCAGCCCTCTATACCAATCAGACTAAGTCCTTCATCCACAAATCAAAATAATTTCCAAAAAGCTAGATTTTTCAAGGAAATGTGAAATACGAAATGGAAAGACCAAATAAAACAACTAAACCCTCCTAAGAACCAGAAAATTCAAAGAATAGAAGAAAACTTAAAAATTCCGAATCGGTATCCTCAGGAAGACTCAAGAAGATTTTACTTTCACAAAATAAGAATGCTGCTATGAAAAGAAAGCATCAAAAATAAGAAGAGTGCATGGATATTTAAAATGTAATTGCCAAAATGAAATTATTCAACAGAGAGGTGGAATATTAACATAGACATGGCCAAAGCTGGATTGATGATCTGCAAAACAAACTCAAGGAAATTTCAAAGAACTTCAAACCAAGTGACAAAGAGAAAGCTTTGTAACTGAAATGTGGGTTAGTTGCTCACTGAATTCAGAGTCCAATTAAGAAGATGAGGTCTGATACAAAGCAAGTGTATTTATTGGAAGCTAGCTTGGAAAGGAGGCACAGATGTCCTGCCTTAGTGCTCCACTTTTGGAGCCGAAAGAGGACACTTTTATAAGGTAGGGGAAAGAATGAGCAAGGGCAGGGCCCATCCTGCTAGCTCAGTGCCTTATCTACTGGGCAGGTGAGTTGGTGCCTTCCAAGTAGGAAAGGGGCCAACTGGGCATGCTTTCAACATGCTTCCTGAGGTGAGAGTTCTGGGCGAGGATGCTTTGGTCTACAAATCAACTGTCAACCCTCAAGGAGAGGTCTATCTTGGAACACACAGATGAACTTGCCCCGTAGGGTATGTCTGGTGAGCGGGGAGGTGAAAGTTATATCTGCATTTCTAAAGGGCTAAGTAAAAGGTGAGGGTGAGGTAGAAAAAGCAGAAAAGAAGGAGAGGGAGAGGGAAAAATTAAGGAAACCACCTCTTAGAAAAATGGGAGTACTTGGTTACAGTTTGAAAAGAAAGTTGAAAAAGACAAAAAAGACCAATCCAGGGGGTCTAACATCAGCTTAGTAGGAGTTCAAAAGAGAGAGAAAGAGTACACCTGGTTCAAAAGAGATAGAAGATAAATTGGCATGAGGAAATAATAGTAGGAGAAACAAACATAAGAATTTTCTGAGCTGAAGACTCAAATCTTTAGATTGGGATACGTCTACGAGCTCCCAAGCAGGTGAACTGGGGGAAAAGTGACATTTACACACATTCTGATGAGATTTCAGAACTGCAATGATAAAAATTGTAAAACCTCTCAGAGAGGGAAAAACAAGTCAGCCATGAAGAAGTACTAAGATGGCATCAGGCTTCTCATCTGCATCACAAGTTATCACAAGACAATCGAGCAAATTCTTTAACATTCTAATGACATGAGTCATTCCGTACCTAAACATGCCAGTTATTGATTTACGGCCTCTTGGCTCCAAATTCTCCCCTTTTGCTTGCTCTGTGAAAATGGATCTGGACCCTTTAAATATTTTCCGTTGTCTGCCATCACTGAAACACTGCCAGCAGAGAGCCCTGAAGAGACATCCCTGGGGAAAAGAGATTTATTTGCTTGCTGCTTCTGGAATGCTCCCTTGGTGGGCTCCTATAGCATAGGCAGCTTCTTCAGCACCAAGATGAAACTGCCTTTGCAAAAATTATAACTGAGAAAATTATGACAGTGAGAGAGATCTGACCCAACAGACTTCATCTTGTCTTTAACCTTCAAGCTACCCTGGTTCATTCCTGGGCATAGGCTGAACGATCTTTAGGAGAAACTTATTTTATAGTTTGAAACAAAGATGTGAACAGTCCTTTCCCAAAACAAACGCTTACTGCCTGGGGACTAGACTGTCTTTGAGGACTAACAAATTAGCCACAAGATTAGAAAATATAGTTTAGAAGTCATGCAGCTACAGGCTGCAAGATTCTGCTCCTGGGGATACCATCACTATTATAAAACGTAAGATCACTGCTTGAGATATTTTACAGACCCTAATCAATCTGCTGGAGCCAACCTACATAGATAAACTGGCTCATCTGGTCTTATAGGCCCCACTCAAGAACTGACTCAGCACGAAAGGACAGCTTCGACTCCCTATGATTTCATCTCTGACATAACCAATCATCACTCCTGACTCACTGGTTCCCTATCCACCAAATTATACTCAAAAACCTGTGATCCCTGCTCTCCCATACAGCATGTTCTGTGTGAATTAAACTCTTTCTCTATTGCAATTCCCCTGTCTTGGTAAATTGGCTCTGTGTAGGCAGTGGGCCAAGTGAACTGGCTGGACAGTTACAAAGCTTCTTCAGTAGCCAAGTCCTGTAGTTCAAGGCTGGCAGCAACAGGTTGGAAGTCTGTTTCCCTGGAATCATCCTCTGAGCAGTTTCGTAGTGCAGTGCATCTGGTGAGACACCTCCCCTGACCAGCTTTCCACAGCACCTTAGAAGATCGATTTCCAACTGGCATGTTACCACAGTGACTCCTCTGCTATGCAGTGAGCCATGGCTATGTCCTCGCCAACAAGAACTGGATCTCAGCTCTGGGAAAAGGAGGAGGGAAGGAGGGGAGCTCTTTCTGGGTGCTCTATCTCAGCCCAGGAGTAGAACGGCTCTTTGTATCTGCCATTCTTATATTCTTTAGAGCTCTCTTTCCTTTTTACTAGACAATTCCTCATTACTCCAATTCTCTGTTAAAGTTTAGACCTCTTTACATTACTTTTCCTGTTCAAATTACTCTATAATTTCTGTCTCCTGATTGGACCAGACTGATACACTAGACATTAGAGGTCCAGATAAATATGAACCATGTATGAGGGCAAGATAAAGGCATTATCAGAAATCTAAAAATGCAGAAAATTCTTCTCTAATTTCCAGTAATTATTTGACCATAGCCTTAAACAAAAACAACAAAAAATAATGCAAGAAAGAATAATAAATGTTTTCTGGGAAAAAAAGGAAATAACTAGAAGAACTCAGTGAAAAGAAAATTTAGCACAACAATTTTGCAGTCTTACAAAGCAACTTAGAAAGCAACTGATCCAAATTAAAACAAGAGATCACCAAACTCTGTGAAGGTCTTCAAAAACAAGATGGTTCTATTTATGATTAAGAAACCGGAAGCTCTTAAAGACATGTTTCTTTGGTCAACAGCAACAAAAAATGATAATTAGAAATTCAAGGGAAAAAACTGTACAGAAAAATCACTTCATATATAATATAAACTGGAAAAAAAAATGAGCAATTATCACAATGAAACAAGAGTAGGGACAGGGCTTGGCTTTAGCTCACCCCCATTAGAGCCTTCTTTCACGCATCCCCACTGATTGCAAAGCCCACACCACTACCTCACTAATAGTCATTTTACTTTAAAAAAAAAAAAAACATTTTATCTTTCCAAATATACAGTTGGTTGGACCTATTCATGCATCTTCGACAGCAGCTGGATTTAATAGCTCTCTTACATAAAAAATTCCAGGAACTGGCCTTAGGAGATGACAAAGGTTGCAGTGTCCTACCTCAGGAAGGCAGAGTGAGCAACTGATTCACAGCCTTTTTGGCAAAGGGCAGGCCACCAGGTGGCCCATGGGACCCATTACACAAGATAACCATCTGCAACCAGATAATGCTGACCTACATACCCTACCCTTCACGTGCTTTGCCCAGCCCAGCCTGCAGATTTCACCCCCAAGTCAATTCTGGAGCTTTGCCTAACCAGAAAAGCCATACCAGGTTTTTTGTCTAGAGTTGGTCAGGAAATTATCTTTCTCTTGAGCTGTCTCTCTTATGTCTGAGCATAAGCTTGCATTAAGCCTTGCCTGGGAAAACTCTTTTGGTCTCAAGTCCATTTCTATTACATTGAGACCCCAAGAACGCATGGTTGGTAACAATGTCAGGAAAAAATAATACATGTAACTTGAGACATTCTCTTATTTGTGGCGCCTATTCACTTCTCCCACTTGTAAGTAGGGAGATCATATAATCTTCGTTCCTGCTAGTTGGTATTACTGGGATTAATAGTTACATAATTATATTAAAAATGATATTTATTGCATTTCAACTTTTTAATTTTTGTTTGAGACAGGGTCTCACTCTATTGCTCAGGCTGACGGGCAGTGGTATGATCATAGCTTACTGCAGACTCAAACACCTAAGCTCAAGCTGTCCTCCCACACCAGCCTCTTAAGTAGCTGGGACCACAGTCATGTGCCACCACATCCAGATAATTTTTATAGATTTCGTAGAGACAGGGTCTCACCATGTTGCCCAGACTGGTCTCAAACTCCTGGGCTCACTCAATCTTCTCAACTCAGCCTCCCAAAGTGCTGGGATTGCAGGAATGAGCCACAAATTCAATCTTTAGAATGTACAAACAGACAAAGTAGAAAGTCTGATTGCAACTGTGCAAATATACATGGAGCTAACAGATGTAAATCTTGAGGATGTGAAAGAAATATAATGACTGCCCAAAGCTCAGAGGGAACAAGGGTGATGGGAGTGGAGGAAAGCTGGGATGTCCTACATTTCTTATGTTACACATTAGGGGATTAATCCTTTTCCCATTTGCCCTGAGAATACTCAGCAGTGGAACTGCTGCCACGGCTTTTACCCTCAGATAACTTTGCCACGGAATACCTCACTTTTGTTATTATTTTCACATTGCTCTGGTATACAGACTTTGGAAACAAAATACATCACTCTATTTATAGCACTCTGGTTTTCGTGGTGGTTTTTCCATTAACATTAACAAAACATAGTAACTCTCCATGACTGAAAATGTCAAATGCTAGAATTCTCGAACAATTTTTGGCCCCTGAAGATTTATTTGATGACTCTGATTTTTCTGATATGATGATTCTGATGATTCAGACAATTCTGATGTTATTTAGAAATCACTTCAAGAACAGTATGATATTTTATTTTCACATTGAAAATCAGTCAGATTTGCTTCAGCCTCAAAGAGCATGTTCACGTAAAATTAAATGAATGCTGGTAGTGAGCTGCACATTTTTTTTCTAAATGAGAAAACTAATAAATACTGTTTAAAGTTGATGACTCAAGAAATAAATATATACCTGTATATAACTGTACATGTATTTTTAAAATTATGGCGGTAGCAAAAATAATTAAAAGAGGTAGTGGTAATTCAGGAAAATTTTACTTTTCTTCCCCTCCTCCCCTGAGATGAAGTCTTACTCTGTCACCCAGGCTGGAGCACAGTGGCACAATCTTGGCTCAGTGCAACCTCTGCCTCCTGGGTTCAAGCAATTCTCCTGCCTCAGCCTCCCTGGCAGTTGGGATTACGTGTGTGTACCACCACGCCTGGCTAATTTTTGTATTTTTAGTAGAGACAGGTTTCACCATGTTGTCCAGGCTGGTCTTGAACTCCTGACCTCATGATCCACCTGCCTCAGCCCCCCAAAGTACTGGGATTACAGGCATGAGCCACCACACTTGGCCTACTTTTTTTTTTAATACCTCTTTGATATCTCATATTCGTAAGTATGTACTTGTATTTCTTGCAAAATAAAGATAAATAACTAAATGAACAAACAAATACCTTAAAAATAAAATACGTTGATATGGAAAGCTGCCCAATCTATAGTAACTAAAGAAAAAAATAGGGTTCAAAAGTGCGTTAAAAGCATAACAGGAAAGTTAACATCTATGTGTGTTTATTGATGCACAGAAAGTTTGTAGAAGAGTACATAAGAAGTTATAAGTGACTTTTACAGTTGGGAAGTAGAAATGATTATAAAACCAGAGTGGAGAAGAATGAGACCTTCAATTTTCAATTTATACCCTTCTATATTATTTGCATTTTTCAGCATGAGTATCTATTATACTTTTTTAAGTTTTTAATGAAGCTTTTGGTTCAAACAATAAATTCTTTAAAAAATCTCTTTGAAAAGGTGAAATGTTTACCCTGAAGAATTAAGCCATGATAAGAGAAATGTAAAATATAATAAGAACTTTAAAGATATAATAGGGTGAAGGGAGAGTACCGAGAAAGAGTAATCCTGCAAGAGGCTGAGGTTCAGACCGCAATAGAGAATGTACACCTGCTGACCAGTGAAGGGCAGAGCAGTTTGCTGGGTTGCCCGTGCCAAACCTGGCCCACAGTCACCAGGCAGGCAGAGAACAACTCTTCAGAGAACAAGCAATGCCAGCTTGCAGGAGGGCATTGGGAGTTGGGGAACCACTGTGGGTGGGAGGCCTGCAGTGTGCAATGTCGGTGCTGGGAGGGTTGTGGGAAGGTGATCCTCAAGGTAGGCCAGGTCACAAGGGTGCCAAGGGGCCAGGGGCCTAAGACGACGCACCATCAGATGTCATCACATCTACCCCATCATCAACTGTGCAGCAGCAGCAGAAAGTGGCAGGAGATTCTTTCTTTTACCGTGTCCCTCCAGCGCCCCCTAATAAGAAAGCCTAACAGTACTCGCTGTAAAGAAATGAGTAAAGGAATTCCATCCATTACAGCACACATGGTAGATGCTGAAAGTTGCGGAGTGAATTTGAGACTGTAGGGCCTATATATTGATAATTAACATGGCTTTCACATTGAAGGCAAGTCAGATTGGAATAGATGGAGCAGTGATCACAGTACAGTCGCCTGCAAATAGCCCTGCTCAGCTCCCAGAGAAGCTGAGCTTGCCTGTGAGGGTGATGAGGGAATCTGAGAGAGTATTTTGAATTTCAAATCAGGAGCAGCAGAGAACAGATTCTCTAGAATGGCAGGGTGGCAGAGACAGCCCACTGCTTCCTCCCTCCTGGACCTTTCTTGGTATTATTTCTATGTATAGAATCTGATGGGCAACAAAATATAAGAATTACAAGAGGCCGGGCGCGGTGGCTCACGCCTGTAATCCCAGCACTTTGGGAGGCCGAGGCGGGTGGATCACGAGGTCAAGAGATCGAGACCATCCTGGTCAACATGGTGAAACCCCGTCTCTACTAAAAATACAAAACATTAGCTGGGCATGGTGGCGCATGCCTGTAATCCCAGCTACTCAGGAGGCTGAGGCAGGAGAATTGCCTGAACCCAGGAGGCGGAGGTTGCGGTGAGCCGAGATCACGCCATTGCACTCCAGCCTGAGTAACATGAGTGAAACTCCGTCTCAAAAAAAAAAAAAAAAAAAAAAAAAAAAAAAAAGAATTACAAGAAACTTGATCATGAGCTGTGCCACGCTGCAGCCTCTGGTGCAGCCATAGCTGCTCAGTCATCACAGCTACCTCCTCCAATTCCCTCTCTGCAATCTGCTCACATCAAATAGGTGGTGTTTTCCTTCCTTTGTCCTAAAACTCCTATTCCCTTTGGGTTGTCTGCACATGGATCTTTCATTATGTCCTTAATCACACTCTTACATATAGCTGATCTATATATAGCTGACAGCCTGTCATTCCTTTGAGAAACATCCATTTATAGTTAGAAATTTGGCAATGATGGCATTTCTTCCACCTATTCACTTCTCCCACTTGTAAGAAGAGAGATCATATAATTCATCACCCAAGCAGGACACTTAGGAAAGTGAAATGAGGACCTAAAAATAATTAACAATCACTAGTCAATCAGCAAGCCTTAACCAGGACTGTCTGCACAAACCAAAATATATGGTCATTCTTCTCAAACATCTGCAGAACTTCTTTCATGGACATAGCTCAAGGTATAAAAAGGGAAATTACTTTTAAAGCTCACAAAATTCTTTATTATGTGGCTTGCAAACACACAGAGAATAGGTGTCAGTAAAAATATGGGAAGACAAATACAGCCACATTTAAATGGATATTCAAATCGTTATAATGTATACCTTCTCTAACCCCAAAGGCAGGCAAGGTAATTTGCATTTGAATTCATCTGTTTTTCCAATCAGTGTAAGAAATCTTCCTTTTTCCAAGCACAAAAGCAGAAATACCTCTCACTAGTGAGACTTGATTATTATGATACGTCGATGTCCTTTATTTATTTTACTAGTTCTAGACCCATAAGAGAGCAAACCAAAATGAATATTTTAGCAAAAAATAGTGGTAGCTGCTATAATTTTGGTGATTTTCTGGGTCAGAATGCTTCCAGTTTGCATGAATCACAGCTTTGAATGAACAAAATAAAATAAGCAATTTCATCTGCATTTAGAAAGAATCGTCTAATAACACCTCAACATGTGGCTGCATTGAAGGCGTTTCTCAGCTTCCCAACCCTCAGGGGCCTTGAGAAGTTGTTATTTGGCTTTCCAGGAGCAGTAAGTGACTACAGAGCATATGGTCAAATTCCGCTCTGTGCTGGAACTCAGGCTGGCCCCCTCACTGCCTGTGGTCAGTGGAGCCGAGAGCTTGTGTACCCACTTAGCAGTCAGAACCTTTTTACCATGCTGGGTTATATGTCATCAGAGCTATAAGGAGAGCTGTGGTCCATGGGTCTGGTTAGAAATTCTAGCCCTTCATGAACTTCCCTCAATCCTACAGTGACTCCAGTGAGGTACCTGGGAAAGGAGTTGAAGGGCATAGAACATCCTGACCTTTTTGGTTTCTTAATTTGTTTTTTGAGAAGCAGAGGGGTGATGATGTCACAGATATTTTTCCATATTTGAAAGATTCATGTCAGAGAAGTCATCAGTCATTTTCTGGATGATTCTTTATTGCCAGCAAGCTTAAAATGTGTGTGTTTGTTTGTTTAATTCTGCTAGCTTTTCCTATTCTCTTAGATATTGTCCAAATCTCTTAGTTTCCAAGGAATCATATTGGTTGTTGATGCCTGTAAGATCCTGTCTATGATAGAGATCCTGTCCAGTGACTGTTAAACCACAGCATCTGTCCAAAGAGAAGCCCTTCCATGTGCTAAAGGCTTTGTGAACACTCAAATATTCCTTTAGAGCTTTTGTAAAGGCATGTTATCTGTTCTACCACGGAGGCTGTAACTCTACAAGGAAGTCAAGGCCCTTGGCTGAAATTTGTGCTGACTCACTCTCATTTGATAAAAGGAACAATGAGTTGTTCCCAGGGCAATCTTCTCCCAGTTGGAAATCCAAGAAATGAAGCATCAATAATTTCAAACAGCGTTATAAGTATTTACAGAACACAAGTCCTCTAACATGCTTCTCCAGTCAATGTATCGTTCTGTTTGTGCTGCTGTAACAAAATACCACAGACTGGGTAATTGGTAAGTAATAGAAAATTATTTCTCACAGTTCTGAAGGCTGGGAAGGCCAAGCTCAAGGTAATGGTAGGTTTGGTGTCTGGTGAGGTCTGCTCTCTGCCTTCCAAGATGGCACTCTGTTGCTGCATCCTGAGGAAGGGAAAAAAAAGTCACTGTGTCCTCACATGGCAGAAAGGCAAAAAGGATACTCCCCTCCATCTCAATCCCATTTATGAGGGTTCTAATCCCATTCATGAGGGTAGAGCCTTCATGACTTCATCAGCTCAGAAAGACCACATTTCTTAACACTGTCATATTGGGAATTAAGTTTCAGCATGAATTTTGGAGGGGAACCACCCTTCAAATCACAGCAGTTATATATGCTTGGGAAATTCTACTCATTGCAACCACCTCTGGGAAATTTATAATGCGGATCATATAATAAATGCTCTGAGAAATCCTGCAATTAAAACAAATCTTTCTGTGGTTAACCCAGCATTTCTAAAATTTATTTTATCACTGAATCCTTGTTTGTATGTCACCTATTAACATCCCAGAAGACAATTTTGGAAGTATTTTAAGAAAAACTGATGGGGAGTAAAGGAAGAGATTTATACTAAGGAAAAATGATATGGAAAGTATTTTTCTTCATGAAAAGAATTCATACAATACCATCTTTGTGGAAATTAGAAACCATCTCCTGCTAGAAGAACCAATTTTTAAAATGTGTCCCTTCCTTGAACTGACAGACCCATACCAGAGTAAAAACTTCGCCAAGGATGCTGGCTGGGGGTTTCAGCCCCACCTTTCATCCCCTTGGCC
The DNA here is from genome assembly GCF_009761245.1 of Sapajus apella. NCBI lineage: Eukaryota > Metazoa > Chordata > Mammalia > Primates > Cebidae > Sapajus > Sapajus apella. The sequence continues at coordinate 6,020,779 of NW_022437014.1, read as the reverse complement.
AAACATCTTTGCGCAGGGAACAACACACGCCACTGTGCACGAAGGCCCTACTTAATCCCATGCACATCTATGACACAATCATTGTTCTTCCCATCACCAAACACATGGAGACTAGGAGTCCATCCCAGTCAAACCCTCATCTCTGCCCAGATTGCAATGATTTTATCAGAACATTTTAAGACTGAGGCATAAAGGAAAATCTGGGCTCACACTGCAACTGGCATGAACATGAAAATTTCCTGACCTACTTTGAAAGTACCTAAGGTACATGATGTTTGCTTAACAGCTCGCCCTCAGCTGTCACATGTGCCCCCCTTCTCTCGAGCATTTGTTCTTCAAAGCAACTCACATGTCTCTCTCTCTCTCTCTCTTTGGGAGAGCTGTTCCATCCAAGCACCTTGCGATATCGCTGACAGTGTACCACAGTCTCCATCCTCCACGGCACAGCATCATAGCTCAGGACCTAGATGGGAGCTTTGCCTTGGCCCTGCGGTCTACACATGCCCTCAGGAGTATCTTTCTTAATGTGTGAAATGTGTTGTTTGTGGGTGGCTGCACACCTCCTTTTGCCAGCTGCTCGCCTCTTTGAGACCACTATCTCAGCCGTTCAGACAGGCTGGTCCCATAAATCACAGAGAGGAGACGGGTTAGAGGATAGAAAGAAACAAGCCATGTGACATATAGGATTTGTCCAGAACCACTCAGATGCCTGCTAGTTACAGTCTTGGAGCTCGCGCTCTCTCTCTCATATCCACCAGATTAATTTACCCTTCTGTTACTGTTATTATTTGTTCTGGAAAGTTTTCCTTTTACTAGAACATCTGGCGCTCTACTTTCACACCCTGGGGTTTCCTGGAAACACTCTCAGGGAGGAGTCTGAAACTTTGCTACCGGAACTCACCGGGGCCTGAAATGTGGTGAGCTGGAATCTCAGCCCACGTCACATTCTCTCCCATGTTTCCTTCACAAAACATCATTGCAATCAGCCCCACTGTTTTTCAGTGAGAGGTACTGGCACCAAGCCCAGAAATGGCTGCCCAGGCCTTGTCCTGCCAGGAGTGGAGTTAGCGTAGGCCTGATACAAAGCCCTCTGACCACACCTCTGGGTGGCTCCCACCCGGTGGCACAGCCTGGCCTCTCAGATGAGGTCAGAGTGCCAAGCCCAGGAGCAGGCTGTGTGTGCACGAGGTCCCACCCTGGGAGCCCTGGTCCTAGTCACATTGTTAACATGAGCCCTACCCACCTGTCCTCCTAACTTCCATAGGAGAGCCTCAGGGCCCCTTTCAGCTTTGAAAGGCCCTGATGAAAGGAAGAATGTGACTTGGGAGTCTCCAGACGGGCCCCATCTCCCTTCCTTCTTCTCATGGAATCTCCCCCTCTCCTTTCTGTCCTTGCCTCAGCTATGCTGTCTGCAGCAGCTGTTTGCAGAAATTCTCTTCCCCATCATCTTTAGAGGCTGGCTTCTTGGCCTAAGACTACAGTGTCAATGTCAGCTCTCCTAAGAAGGCTTCCTTCTCTGACCCCCCAGGTGAAAAGGGCCACCAAGCAGCTCCAGCACTTCAGTCCTTTAATTATGTGGACTCTTCACTATCTTAGAGTTTGCTCCTAGGTTTGCCTCTTGGATTTTTACCTGACCTGCTAGAGGGGGAGTCTGTCTTGTTCACCTGAACAAATGGCTTGCACTGCGAAAGGAAAATAAATCTTGGGACCCCAAAATCACTAAGCCAAAGGGAAAAGTCAAGCTGAGAACTGCTTAAGGCAAACCTACCTCACATTCTATTCCTAAAAAAGGTAGCTACAAAGATTTTTTTTTATAAGCTACATACCTTCCTCACAAGGAATTTCCTTGTGGACAATGAACAGACAGAACTCAAAGTCCTTCCTCTTCTCACCAAGATAAATGCATATCTGACTGCCTCTTTAGGAAAGGCTCATCAGAAACTCACAAGAATACAACCAGTTATCTATTACTTACCTATGACCTGAAAGCCCCCTCCCTGCTTTCAGTTGTCACACCTTTCTGAGCTGAACCCATGTACTTCTTACATCTATTGCTTGGTGTCTTACATCTCCCTAAAATGTATAAAACCAAGCTTTGCCCCGACCACCTTGGGCACAGGCCATTAGAACCTCCGGAGGCTGTGTTATGAGCATCCATCCTTAACTTTGGCAAAATAAACTTCCTAAATGGACTCAGACCTGTCTGAGATCCTTGGGGCTCACAGCACATAGAAGGAGCTGAATTAAGATTTGTTAAAAACGTGCTGGACCGACTCCTTACTAGTTGTGTGATCTTGGGAAAGTTACTTAACATTTGTGTCTCAGCCTCTTATCTTAAAAATAGAACAAATTATAGTCCCTAGTTCCTGGAATTGTTGAGATAATTGGACAAAGTAATTCTTGTGCCGTCCTTAGCAGAGTGCCTGCACAAAGTGAGCACTCAAGTACTAGCTATTATCATTATCAACATGTTAACCCATTCACACTTGATCACCTCCCAGTGCTCACTAGTTTCCAGCTTAGCTGGTCCTGAAGGAGCGGAGAGGAGCCCCGAGCACAGGGAAGGACAGGCCCTTGAAAGCACCGCAGGGAAGTGTGGAAGGGAGAAGCGCACCGAAAAGTAACACCTCCTGTTTCTCAAATAACAACTACTTCTTCCAAAAGGGTTTTCTATCCTCCTTTTCCCACTCCCCGTCCCTGCCAATGCCACTCAACTGACCCTGGCCCCACACTTATTACAAGCAGCAGGGGCCAAAGGTCAGTGACACTCTATAGACAAGTGGCTCAGCCCTCCAGCTGGGTTAGGGACAAGTGACTGTTCTTCCTAAAAGAACACCTAAAAGTAGGGCAGACCATGATGTCTGGTAAGTCACACGATTCAACCTCAGCTACAACAGGAAGAGGCGGCTTTGGTTGTGACCATGGACCAATAGGGGCTCAAGCCCATGACATCAATATGCCATGCGCCAGCCACACAAGGCCATTTTGCCTGAGGATTTGGCATTTCTTAGGCAATGGTTTGTGTAGCTACCCAAAGGGAATGAAGATACTGATTTTCATAAGGAAAAGAGACCTTTTGCTCTTTTAGAGCAGAGACTATCTCTTGAGCATACCTTCCCTCTGCCCACAGCCCACCCCAACAGAGTGGGCACTGCCAGCTCCTCACCTTCCCAAACCAGCACCACAGTCACCACCTGGTGTGTCAATATCCAGGTGGGGGTCATCTCGTGGCCACTGAGGCTGAGCTCTTCCTCTTTATTACCACCAAGCCAGGTGTTGGGCTTAGTAATGATACAGTCTCTCTGGTCAATCTGGTATCTTCATCAAGTTGTAAATCTTATTTTGTCCACATTGTGACATCTCCTGCCCTGGAAAGGTAAATCCCAGCTGGGCAAACATCTATCTACCTAACAACAGATACAGGAGAAGGCTGTGGACCTCAGGAAGTTCTTGGCAGCTCGGCTCTGCAAAAGACACGTAGGTTTGTCAGGTCTTAGTTTAGGTTCCTCCATAAACCCACACTAAGGCCAGGATTTGGGTGCAAGTGTTTATGTGGAGGTGACTAGAATGCACAATGACTGAGCTGGAAATTGAGATAGGGATGCCAATTAAATGGAAGCAAGCCAATTAAAGGGCATAAATGAGAAATTTACAATTGCACATAGCCAGGGCTCAGTCCTACTGGGGCCCTCTTAGGGACTGTGCAGAACACACTTCAGAATTGATCAATGTGTCCCTTATTGGTCGAGGAAGTCTCCTAGAGTATTAATTCCCCAGCACTTCATGTCTGTTCCCAGGAAGCACAGCCAGAGAAGATTCTCATGCAGGGAGCTGAGGAAGCCATTGTGCCTGTACAGGAGATGTCTGCAAGTGATGTCCAGGCCAGACTAAGGGGACTTGGGCCCGGCCCCAACAACTCTTGCTATATCTAATGACAGGTAATGAGCTTGTTAGAACAGTGACCCGCGGGTAGAGGTGTTTCAGAACATCTATTTCAGGTTTTTCTTAACTTCCTAGAAACCCTCTCAAAAAATCCTTAAGTAGGCGCAGTTACATAAATGAGCCTCTTTATGATTTCTTTGAAAGAATGATTCATGTTCATGAAACAAAGTCTTCCCCACTTGTGGCTTGGGTTTTGCCCTCTCTGGAATCTTAATCCAGGGCCTCCAAAGCTCTGAGTAGGAAGTTCGAACACTGGGAGGAGGTCAGACCTCCCCATTTTTCCATGGAGACCAAGCAGGAAAAGAGATAGAGTTGCCTGTTTTACAGGGCTTTGAAGTTCAGATGAAAAGCCCAGCAGGGAGGCACACACACCCCTCCCCAAAGTATGAGGGAGGCACACACACCCTTCCCCAAAGTATGGGTGTGTAGGGGGTAGGGGGTAGTGAGCTCAGGAACTGGTGGAATAAACTGGATTCTACAGAGAAAAAATAATCTCTCCTCCCAGATGCCCCTCCACCACCTATCTAGACATGCCTACTTTCAAAAGCCCTGAGCAGAACAGGCTTACTTTGAACAACAGAACCATATCAAGGAAATTTTTCCTGGAATTCAGACGTGGAAAAACTCACCCAACTGCCATTTGATATCTTGATTCATGGAGCTCCCACTCCCCCCAGGCACTGTTAACCCCATATGGCCTTTGGATAATATCCTCTTTCAACTAAATGTCACATTGGTCTTTGCCAACAAAGAGGGATTTTCCACATGCTTTGCTGCCTCTGTTACATTCTTGGAAATGGCAGGTAATTCTGCATGGAAGTTTCCAAGAAGGAAGAAAAGTCTCCTTATTCCTGGGCTATAGCCCACATTGAAGATCCACCACTGACCAAAAGGTTGGGAGTAGTTCAAGAGGTTTTCTGCAACTACAGTTTTAGAATAAAAATTGCTTCGAGTTTACCCAGGTGATGGTGAGAGGGTCACAAGGTAGATAATGAGGAACTCGGGGTCCTGTGTTCTTGTTGACCCTCTTACTAATTTTGTGGCCTTGGATGAAACATTTGACCTATCAAGACCTATAAATTGACGGGTCAGTTAGGAACAGTAAATACAATCAGCTCTTAGAACATCACCCTGTACCTAGAACAGAACCTCAGCAAATACAACTGTGCCACAGCCCCTAGAAGAGTGCCTTGAATACCATATAGGCACTCAGTATTTGGTGATTGAATGAGTGAGTGAATGTGGCAAATATATCTACTGCTCTGACTCCCACACCCAGGGCAGACATTACTAATCAATTTCTGATTGTTTTTCATGCAAAAAGTAGATGCAATATCGGAATTCTGCTCAGCTTAACTCTCCAGACAGGCACAACCAATCTATTAGAAATTCACATGTGAAAAGACATCCATTTGCCATTTTTGAAAGAGCTCTAGAATTTTTCCACATCCAACTTTCCTACTAAGGGAAATACTAAAACATAAATGAATTGTCACTCAGAGAAAATAAACACAATTGAATATTTTGATCTTGTTTGTCTACATAAGAATCTGAATGTTTTTCATCCTGACTAGTGTAGGAAATTCATTTGTTCAGTGAAGACTTCGTAAGATCAAGCTATTTGGAGTTCTTGTAGGCAAACCCACATTCCTAGAGCCCTGTGGGAGCCATTTAATTTCTCACCCCAATCACGCAAAAGAAAACTAGCTCCAAGGTATAGCCCCATCCTAGCAATTAGACACCTCTGATCAGTGCTTACTCTAGAAGGGTCTAATGTCTGGGATCTGGTTCATCATCTGAGGGCCATAGTTCCTATTGAGCTCATATTCGTGAAATATCAAGGAAAACAATGAAAGGAAAAAGAAGCCACAGAAAGGCACCAGCTGATCCATCAGAATACAGAGTCTGAAAAATATATTAAACACCAATCTTTATGATACTGATGTTATCTACAGGAGTAACTTGGGTGATTAGTGATCTTGTGACCTGTAGCCATATGACTCCTGAACCATAATTTCTAATCTTGTGACTAATTGTCAGTTTTACAAAGGCAACCTGGTTCCCAAGTGATATGGTTAGGCTTTGTGTTCCCACCCAAATCTCATCTTGAATTGTAATCCCCAAGTATTGTGGGAGAGACTTGGTGGGAGGTGATTGGATCACAGGGATGGTTTTCTCCATGCTGTTCTCATGATAGTGAGAGAGTTCTCACAAGATCTCATGGTTTTATACATGGCAATTTCCCCTGGGCTTTTCACTCTCTGTCTCACCTGCCACCATATAAGACGTCTCCGCTTTCTCCTTCTGCCATGATTGTAAGTTTCCTGAGGCCTCCACAGCCATGCAGAACTGTGAGTCAACTAGACTGCTTTCCTTTATAAATTACTTAGTCTCAGGTAGTATAGCATTGTGAAAATTGACTAATACACCAAGCAAGGTGGGAGTTTATTTTGGGGAGAAGCTGTTATCATCTTTGTTTCAATGTTAAACTATAAACTAAATTCTTCCCAAAGTTAACTTGGCCTACTCCAGGAATAAACAAAGGCAGCTTGGAGATTAAAGGCAAGATGGAGTCAGTTAGGTCAGATCATTTTCACTGTCTTAATTTTCTCACTGTTATAATCTTTGCAAAGTAGGTTTCACCTGAATAACTGTCTTGGGCACAAATATTAAAGCCCACCTAATGGCTTTTGGAACATCATCAAAAGAAAAGTATGGAGTTGCCAATCGTCACATTTGAACACAGAGCTGTGAACATCTTGGGGATAGCTGGTGACTCATGCTCCCCTGCACGGTGCTCACCTACACAAGCTGTAACCACCTGATGGATTCTTCCTGCCTGCTGCACAAATAAAATCAGCTTACCAAGACCATGGCATTGCAGTAAAGAAAGCGTTCAATTGACGTGAGGTCAGCTACACAACATGGGAGACAGTAATTACTCAAATCAATCTCCCCAAATGCTCATAGGTTAGGGTTTTCTCAGAGATAGTTGAGTGTATAAGGGGCTAGGGTAGGGGGCATGCTGACTGGCTGAGTCAGACATGAACTCATGGGAAACTGAAGCTGTCCTCTTGTGCTATATAAGTTCCTGGGTAGGGGCCACAGGACTGGTTGGCAGGTCCAGGTGGGGCCATCCCATTGTTAGAAATGCAAAAACCTGAAAAGACATCTCAAAAAGCCAGTCTTAGGTTCTATAATAGTGATGTTATCTGCAAGAGTAATTGGGGAAGTTGCAAATCTCATGAACTGCAGAATAATGGCTGGTAATTCTTGCCATTCTCATCCCCCTAACTTGCTGGGCTTTCACTAGTTTTACAAGAAGAGTTTAGTTTTGGGGAAGGGATATTATCATTTAAACTATAAATTAAATTTCTTCCAAAGTCACCTTGCCCCACACTCAGGAATGGCAAAGACCTGTAGGGCTAGAAACAAGATGGAGTGAGCCATGTCAGATTTCTCTGTCATAATTTTGCAAAGGCAGTTGCAAAGCTGTGGCCAGAGCTATTCTCTCCCACTGTTTTTTGCCATCAGCACCACCAGGCCTTGCCTAGTCATATGCCTCATATCTACACTGATTGCCACAAGCAAAATGAACTGTCTGCTTTTCTGTATGAGGAGAACAAATAAAGTGGATCACTGTGCCCCTACATATGCAAAGCACTGAGGAACAGGTATTTTCTCTGGCCATAACATCAGTTTTCAACATGTGCATCTGCTGTTCATTGTCTTCCAGGCTTGAATCTGAGGAAATAAAACTGGAAATCTCTGGGCATGAAAAGAAATGGAATAGGTTTGAATTCTTAGCAAGCAGCTTTAGTTGGGGGTAAAGGAGGATACTTTCTTTGCCCCAGTCATTGCCAGGGCATGTTACTCATGCTGGTTTCAATTAAAATCCCCGGGGCAGTGAGTTAGTAAATTATCAGATTTAACAAAAGCTTCAGGAACTAAGAATCAGAGGAGTTGTTATGGAAGGAAGGGCAGGTGGCCTTCAGTTAATAGCTCCCCCAGTGCTGAGAGGCCACACCCTCAAAAACTGCCCTGCTGGGGAGAGACCCAGTGCAATTCACTTCGCCTTATCAGCTTAACATAGTACCACATTGTCTGGACTATGTAAAATTTCCTCTGAAAGGAAACATATGAGATAAAATGCTAACTTGTCCAGCTTGTTTATGTACAGATAGTCTTAACAAAAGAAAACTTGGTTAGCACCATTTTGAGCACATTTTGCCCCTATCTATGGCAGACGGAGCTTACTGCCCACCAAAGATTCTGTTCCTCTCTGTAATGCAGATCTGTTCTTGTGAAGTGGCTGGCCAGCCAGAGTCTACTCAGTGATCAAAGAGTCACAGAACTTGTCATAAAGGCAGAGGGTCTTCAATTAATACTCACTCAGTTCAAGAATTGCTCCTCTTGCAAAAGGGAGTCCATAGAGGACTGTGAATGGAACGGATGTGGTTCAAGTGTAGATATGAGGCCAGGTGTGGTGACACCCATTGCTGTGGGGGGCTGAGGTGGGAGGATTGCTTGAAGCCAGGAGATTGAAACCAGCCTCAGCAACATAGGGAAATCCAGCCTCTACAAAACATATAGTAAAAAGTGAGCCAAGTTAGGTGGTACACACCTGTTGCCCTGGCTACTCAGGAGGCCAGGGCAAAAGGATCGTTTGAGCCCAGGAATTCAAGACTGCAGTGAGCCATGATCGCACCATTGCACTCCAGCCTGGGCAACAAAGTGAGACCATGTCTCTAAAAATAAATAAATAATTTTTAAAAGTAGATATGCCTTCTCTCCCTACTTGCTGCTCCCCTATTTCCTGCCTGGTTTTGTTGACAGGAAGATGTTGAAAGTCAGATGCTGAAGATCGCCGTCCATCAACATGGATCTCTCAATGATTACTTGAAGTAGAGCTGTCTCACTTCCAGCCAGACAAGAAACTCCTTCATTTGACTGTTATGTGAGAAATACAGTGTTTGCATGAAACCACTGGGGTTTGTTATACAAGATAGGTTGCTCTAACCAACCCATTGTCCTTACCAGAAGATTATAAGCCCAATCATTCTTCTCATGGCAAACAACAGCACACATCCACCTCCACATTCCATCCTACAGTCTCTAAACAGCCTCAGCATTCAGAATCATTTCTATAATCACCTCAACCTATACTTGTTTTTGCTCTCAGAATCTCATTCCAACTTTAACCTGCCACCCAAAAGGGGATGGGCCAGCCCACCAGAAGACTGGGAGCTTCCTTAGTTTGGGTTTACATAGCTTTGGTGTAAGAGGCTGCCAACTGACCACACACCTTTGCCTTCCTCCTTAGCATGCATCCTGCAATCCCTAGACCTTAGTTATGCAATTCTGACCTTGTCAAATATGCATAAACTCAGTTCTTCCAGGCTGCAAGTCACAGTGTCTGATGCTTTCTGAATGACCTGAGTGTGCTGTCTCCAATACTAGGGCACATATGGTAAAAAAACATATATTTATATATAGCTCCAAAACAGGCTTACTGTGGGATCTTAACCACCCCTTTACCTCCTGTCTAATCAACCCTAGCTTCAAGCTCATAATTTTGTGTGTTACATGCTGAGCTCTCAGAAGGCAGAAGCCCCAGCAGAGGTGTCATGCTGTGAAAATTCATGTGAGGAAACCCCTTTCTTTCTAAGCAATTTCTTCTAGTAGCTGCCTACAAGCTCTGCTAAGCAGTGATGGTTTAATTCTCCCACAAAGACAGCGCTATGCTGGGGCGCATTTGCACATCTTAAGAGAGCTGGCTGTGCCCATCTCCTCCCAACTCTGTGTTCACATCAGTAGCTTGAAATTAGCCATGGTGGGAGTATTTACACCATGAAAATTGGCACATGCTACAAATCAGGACTTTCTATATATACGTCCCAGAGAGCTGACTGTGAAGCATCTGCCAGTGCACTGCTGTGTGTGAGGGAACGGCTGCAGAGCCACCCGGCCGACAGGAAGCAGTGGAGGAGTCTGTCTGGCACTCGGTAATAGTCGTAGTGCCTGTGCTCTGGATTTCATGAGAACGAAGAGCAAGGAACAAGGACTTTCTGTGACAAAAAATGTGAACAGAAGCATGCTGAACTGCTGCAGAAGAACAGGCTTCAAGAGGTAATGCGTTATTTTGGATGCCAAGAAATGGATTGTACCTCAGTGATCAGATTCTAATAACTTGCTTTGCCACTGGCCCGGGTACATTACAGGTCTTCTAAGGTAGGAGGAGGAAAGGATGGGGACTGAGCTGATCGCCCATCTGTTAAGCACAGTGGCAGGCTTCATAATGGGCCAATGCGTTTGACCTCCCACGTGGCCCTTAGTTATATGTATTACTGTGCTCATTGTTCAAAGGAGAGTAATAAGGCCCCAGTAGTCAAGGCAGTGACTTGCCTAATGTCACCTGGCTGTAAGGAGTTAAAAATCAGGTGGCCAACTAGCCACCTGATTTTATTTATCTGCAGAAAGATATTATTAGATTTTATGTATCTGTGAAAAGAAATAGCCACTTTTACCTCATGGAAATTAATGACAAATCTGTGGGTCATTAGTAATAATCTTATTGAGCTGTAATTCACAAACCACAGATTTCATCCTTTTAAAGTACACAATTCAGTGGCATCAGAATTCAGGACATGCTACTCCAAAATACAACACCTTGGAAATTGGGAAAACCACAGAAACAAGGCCATTTTCAGATCTGCTTCTGCCTTTCTCTGTAAGAGCTGGCCCTAAGAGAATTCTTTGACTTGCTTTCCCTGAAAGTAGGTCATAAGACCCTCATGTAACAGGTGTCCTGCCCTATACCCAGAGGAAAACAATAAAGATGCAGAGATGCCACTAAATATCTGTTCAAACAGGCCTTACTATGTTCCCCTCAGTTTATTACCATTAGGCCACACCTTCTTTTTGACGAGTTATACTTCTACATGGCTATCCATTCTTTATCAAACCTAAGCACAAAAATAGACCCTTTTCCCCAAGTCTTGGGTTCTTCATTTCTGAAGTCTTTCATGTCCTATAAAACTGGTTGAATAGACTGGACGTGGTGGCTCATTCCTGTAATCCCAGCACTTGAGGAGGCCAAGGTGGGCAGTCATGATGTCAGGAGGTTGAGACTATCCTGGCTAACATGGTGAAACCCCATGTCTACTAAAAATACTAAAAAGTTAGCTGGGTGTGGTGGGGCACACCTGTAATCCCAGCTACTCAGGAGGCAGAGGCAGGAGAATCCCTTAAACCTGGGAGGTGGAGATTACAGTGAGCTGAGGTTACACTGCTGCAGTCCAGCCTGGCAACAGAGCGAGACCCTGTCGCAAAAAAAGAAAAAACTTTGGTTGAATAAATGTTGATATGGTTTGGCTGTGTCTTCACTCAAATCTCATCTTGAGTTGTAGCTTCCATAATCCCCACGTGTCATGAGAGGGACCCAGTGGGAGATAACTGAATCATGGGGCAGGTTTTTACATGCTGTTCTCGTGGTAGTGATAAGTCTCACAAGATCGGATGGTTTTATAAAGGGCAGTTTCCCTGCACAAGCTCTTTAGCTTGCTGCCATGTAAGATGTGACTTTGCTCCTCCTTCACCTTCTGAGGCCTCCATAGCCATGTGGAACTGTGAGTCCATTAAACCTCTTTTTCCTCATAAATTACCCAGTCTTGGGTATATCTTTATTAGCATCATGAGAATGAATGAATAAAAATGTGTTATCCTTTTCTCTTGTTAATCTGTCTTTTGTTATGAAAGTGTCAGTCATGAACCTTGCAATAGATGAGTAAAATATATGACGTTTTCTCCTCTATAGTGTGTTTTAGAACATATTTATTATCCCAGAAAAGAAACCCATACCTATTAGCGGTCACTGTCTCCTCCCTCCACCCTGCAGCCCCTGGCAGCCACTAATATAATTTCTGTCTCTATGAATTGGTGTATTCTGAACATTTCAAATAAATGGAATCATACAGTATGTGGCCTTTTGTGTCTAGCTTCTTTCACTTATCATAATATTGATAAATCTGTTTTAAAGTTCATGGAGCTCTGCAGATGAAACCCACAAAGTTAAAAGGCAAACACATGCAGTTTTATTTAAATACCAATAAACAACAGAGCAAGGCAATGAATGTGAAGTACTGCATATGTGTTTTTAAATTCAATTTTACAATGCTTATTGAGTGCCTATTTATACAACAGACCCAAAACAGACAAAATCCCTGTCCTCATAGAACTTATATTAAGGTAGAGAGAAAAGACAAAAGGCAAACAACATAATAACAACAGCGCATCAGAAGTTTTAATGACTGTCAGGGAGAAAGATGAAGCAGCTGTGGGGTATTGTGAATGTACTGAATGCATTGCTCCTCTCCTTCCCTGACCGTCCCTACCCTCCCTCTCTCTCACAAAGTGTCTGTGACTCTGATGTCTGACAGCAGGGGCACTCCTGGGCCCTTGCGCCATTGCCTACCTCTGAAGTTTAGTGGGCATCTTTGCTACCATGGATACTAGACCAGACCAGCAGACAACAATTCTGTCATTCTATGATAGGATCTTCTTCCTTTCCCAGGCCAGAGTCTTTTTGTCTCTGAAATCCTGAGCTGAAAAGCATAGAGGGAAGAGGTGCCTCCTCCTTCTCTCCCAAATCTGGTATTTTCCCCCAGAGCAGCAGTAAAATTGCTACCCTGCCACCCGCCCCCACCCACAGCCCAGGGTAGAAGTGCCCTGCTCCATCCCCCACCCTCCACACACCTCCTCATTCTGTCCCCACAGCTGTCCCCACATTGGCACACATTTAACAATGACCTGCAAGGTTTCTTGACAAACATCTCAAGGCACAATATTTGCCTTGGCCTGAAGCTTCCTGGAGCCTAGTGAGTTTCCCTTAGCCCCCACATCCTGCCATTTCACAAATTATTGTCCACTTCAGCTCCCCTACTGCTGCTGTTGCTGTTAAAACACTAAACTTTTTAAAAACCAAACACTTGTTCTTCTAACTAGAAACATTTCAATATTTCCTCATAGGTAACTTCACCATCTCTAACACCATCAAGAATTATTACACCATAAAAATCACTCCTACATGGGTAGATGATACCAACAGGAAGCCCAATTTTCTTCCACCAAAGTTGTATACATAATTATGTTTTTATCGACTTTTCTTCCTACAAAAGTACATTATCATTAGAGAGAAAAATAGAAACTACAAATTAGAAAAAGTAAAATCACCCCATATAGTGGGTAGTCACTAAGACAGCCCACAGTGACACTTCTTTCCTAGCATTTATGTCCCTCTCCTCCCCTTGCCTGAGGCTGGACCTAGTGACTCACTTCTGGTGAACACAATAGAGAAAAAGCAATGGGTGTCATTTCTAAGATTACATGTGCAGAAAAGTTAACATAGCAGGCCTGAAACTTCTTACATAGTCCTGCTTACAAGACTCATGCTTGCATTTCATGAGAAAAGGTTCCCCTCATACCCTGATAAGAAGGGTTCACTTTCTGCCTAAGCTGTTTGTGCAAACAGTAGCTATGCTGAACATCAGCCTTCTTTCTGGAAGTCTAGAATATGGATATGTGCTAGACATCGGGTGTCAATGTGACTAGCCCACAGTAAAAACCCTGGGAATTGGGTCTTCCATGAGATTCTAGAGTGAGCAACATGTCACGCGTGTTTCAGCTCACTGCTGGGGAAATGAAGTCTATCCTGTGTGGCTGCACTGTCAGAGGATTCCGAAGCTTGTGCCTGGTTCCCCCTGGTCTTTACCTCATGCACCTTATTTCTTTGTTGACTTTGCTTTATTTTTGCTCGGTATTAAATCAATAGCCATGAGTATGACTATGTGCTGAGTCCTGAGAGTCCTCCTGCTGAATCATCAAACCTGGGGGGTGGGTATTGTGGATCCCCAACACATTAGGCTACAAAAGACTATGACCCTTCCTTCTCTCGCTCCCTCTCTCACATACACACATAGAACTTGCTGCCATGTTGGAAGTAGCCTTATTGAGAGCCCCACATGGCAAGGAACTAACATCTCTTGTCCATAGCCAACAGCCAGTACCTGAGCCACCTGAGTAAGTATAGAAGCACAGCCTTGTCCCGGTTGAGCCTTGAGCTAAGACCCAGCCACCACCTTGACTGCAGCTTTGTGAGAAATCCCAAGCCAACTAAGCCATACTCAGATTCCTGCCCCACAGAAACTGTGAAATAATAAATGCTTGTTGTGGTAAGCTGCTAAATTCTAGGATAATTTCTTACACAGGAATAGATAACTAATAAACCCTTCACCTAGAGGTCATTATTGCTTACATTTTAGGGCACATCTTGTCTGGGGTTTTCTACACCCATATATATGTAGAATAAGTGTTCTAGTTGACACTGAATTTGTTGTTATTAACATTATTGGTAGAAAGCAAAAGCATAGGGAAAAGATACAGTATTTCCCTTTATTATTACAAGAAGCTTTGCATTCCAGAATCATAGATGATGTTTCTTTTTGAGTCAGGTTATCCTTTTGTTTGGGAGAGTTAAGAGGTGTGGGGAGGAAAGGATCTCTTTCATGGTCTTTCTGAAATCCCATTCCAAAATGGAGAGGTTTCACATGCTAGATTAAATCACTCAGCACAGTTAATGTAAATGTTACTATCCTTCATGTGGGTGGAATTAATTTCTACAATTTTTTTTTTTTTTTGAGATGGAGTCTCACTCTGTCACTCAGGCTGGAGTGCAGTGGTGCAATCTCAGCTCACTGCAACCTCCACCTCCTGGGTTCAAGCAATTCTCCTGCTTCAGCCTCCCGAGTAGCTGGGACTACAGGTGCGTGCCACCACATCCAGCTAACTTTTGTGTTTTTAATAGGATGGAGTTTCACCATGTTGGCTAGGCTGGTCTTGAACTCCAGACCTCAAGTAATATACCTGCCTCAGCCTTTCAAAGTGCTGGGATTACAGGTGTGAGCCACTGCACCTAGCCAAATTATGTTTCCTTTAATGGAAGCTGTTTTTCCTTCTTTGGGGTCTCAGAGAGATTGGTGGCAAGGACTCCTGGGAAGAGAAATAAGCTTAAGGACACTCTTGCAAGTGGTAATAAGTTAGTCCTTGCAAAATGGCCATGGACTGGATGAAAAGGAAAGAAACAGCCAGTGTAGGACACAGTGGGTGAAACTGACCCAAGCTTAAGTTTTCTAGGAGCACATGTATCTCATAATCAATTTCAAGTTTTTCTTTTTTGATTGTAATTTTCATATATTATACCCAACCACTTAGGAAGGATCATTACACAACACAGTTCAGGCTAACCTGCCTTTGGGGACGTAAGGGAACTGATTGCTGTCCATGTTTCTGCAAAGCCTCATGAAGGCAGAGATAGTAGCCTGGAGAAGCTGGCTTCATGCGACAAGAGGTGCCCTGCAAAGAAATGAAGCTCCAGGCTAAGGTAATGAGATATAGGGCAGTGGAATCTTCTAGAAGGAAGAATGTCATGCAGTCAAGCTAGATGGGGAATAAAGCCATAGGATATGAATACTAAAAACAAGTGCAGCCTCCTGTTGCTAGAGGAAGCTTGAAAATCAAAGTTGCACACGCTTGTTTTTTGTAACAAATCACAATCAGGCTGAATGGACTATTTACGGCCTGCTTAATTGACTTAATATATTATATCATTAAAAATTCTGCGACAACTCAATTTTTACTGGCTGCTAATTATTCTGTTGTATGGAAAAACTATAATTTATTTTACCAATATTCTATTATTGGACATGTAAGTCATTTCCAATTTTCATTGTTATTATAAGCAATGCTACAATGAACATCCTTACAGCGAAATCTCCGTTCAAAACTGTAATTATATCTTTAGAATGCATTGCCAGGAATGTCATTGTTATATCCAAAAAATGTACATTTTTTGAATGTTTAAAGCATTTTTCTAAATTTTCTTTTAGAAAAATCATACCAATTCAAACTCCTGCCAATAAGGGACAAGAATGTACTTTGCCCCACCACTTAGCCAAAACTAGATATTATCTTTTTACCATTCTTACAACACGTGCATGTTCTTACACTTGCTTAAACACACTATAAAAGATTTATAATTGAAAACTACTTTACTTTTTTGTTTGGTTTGTATGTGTGTTGTCAAGTCTAAAATTCATACCACTTACTGCACCACAGCCAGTAAGTCAAGAGACAAGGTGTTGGGGCAAACAAAATGACTATTTCAATGGCCAGCAAATCAAGAAGATGGCAGACTAGAGTTGTAAAGAATCGTCTTTAAAGACATGAATCTCAGCTGAGCACAGTGGCTCACACGTATAATCCCAGCACATTGGGAGCCCGAGCCGGGAAGATCATGAGGTTGGGAGTTCAAGACCAGCCTGGCCAACATGGTGAAAGCCTGTCTCTACTAAAAATACAAAAATTAGCCAGTGTGGTGGCACACACCTGTAATACCAGCTATTCAGAAGGCTAAGGCAGGAGAATCGCTTGAACCTCAGAGGTGGAGGTTGCAGTGAGCCAAGATCGCACCACTGCACTCCAGCCTGGGTGACAGAGCAAGACTCCTCCTCAAAACAAAAATAAAATAAAGGCACGAATCTCCAGCTTGTTTTTACGATGGGGAAAGGGAAATGAGGAGGTTATGGGGTTGAGGTCAGGCAGTGACGAGTGACCACAGACATCTGGGCATCAGCAGAGTCCAAAGGGTTACAAAACATCTTGTCCTTGGTCAGGTCACAATGCTCCTGTACATTTTCCACATAACATAGTTACTTGTGTATATACACTCTTTATCTCCTCAGGGGTGAGTTTTGGGAAGGGACTATTATCACCTTTGCTTTAAATTAAACTATAAACTAAATTTATACCAGAGTTATCTTGGCCTGCTTGGAGAAATGAGAAAAGGCAGTTAGCTAGTGAGATTAGAAGCAAGATTGTGTCAACTATGTTAGATTTCCCTTCACTGTTACATATGCAGCTCAACCATAAACAAGAAAGGTCATTCTAGGCAGCTCTCCAAAGTATTGCAGCAAACAAGAAAGCCATATACCTGGCAGCATCTTGCCACATACAGCTCACTTCAATAACCCTTTCTGAGGTTAGTACCAACATAGGTAATATTGACTATAAAAGCTCCTTTCTTGTGCATTTAACATTTTAACTTATTCATACACAGGGTTTGTTTTTTTTTTTAAGTTTTTGTTTTGTCTAAAAATGGATACAACATAAGTTTTAGATAACTGAAAAAAAAAGAAAATGCTTTTCTAGACAAGGAAGTGACTTCTGCTATTGACAGGTAGATAAATATTGTTTTTAAAACAAGGTTTTTGTTTTTTTTTTCTTTTTTGGGGACGGAGTTTCGCTCTTGTTACCCAGGCTGGAGTGCAATGGCACGATCTCGGCTCACCGTAACCTCCGCCTCCTGGGTTCAGGCAATTCTCCTGCCTCAGCCTCCTGAGTAGCTGGGATTACAGGCACGCGCCACCATGCCCAGCTAATTTTTTGTATTTTTAGTAGAGATGGGGTTTCACCATGTTGACCAGGATGGTCTCGATCCCTTGACCTCGTGACCACCCGCCTCGGCCTCCCAAAGTGCTGGGATTACAGGCTTGAGCCACCGCGCCCTGCCTTAAAACAAAGTTTTTGTAACAAAAGAACCAGAAGGAAAATCTTCCATTTTTATCTCATTGTTCCTCTGAGATTTGTCCTCTGCTCTTTCGCCATGTTCGATCACCGTAAAAACTTCCCTAATAAGAAGGTCTGGGGAGAAAGTGGGAGATCCTAGATAAGGAACAGTGTCAGATGGCTGGATTTCATCATTTCCTCAATTACTAATGATCCTCATTCTTTGTACAGGAAATGTAGACTGTGCTCAAGTATAAAAGGTCATTAATATGAGAACATTTTTTTAAAAAGTCAATTCTGTAAAAAATGCATGGAATGGATAAGTGCCTTGTTGGACTAGAGAAGGGAAGAGGAGGGGTGACAAAGAATGGGCAATAGTCACAGGCTCCTCCTCAGGGAGCCTTCAGTCACCTCGCACAGGGTCAGTGCACACGTACACACACACAGGCACATAAGACAGCAACACCTGCCCTAGGGTAGAAGCTGAACAGAGATGTGGGAAACCATGTGGGCAAGAGCAGACAGGAGTGACAGAGTGACTGAGAATAAGGACAGGCTCAGGGGAGGTGGCATTTGATCCCACCTTGGAGAGGCAAGAAAGGTTGCTAAAGGAGGAGACTGGGCAAGGAGAATGAGCTTTGGCGGGTGGAGAAAACAACTGAAGCCAAGGAACCAAGTGTGCAAATGGGCTTGTTTTAGTCTGTTTTGTACTGTTACAGTCAACTACCACACAAAGGGTAATTTATAAGGAACAGAAATTTGTTTCTCACAATGCTAGAGGCTGGGAAGTCCAAGAACAAGGGGCTGGCATCTGGCAAGGGCCTTCTTTCTACCTCAAAACATGGAAGAAGGTATTAGAAAAAGGAGCCAAACTCCCTGTTTCATTACAACCCACTCCCACAGTAATGACCCCACTCCTGTGACAATGGCATTAATCCATTCACCCTGCCCTCGTGGCCTAATCACATCTCATTAGGCCCCACGACCCAACGCTGTTGCACTGGCAGTGACGTTTCCAACACACACTTGGGGGATACAATCAAACCATAGCAGGACACATGAGCCATAGATTTTGCCCGTGGAGAGAGAGACAGTGGAAACAAGGTTAAAAAGGTTAGGCAGCCAGAGCAATCAGGCAAGAAAAAGAAATAAAACGTATTCAAATAGGAAGGAGGAAGTCAAATGGTCTCTATTTGCAGATGATGTGACTGTATATCTAGAAGACCCCATCATCTCAGCCCAAACTCTCCTGAAACTGATAAGCGACTTCAGCAAAGTCTCAGGATATAAAATCAATGTGCAAAAATCACATGCATTCCTATAGACCAATAACAGACTTAAAGAGAGCCAAGTCAAGAATGAACTGCCACTCACAATTGCTACAAAGAAAATAAAATATCTAGGAATAAAACTAACAAAGAACATAAAGGACCTCTTCAAGGAGAACTACAAGCCACTGCTCAACAAAATAAGAGAGGTCACAAACAGATGGAGAAACATTCCATGCTCATGGTTAGGAAGAATCAATATCGTGAAAATGGCCATACTGCCCAAAGTAATTTACAGATTCAACGCTATCCCCATCAAGCTACCAATGACTTTCTTCACAGAACTGAAAAAACCACCTTAAACTTCAGATGGAACCAAAAGAGAGCCCGCATAGCCAAGTCAATTCTAAGCAAAAAGAACAAAGCAGGAGGTATCACACTACCAGACTTCAAACTATACTACAAGGCTACAGTATCCAAAACAGCATGGTACTGGTACCAAAACAGAGATATAGACCAATGGAACAGAACAGAGGCCTCGGAGGCAACATAACTTATCTACAACCATCTGATCTTTGACAAACCTGACAAAAAACAAGCAATGGGGAAAGGATTCCCTGTTTAATAAATGGTGTTGGGAAAACTGGCTAGCCATGCGCAGAAAGCAGAAACTGGACCCCTTCCTGACACCTTACACTAAAATTAACTCCAGATGGATTAAAGGCTTGAAACATAAGACCTAACACCATAAAACCCCTAGAAGAAAATCTAGGCAAAACCATTCAGGACATAAGCGTAGGCAAGGACTTCACGACCAAAACACCAAAAGCATTGGCAACAAAAGCCAAAATAGACAAATGGGACCTAATCAAACTCCACAGCTTCTGTAC